>NC_053027.1:146936763-147257579 GCF_003073215.2 Triticum urartu | reverse complement strand
TGCATAAAATAATTTATACAAGATTCAAATAATATTCATATATAAGCTGGTCATAAATCTACAATTCATTGTATCTCAACAAACACACGACAAAGAAGATTGCATCGGATAGATCTCCAAGAACATCGAGGAGAACATGGTATTGAGAATCAAAGAGAGAGAAAACGCCATCTAGCTACTAGCTATGGACCGTAGGTCTGTGGTAAACTACTCATGCTTCATCAGAAGGGTAATAGAGTTGATGCAGAAGCCCTCCGTGATCGAATCCCCCTCTGGTAGGATGCCGGAAAAGGCCCCAAGATGGGATCTTATGGGAACATAAGGTTGCAGCGGTGGAAAAGTGTTTTCGTGGATGCTTCTGGTGGTTTGGGAATATATGTGAATATATAGGAGGAAGAATTAGGTCATGGGAGTCACGAGGGGCCCACAAGGTAGGGGGTGCGCCCTACCCCACTGGGCGCACCCTCCCCCATTGTCGCCGCCTCGTGGCGTTTCTGACTTGATCTTCAAGTCTCCGGGGTGTCTTCGGGTCCAAGAATAATCACCGCGAAGGTTTTATTCCGTTTGAAATCCGTTTGGTATTCCTTTTCTACGAAGCTCGAAAACGAGGAAAAACATAAACACGCACTGGGCTCTAGGTTAATAGGTTAGTCCCAAAATAATATAAAATAACATATTAATGCATATAAAACATCAAAAATAGGTAATATAATAGCATGGAACAATAAAAAATTATAGATACGTTGGAGATGTATCAAGCATCCCCAAGCTTAATTCCTGCTCGTCCTCGAGTAGGTAAATGACAAAAATAAATTTTTTGATGTGGAATGCTACCTAACATATTTATCCATGTAATTCTCTTTATTGTGGCATGAATGTTCAGATCCATAAGATTCCAAACAATAGTTTAATATTGACATAAAATCAACATTACTTCAAGCATACTAACAATGCAATTATGTCTTCTCAAAATAACATGGCCAAAGAAATCTTATCCCTACAAAATCGTATATTCTGGCTATGCTCCATCTTCATCACACAAAATAATCAAATCATTTACAACCCCAATGACAAGCCAAGAAATTGTTTCATGCTTTTGGTGTTGGCAAACCTTTTCAACTTTCACGCAATACATGAGTATGAGCCATGGACATATCACTATAGGCGGAATAGAATATGGTGGTTCTGGAGAAGACAAAAAAGAGGGAGATACTCTCACTTCAACTAGGCATATTGACGGGCTATGGAGATGCCCGTCAATAGATATCAATGTGAGTGAGTAGGGATTTCCATGCAACGGATGCACTAGAGCTATAAGTTCATGAAAGCTCAAAACAAAGCTAAGTGGGTGTGCATCCAACTTGCTTGCCTATGAAGACCTAGGGAAATTTGTGGAAGCCCATCATTGGAATATACAAGCCAAGTTCTATAATGAAAAATTCCCACTAGTATCTGAAAGTGATAATATAGGAGACTCTCTATCATGAAGATCATGGAGCTACTTTGAAGCACAAGTGTGGAAAAGGATAGTAACATTGCCCCTTCTCTCTTTTTCTATCATTTTTTCTCTTTTTTTGGTGGACTTCTTTGGCCTCTTTTATTATTATTTTTTGTAAAGTCCGGAGACTCATCCTGACTTGTGGGGGAATCATAGCTTCCATCATCCTTTCCTCACATGGGACAATGCTCTAATAATGATGATCATAACACTTTTATTTACTTACAACTCAAGAATTACAACTCAATACTTAGGAAAAAATATGACTATATGAATGCCTCTGGCGGTGTACCTGGATGTGCAATGACTCAAGAGTGACATGTATGAAACGTGGCTTTGCCACAAATACGATGTCAACTACATGATCACGCAAAGCAAAATGACAATGATGAAACGTGTCATAATAAAATGGAATGGTGGAAAGTTGCATGGCAATATATCTCGGAATGGCTATGGAAATGCCATAATAGGTAGGTATGGTGGCTGTTTTGAGGAAGTTAATAGGTGGGTGTATGCCATTTCTTGGGATTGCATTGGTTTTTCTCTTGAAGAGGAAAGTGTGATGCAGCAAAGTAGAGATACGTACTTCCCTCAGTTTGATAACCAAGGTATCAATCCAGTAGGAGACAACGCACAAATCACCTAATACCTGAACAAGCAATCAAACAACTTGCCCCCAACTCGATAAAGGGGTTGTCAATCCCTTCACAGTTACTTGGAAAAGTGAGATCTAATAGAGATAAATAAATGGTAAAGTAAATATTTTTGGTATTTTTGGTTTGTAGATCGGAAAGTAAAAGATTGCAAAAATAGTAGATCAGAAACTAAAATTGTAGATTGGAAACTTATATGATGGAAAATAGAAACTTATATGATGTAAAATAGACCCGGGGCCATAGTTTCACTAGAGGCTTCTCTCAAGATAGCAAATAATACTGTGGATGAACAAATTACTGTCGAGCAATTGATAGAAAGCGCAAAGTTATGAGGATATCTAAGGCAATGATCACGAATATAGGCATCACGTACGCGTCAAGTAGACTGAAATGATTCTGCATCTACTACTATTACTCCACACATCGACCAACGCCTGCCTGCATCTAGAGTATTAAATTCATGAACAACAGAGTAACGCATTAAGTAAGATGACATGATGTAGAGGAGTTAACTCAAGAAATATGATGAAAACCCCATCTTTTTATCCTCGATGGCAATAATACAATATGTGCCTTGCTACCCCTACTGTCACTGGGAAAGGAGACCGCAAGATTGAAGCCAACACTAATGCAGGATGGTCCAAACACGACACTATGATCAGAAACCCTTCGAGGAAACTATGTGCGATGCCATAATCGCAAATGGTGGTGTGAAAAACCTATCAAAAAGGTGCAAAACATTTGCGATGATGGATGCATCAAGCATGGTTCTGATTTTAATTACGCGTGCAATGCAGGACATACGGTTCAGTTCAATGAACTGTTTGCGATGAGGTGGAACAAAAGAAATGGGAAGCCAGATGAAGGCATGTGCGATATACATCATATGGTTCACTCGGATGAACTGTTTGTGATGAGGAGGAATAAAAGAAACGGGCAGCCAGATGAAGGTGTGTGCGACATACAACATACGGTTCACTAGGATGAACTGTGTGTGATTAGGCAACACAATTGAAACGGTTCAACTGAACAAGATATGTGTGATACGCGACAAACAAGTACGTAATCAGAAATGTGTGCGAAGACCAATAATAACACAGACGATTGCTGCTAATAAGCCGTGTGATTTGCTCCGTCTATAGAAGAATAACATGTATATATATATAACTGAAATAAACATCCAATTACATAAGTGACTATACAGATCATTCGCACACACCTCAATAAATAATTGCATGCATTCTAAAGTAGGAGAAACGATCTTCTAGTCATCTACTTCTTATGATGCTCCCGCCACTGCTATGTGGCTCGATACCTTGTCTGGAGCAGGAAGATGATAGTTCCTCATGTCAGCGATCTGTCTGTACATCTCGTAGCTTGCATACGCATCCTTGGCCGCATACTTGACGTGTTCTTCATCTAGTCTCTCATGCCAAACACTATGCCAGGCGTTCTTGTCCTTCTTCCTCTCTTCCTTAATCTTCATGTAGTAGGGGTCGATGATGGCCGAGGCAAGGTCAACCAGGGAGTTAAGTTTGTTCTTGTCGCTCCCCCAGACCTTGTAGTGGTGCTGGATGTTGACAAGATCCGGGCATTTCAAGCCTGAAACCTTGAGCGCTTTTAGATCGTTGGTGGTGTCCTCCGTTGCAAAAATGTAGTCGGAGCTGTTGATAAACCTGGAGAAACGCTTGCAAGGACTTGTGGCCAGGTGGTAGTGGTAGACGAGGCATGTCGCATGCACAACTGGGTGACGGCAACCTTCTGATCGTGCCCGGCATGACCCATGGTGTACTCGAGGTCAAAGCCGACTACTTGGTACTTGTCCTCGGCAAGGAACTGCTCCATAGTTTGGATGAAGCTCTCCACCAAGACCGATTCGTTCATGTACACCACCAAGAGAGCCTTCCCGCTCACGTGGGTGTCCACGACATGTTGCATGGTGAACTGCCCGCCGTGGTCATCGTCGGCCGCTAGGTGTGCCGTTGGAGCCATGGGGAGCTCCATTGGAACCGTTGGATGTCCTCTCTATATGTGTCCTTGTGGGTGTGCTTATTGTTTCATGTGAGACGAGAGATGAAGGTAAATGGCCGCAGGAATAAAAGGGGGCCGGGCGCCATGGATTCTCGGTGCGTCCGCATGGCGGTTTTTTTGCAGTGGGTAACTGCATCGTCGCGTCGCGCCCGGTGCAACTGCATGCACATGAACATGCGTGATCATGCACCGCCCCCAAACACTGGTAGCACGCGTGGAGGGACGAGTGCAGAGCACCCTGAGGGACGCGAGAGCAGAGCGCACGCGGCAGGACGCGAGCAGAGCATGCCGCGGCCGCCTCAATCGCAAGCAACCACATGCATAGAGTCGTTGAACACGCAGGAAATGGTTGCCTATAAGCCGGCCGACAATTGCGTCGCTGCGTATAGAGCGGCTGTGTGCTACTACCTCCGTCTTGGTCTATAGTCCCCTTTATATTCCGTGCCATACTTTGCCCTTAAATTTAACAAACAAAATGTTAATGCATGTTATAAAAATTATATAATTGGAAACTATGTTCAAATATGAATCCAACTATATAATTTTCAACAACATGCATTCGTATTTCATTAGTTAAATCCTACTTATAAACCAGGACGGGGTATAGTAGGTAATTAAACCACAAACGTTTTTTGTATTAACCGTATGTGTACGTGGCCTTTCGTCCTCCTCTCATGCATCTTGTCACCCCGCTGTCGTAGACGGCTTATAGCGCAAGCTTGCGCAGCACACAGAGGCGTTCTTCTGGCCAAACGGTGTGGCCAATGAATCATCGGTGAGCCCATTCCCGTGCAACCTCGTAGGTTCCCGCGAAAGCTTCCCGCCCGACTCGGTGAAATCCCCCAAAATCCCAATGCTTACCTGCCTGCTATATAAACCCTCACAGGCAGCGAGTCCTGCGTCGCATTTTCCCCTCCCTCCCTGTAGCTTATCTCGTCTGCTTCTCCCGCAATTGCCAATGGCACCGGTCCATCATCGTCACTCAGCCACTCCGCCATCATCAATGGACAGCTCCAGCTGGGAGGCTACACTGCGGCGGCGGCGCAGTCCCCGACATAGTGTAGTGCGCGTGGCGTCCCTATTTGGTGTGCGCGAAACACCCACCACACGCTCCACCATCACTGCCCGTCGGTAGCTATTGCCGGCTGCCGTTGCCACCACACCACCGTCGAAAGCCAGGGCCATCGCCCGCTCTGCCACCGCGGCCCGAAGGTGGGAGGTGGCCGTCGTGGCCGCCACCCCACTGCCGGCCACCGTGGCCATCACCCGCTCCGCCACCGCAGCCCGAAGGTAGGAGGTGGTGGTCGTGGCCGCCACGCCATCGTTGGCCACCATGGCCGCCAGCCCACCATCGACCTACGGGGTCATCACCCACTCTGCCACCACCGCTCGAAGGCGGGAGGCGGAGGTGGATGCCCGCACGTGCGTCAGCGACCTTGTGCGCTACACCGATTTCCCGCGGGAGGAGGAACGCCTCGTCGAGCATGCAAAGAGCCTTACCACAGTCGTGGCCGCAGCACAAGAATCAAGAGATCTATGAGGAGAATCACCGCTTCGAGAGGGGTCGTCTGGAGCGGCAGAGGGTGTTCGAGGTGAGCGTCGCTGAAGCTACAGCAGTGGCAGGCACTGTATTACGGTTACCCAGCTCGTCGGTAGGCTCCTCCTCCTCCGCCTCTTATTGAGCGAGCTCGGCAGAGGAGAGGCAGCCGGAAGTAGTACAGAGCCCCTTTGCTGTAGTAGTAGTATTTAGGGGCTATATTGTTCGGTTCATCTGACTATAGATGTGGTGGAACTGTACAACATACTTAAAATTAGCTAGTATACATAATTGAACTAGCTATTTCAGTACGTGGTTGGCAACAATTGGGGAAAAGTTTGGTCAGTTCAGCTATCGAGTTGAACTGTTTGTATAAATTAAGAACAACTGCTTAATCTATCAATGAAATCTATGCTTAATTACTGAATTTTAGTTGCAAAAATTATATACTGCTAGTGATTTTTAGCTTCATATTTTGACAAATCGCAGTGTTACAAGGTTGACAAATTGCAATGTTACTAGATCAACAAATGTCAATCTTTCTAGTTTGAAAAATAGCAACATACCAAAATTGTTTGTAAGTGGTTGCATATGGGTCATCCATAAGAACCGTTTGCATTGAAGAGACGCACAAATCCTGCTCCCACTTTGCATATGGGTGTTCTATCTAAAACGTTTATGATCAAGTGCTGCACAAATCCTCCTCATCACATTTTCCCTTGCCTTCCAAGGGAAGCCGTCGGTTTGCATATGGGTGTTCTAACTAAAACTTTTCCGATTAGTGTTTTATTTTTAAAAACCATTGACATTTTTTCATAAGAAAAACGTTTGATAAGTCTGTACATTAAGAGAGAAAAACGCAAGTTTGCTCAAACCAAATCTTTCATTCATTCATACTACGAATTTATATTCATATGATCGAAATATAGTATTAAAACCAAGAAAAAAACTATTGCCGGCAGTGGCGGAGGCGGTGTTCCGCGCCGTCGTTGTCGTTGCCGTCCTCTGGGACGCCGTTGTTGAAGTCTTGAATGCACCACAGAATGTTCTTCACTTGTCAATCAAACATCATGTCGTCACGTGATCGACAGGCGGGGCACGGGAGGACGGTAGCTGGTGGCGCTGAAAAGTAGCGGTCGACGGTGGCGTCCCATGCCGCTGAGGGGGGCACGCGCACGGTGTCGGTGTCAAAACTGGCAGATCTCGGGTAGGGGGTCCAGAACTATGCGTCTAGGATCGATGGTAATAGGAGATGGGGGACACAATGTTTACCCAGGTTCGGGACCTCTCTATGGAGGTAATACCCTACTTCATGGTTGATTAATCTTGATGAATATGAGTATTACAAGAGTTGATCTACCACAAGATCGTAATAGCTAAACCCTAAAATCTAGCCTGACTATGATTATGAGGATCTATCTACGAACCTAGCCCTCCAGTTTATATAGACACAAGAGGGATCTAGGGTTACACAAGGTCGCTTACAGAGAAAGGAATCTTCATATTTGGTCACCAAGCTTGCCTTCCACGCCAAGCAGAGTCCCATCCGGACACGGGTAGAGTCTTCGGTCTTCGTATCTCCATGACCCATCAGTCCAGCCCATATCCAATTGGTCAAACGTCCGAGGACCCCTTAGTCCAGGACTCCCTTAATAGCCCCTGAACCAGGCTTCAATGACGAGGTGTCCGGCGCGCAGATTGTCTTCGACATTGCAAGGCGGGTTCCCCTTTATGAATACTCCAAGATAGTCTTCGGATAAAATGAATGTGTCCGGATCTGCAACACAAGTACCACACACGACTACACAGAATATAATATTTCACGAGTCCCATCTGCTGACAACTTTTTGTAAGATGACATCACATCTGTTTGGTTGTTATTTTGAACCATTTCCTGTTCCACGTTTCGAGGCATGGTTTTTGTTGGCACGTTCTGTCGAAGCAGAGATCATGTCCCCTTATTGCGGGATCCTCATTAATACGAGCATGGGCAACCCAACCATTCCACTGGAAAGATTCCTTGGGAATAGGCGGGCTTTTAGGCTTAGGAGGAGGTGTTCAATACCCGCTCCCTTTATAAAGGAACCAAGGGCCCTCCTTTTACGCCAAGCCTCTCCTCAACCTTTCCAACTTCGAGTTCTAGCACCCAAGGTTCGACTTTGTTGCTTCAAGCTTCCCCATCATGTCCGGACCCAGCCCTCATGGCCGATGGGTGGATTCCTCCATCATAGAGGAGGATATTGCAAAGCTTCGGGTGGCTAGATACCTGACCGCGGAGATCCACCATAGGCTCCCTGCTGAAGGACAGGTTATTCCGATCCCCAGATCTGGTGAGAGGGTTGTATTCATCTCTCACTTCCTCTGAGGGCTAGGGTTCGCTCTCCACCCCTTTGTCCGGGGGCTAATGTTTTATTACGGACTAGATTTTCACGATCTAGCTCCGAATTCTTTCCTTCATGTCTCGGCGTTTATTGTCATGTGCGAGGCCTTCCTCCGAATCCCCCAACACTTTGGCTTATGGCTCAAGGCCTTTGGTATCAAGCCAAAGGTAGTCAACGGGGAACAGGTGGAGTGCGGCGGTGCTGTAGTAATGGCCAAAAGGCTCTTTCACCGAAACTTCCAATCAATGGCAGCGAGAGTGGTTTTACGTTACAGAACCCCATAGCACCAAGTGGGCAGTTACACCCGCGTTCCATTCCGGCCCTCCGTTACAGCTTGCATCATGTGTCAATAAGGGGCTGGACTGGGCATCAGTTGATGAAGTGCGGACTCTACAGAGCCGCATCTGAACCCTCCTCGAGAGGGACATCGATCTCATCCACGTGATTCAAGTAATGTTGATCTGCCAAATCCTGCCATGCCAGCGTAGGCCTCTCCGAATGTGGGAGTTTAATCTGGAAGGGCCACGAACCCTCCAACACTTCTTCGGTGCTACACACAAAGGGATGTGGAAGATGTTTTTTGGGAAACGAAAACATTGGCCGGACACCACGGAAGACGTCGGCCTTGACTGCAACCGTCTGGATACCCCGGTAAGCACTTGTCTTTCGAACACTTTGTAGTTAAGTATATCATAATATGTTACCGAACAAACCATCTCTTTTTCAGGGTTGGATAAAGAAAGTGGAACTAATTAGGTGTTTAGCCCCCCTTCCCGAAGCCTCAGCTAATCCCATATTAACTAGGATGCTGGCCTCAACACCATACCAGATGTCTGCGAAGGAGGACAAGACGGAGAGCGGGAGGACCAAAGATATCTTAGACGCCGTGTCCGGGGAGATGAAAACCCCATCGCCCGAAGGCAAGAGTAAAGGATAAGCCAACATTCATTCCTCCTATGGTAAGAAAAGGGCCGTCTCCGAAGATTGGGAAGAAAAGGCTCCCAAGCGAGGCAAGATGCCCCTGTTGGGTGGCTCGGGCTTGAAGGACGACATTATCGCCCAGTCCTCCAGTGAGGCCAAGCCTAAATCGTAAGCGAACAAGGTTGTTTTACACATACCCCGTTCCTCTCCTGTGACCAGGGTAACATCTAAAATGTATGCTTTTTGAAGCTTGGCGCACAATATTTCTCAACAATCATCTTCCTCAGGAGATCTTCTCCCAGAGATGATGGAATGCGAGGCGCCTCCACCAGTCTCCTTGCCCAATAAGGCAGATGACTTCGAGGTGTCATCCCGGAGGGTCTCTCCTGATCCGCAAGTGATGCGAGGGGTGACGAAAACACGAACCGAAGATGATACTTTGGTAGTCCTGCGTCCAGGGACCAACAACAAAGGCCCCGGACTATCAGGCTTTCAGCCGGAGACAACTCTAGGTGCCAATGAACGGATCTCTTTGAAGGCGGGCCATGCTGCTACGGCTGCTTCCGGAGACCCAGAAACACTGGATATATTGACGAACATGTTGCGACATGCGTTCGTCTCCGAAGACCATCGTACCTTGATGGGTACGGTGGTTAAAAAGGTCCTATCCGTGAAAAGCGGATTGAATGAGGCCTTCACGAGCCTGCTAAGAGATTTTGAGGTTTGTGTTGTAATGCTTTTAATTGTGTTTTATTCATAAAATACTCCTATGTATAGATAGTAGCCCCTGAGACTCTGATAGGCTTCCTAAGGGAGGCAATCAGAGGATCAAAAATATTTATCCAGGAAACAATCTGACTACTTGGAACACGACTGTTACCTCCCCTGCAACTGCCCGATCCGTGGAGGTTGCAGATCTGCAGCGGAAGATTGATGAGGCGGATGATGACATCACGCTGATCAACAAGCTTCTTGACGAGGCGCAATGTATGTTTTCGAGTTAGGCAGTATAACATGAGCATAAAGCTGGAATTGTATACTGAGACATGCATAACTACAGATGGTGCTACTGCGGTGGAGGCTCTTCAGGCTGAGCTTGTCCTTGCCACGGAACAAACCCGGATGAGTAATTTGGCTGCCCATAAGGCGGCTGAAGAGTTAAAAACCAAACAGTTTGTTCGGCAGCAGTGTGAGGAAAGAATTACAACCATGGCGCGCAAGCTGGAGGAGACCAGCGTCTAGTGCGAATTCCTTGAGAAGGATAACAAGGCCAAAGCAGCCGATCTCGACAAGGCCTTACAAGAGGCAAAATAAGCATGGTCTGAGTCTAGAGTGGCTCGGGAAGAGATCCGGCAAGCTAGGGAGATAGCGGCTGGTAAGCCTTTCTTATTACAAGCAAAGTTTGGCGATCCAAAGTATTCCCCACTTAACCAAATGTGGAGTTCTCCGGACACCTTTTCGGACCTGTCGAAGAGTGCCCCCGATGCGTCGCAATTTTACCATGTGCAAGATGGGTGTGCCACAGAGAAGCTTTTTTGGTCACAGTTCGGCGCGCCAAAGCGTCAGTTTTTACTACATGAACAGATGGCCTAGTGGGCCAAGGTCCATAGGATATCTGGTTCCGCCATGAAGGACGTCATAGTCCGGCTGTGGCCTACTGAGCCCATTCCGAATAGTTACTTCAATTTGGTGCAGCGGCTTGTGGATGCGGTGTCGCATATCGACGCCGTTAAGCGTTCAATGTGCATTGAAGGTGCACGGATGGCCTTTGCCCGTGTCAAAACATATTGGGCCAGGATGAAGGCCACTGTCGTTGCAGCGAGCAGTCCCCTCAAGGGTAAGGACCATCACGCACCCGAACATTATTTCGAGGACGTCTTAGAGGGTGCCCGCTTGATAGAGGGTCGGTACTCGAAAGATATGATATTTGAATGAAATGTATTAAATTCTAAGAGACAATATGGTGATAATATTATGATTTTTGCTTAAAAGCTTTTGGTTCCTCTTGTGTGACCGTTTTCACATAATCTGAAAGTTTTCCAGTCGTCGGCTTCGGCCCCCACGTGGGAAATACAGGGGTGTTTGGAAAAGCACATGATCACTCTTAACCCAACGTCTTGGTCCATGAAGGAGGTTTCAATGCGGTGAACGAGGCAATCAGACTATAGGGCGTTAACACTTTCACTTAGCCATAAGAGTTTTATGGTGGGTCTATGATATAAACCCTGGTATGGACGCTGTTATCCCAATGTGGTGCGTTTACATATATGACCTAAAGAAAGATCCTTCGTGTAATACGGAGGGAATCGCGAAAGATTCTGATAAGTCATCGAGTGGTTGACCAGCTCTCGCTGCATCATGACAGTCAGTTTTCGGCTTTCTCTACTAAGGTGCTCGCCTGGGTAAACCAGGGCACAATTGCAGTACTTCTCCCTTTACTACCTTAGCCGATAGAGCGGAACGTAAGGTAGCAAGCACAGGAGCCGGGCAACCCAACTATTGACCCAAGACATGATTCAGATCTGATGCATATAAGGCCAAACTGGCGACGCCGAAGTATGCTATAAAGCTGTTCGGACTTATTAGCAATTTAATTTGTTCCCATATCAAGCCCCCGGCGGGACGTGTGAAATAACACAAGGAGCAAAATACAGTTTTTTAGAGAAAAGTGAATATGGGGTATACATTATATTCACTTGAACTTGAGTGACATGCAAATCATTGTTTTGTATCTAATAACGCCATGACCCTGGCTATTTCACATGCCAAGGGTCGACGGCCGAGGTAGATGGCACTTTACAGCCTCGCAAAATAGAGAGTATGGTCTAAAAAAGTTGTTTTGGAGCTCCTGCCGCACGTCTGCGCCGCCATTCCTCGATCAAGGGGCTCCTTAAAGGGAGTAACTTTTGGATGAATGTACAAACCGGAACTCCGATGGAGTCGGTGCGATGACCAACCTACGGGTCACTGCTACCTCTTGAGCACTGCGTTGGTTTTCCCTTAAAGAGGAAAGGGTGATGCAGCAAAGTAGCATAAATATTTCCCTTAGTTTTTGAGAACCAAGGTATCAATCCATAGGAGGCCACACGCAAGTCCCTCGTACCTACACAAACAAATAAGAACCTTGCAACCAATGCGATAAAGGGGTTGTCAATCCCTTCACGGCCACTTGCAAAAGTGAGATCTGATAGAGATGATAAGATAATATTTTTGATATTTTTATAGTAAAGATTAAAAGTAAAGATAGAAAAATAAACGGTGCCAGAAATAACTTGTTGGCGGGAGATTAAAATTATGGAGAATAGACCCCGGGCCATAGGTTTCACTAGTGGCTTCTCTCAAGATAGCATAAGTATTATGGTGGGTGAACAAATTACTGTCGAGCAATTGATAGAAAAGCGAATAATTATGAGAATATCTAGGCATGATCATGTATATAGGCATCACATCCGTGACAAGTAGACCGACTCCTGCCTGCATCTACTACTATTACTCCACACATCGACCGCTATCCAGCATGCATCTAGAGTATTAAGTTCATAAGAATAGAGTAACGCATTAGGTAAGATGACATGATGTAGAGGGATAAACTCAAGCAATATGATATGAACCCCATCTTTTTGTCCTCGATGGCAACAATACAATACGTGTCGTTTCCCTTTCTATCAGTTTGATCGAGCAACGCAAGATTGGACCCAAAGCTAAGCACTTCTCCCATTGCAAGAAAGATCAATCTAGTAGTTCAAACCAAACTGATAATTTGAAGAGACTTGCAAAGATAACAAATCATACATAAAAGAATTCAAAAGAGATTCAAATATTGTTCATAGATAATCTTGATCATAAACCCACAATTCATCGGATCTCGACAAACACACCGAAAAAGAGTTACATCGAATAGATCTCTAAGAAGATCGAGGAGAACTTTGTATTGAGGTCCAAAGAGAGAGAAGAAGCCATCTAGCTAATAACTATGGACCCAAAGGTCTGAGGTAAACTACTCACGCATCATCGGAGAGGCTATGGTGTTGATGTAGAAGCCCTCCGTGATCGATGCCCCCTCTGACGGAGCGCCGGAAAAGGCCCCAAGATGGGATCTCATGGGTACAGAAGGTTGTGGCGGTGGAAATAGGGTTTCATGGTGCTCCTGGATGTTTTCAGGGTATATGAGTGTATATAGGCGAAGTAAGTCGATCAGGAGAGCAATGAGGGGCCCACGAGGTCGGGGGGTGCGCCCAGGGGGTAGGCGCGCCTCCTTGCCTCGTGGCCTCCTCGGTTGTTTCTTGACATCCACTCCAAGTCCTCTAGATCACATTTGTTCCAAAAATCACGCTCCCGGAGGTTTCATTCTGTTTGGACTCCATTTGATATTCCTTTTCTGCGAAACACTGAAACAGGCAAAAAATAGCAATTTGCACTCGGCCTTGGGTTAATAGGTTAGTCCCAAAAATAATATAAAAGTGTATAATGAAGCCCATTAAACATCCAAAACAGAATATATAATAGCATGGAACAATAAAAAATTATATATACGTTGGAGACGTGTCAAGCATGCTAACATAAAAATAATAATACTTCAAGCATGCTAACCAAGCAATTATGTCTTATCAAAATAAAATAGCCAAAGAAAGCTTATCCCTACAAAATCATATAGTTTGGCCATGCTTCATTTTCGTCACACAAAATGCTCTCATCATGTACAACCCCGATGACAAGCCAAGCAACTATTTCATACTTAGCCTTTTCAAACTCTTTCAACTTTTACGCAATATATGAGCGCGAGCCATGGACATAGCACTATGGGTGGAATAGAATATAATCATTGAGGTTGTGTGAGAAGACAAAAAAGGAGAAAGTCTCACATTGACGTGGCTAATCAATGGGTTATGGAGATGCCCACCGATTGATGTCAATGCAAGGAGTAGGGGTTTCCATGCAACGGATACACTAGAGAAATAAATATATGAAAGCTCATCAAAGAAACTAAGTGGGTGTGCATCCAACTTGCTTGCTCACGAATACCTAGGGCATTTGTGGAAGCACATCATTGGAATATACAAGCCAAGTTCTATAATGAAAAATTGCCACTAGTATATGAAAGTGACAAAATAAGAGACTCTCTATCATGAAGATCATGGTGCTACTTTGAAGCACAAGTGTGGAAAAAGGATAGTAACATTGTCCCTTCTCTCTTTTTCTCTCATTTTTTTATATTTTTTATTTGGGCCTTATATTTTTTTCTTGGCCTCTTTTTTATTCGTCCGGAGTCTCATCCCGACTTGTGGTGGAATCATAGTCTCCATCATCCTTTGCTGACATGGGACAATGCTCTAATGATGATCATCACACTTTTTTTACTTACAACTCAAGAATTACAACTCGATACTTAGAACAACATATGACTCTATGTGAATGCCTCTAGCGGTGTACTGGGATATGCGATGAATCAAGAGTGACATGTATGAAAAATTAAGCATGGTGGCTTTGCCACAAATACGATGTCAACTACATGATCATGCAAGGCAATATGAAAATGATGATGCGTGTCATAATAAATGGAATAGTGGAAAGTTGCATGGCAATATATCTCGGAATGGCTATGGAAATGCCATAATAGGTAGGTATGGTGGCTGTTTTGAGGAAGATATAAGGAGGCTTATGTGTGATAGAGCGTATCATATCATGGGGTTTGGATGCACCGGCGAAGTTTGCACCAACTCTCAAGGTGAGAAAGGGCAATGCACGGTACCGAAGAGGCTAGCAATGATGGAAGGGTGAGAGTGTGTATAATCCATGGACTCAACATTAGTCATAAAGAACTCACATACTTATTGCAAAAATCTACAAGTCATCAAAACCAAGCACTAAACGCATGCTCCTAGGGGGATAGATTGGTAGGAAAAGCCCATCCCTCGTCCCCGACCGCCACTCATAAGGAAAGCAATCAAAGAACACCTCATGTTTCAAATTTGTCACACAACGTTTACCATATGTGCATGCTACGGGACTTTGCAAACTTCAACACAATTATTTCTCAATTTCACAATTATTAAACTAGCACACCTCTAATATTACCACCTTTATATCTCAAAATAACTATCAAGTATCCAACTTCTCTTAGTATTTAATGCACTTTAAGGTTTTTATCCTGGATGCCAATCATATTAGGACTAATTTTATAACCAAAGAAAATTACCATGTTGTTATAAAGGACTCTCAAAATAATATCAGTGAAGCATGAGATATCAATTATTTCTATAAAATAGAACCACCATCGTGCTCTAAAATATATAAGCGAAGCACTAGAGCAAAAGTATCTAACTCAAAAGATATAAGTGAAGCACATAGAGTATTCTAATGAATTCCAATTCATGTGTGTCTCTCTCAAAAGGTGTGTACAGCAAGTATTATTGTGGTAAAATAAAAAGAAAATACTCAAATCATAAAAGACACTCCAAGAAAAACACATATCATGTGGTGAATAAACATATAGCTCCAAGTAAAGTTACCGATGGACGAAGATGAAAGAGGGATGCCTTCCGGGGCATCCCCAAGCTTAGGCTTTTGGTTGTCCTTGGATTTTACCTTGGGGTGCCTTCGGCATCCCCAATCTTAGGCTCTTGCCACTCCTTGTTCCATAATCCATCAAATCATTGCCCGAAACTTGAAAACTTCACAACACAAATTAAAACTTAAACAGAAAATCTCATGAGCTCCGTTAGTATAAGAAAACAAATCACCACTTAAGGCACTGTAACGAACTCATTATTTATTTATATTGGTGTTAAACCTACTTTATTCCAACTTCTCTATGGTTCATAACCTCCGATACTAGCCATAGATTCATCAAAATAAGCAAACAACACACGAAAAACAGAATCTGTCAAAAACTGTACAGTCTGTATTAATATGTATGTTTATAATACTTATTTAACCCAAAAATTCTAAAATAAATTTCGGGACGTGAGTAATTTATCTATTAACCATCTGCAAAAAGAATCAACTTAATCGCACTCTCCAGTAAAAAATGGCAGAAAATCTCGTGAGCGCTAAAGTTTCTGTTTTTTACAGCAAGATCACAAAGACTTTCCCCAAGTCTTCCCAAAGGTTCTACTTGGCACAAACACTAATTAAAATCATAAAAAAACATATAAACATAGGCTAGATTAATTATTTATTACTAACCAGAATCAAAAAGCAAGAAACAAAAATAAAATTGGTTGCCTCCCAACAAGCGCTATCGTTTAACGCCCCTAGCTAGGCATAAAGGAAAGGATGATCTAGGTATTACCATCTTTGGTATGCAATCCATATGTAGCTCTCATAATAGATTCATAAGATAATTTAATTTTCTTTCTAGGAAAGTGTTCCATGCCTTTCCTTAACAGAAATCGGAATCTAATATTCCCTTCTTTCATATCAATAATTGCACCAATCGTTCTAAGGAAAGGTCTACCAAGAATAATAGGACATGAAGGATTCCAATCTATATCAAGGACAATGAAATCTACCGGTACATAATTCCTATTTGCAACAATAATAACATCATTAATTCTTCCCATAGGTTTCTTAATGGTGGAATTCACAAGATGCAAGTTTAAAGAACAATCATGTAATTCACGAAAACCTAGCAAATCACACAAGGTTTTAGGAATCGTGGAAACACTACCCCCCAAATCACACAAAGCATAGCATTCATGATCTTTAATTTTAATTTTAATAGTAGGTTCCCACTCATCATAAAGTTTTCTAGGGATAGAAACTCCGAATTCAAGTTTTTCTTCATAGATTGCATTAAAGCATCAACGATATGTTTAGTAAAAGCCTTATTTTGACTATAAGCATGCAGAGAATTTAGCATGGATTGCAACAAGTAAATACAATCTATTAAAGGTAAATTATCATAATTAAGTTCCTTGAAATCCAACATAGTGGGTTCATTGCTATCTAAACTTTTGACCTCTTCCATCCCACTTTTACCAAATTTTGCATCAAGATCTAAAAACTCCGAATCATTGGGACGCCTTCTAACTAAAGTTGACTCATCTCCAGTCCAATAATTATCAAGATTCATATTGTAAAACAAAGATTTAATTGGGGACACATCAATTAAATTTAGATCTTCATCCTTATTATCATCAAGTTCTTCCAGTTTAGCGGCCATCTTATTAACTAAGGTGGCCTGCTTATCCAAAATTTGGGCTATTAAGTTTTCAAGATGAGAAAACTGAGATTTCAGACCATAAAATTATTTAGACATATCATCAAGCTCTTTATTCATGTATCCTATAAAACCTTTTTGTTCTTTAAGCTCGTTTCTGAAGAAATTATTATGCTCAAACTACAAGGACATAAAACTTCTAATGTTGTTTTCAATTTCTTCCAACCTTCTAAGGTGAGGATCAAAACTTTTTGGTAAGGCCATCACGACAAACAATCCAACACACAAGCACACAAGAAGAGCGCGAAAAGAGACGAACTGGAAAATAGAAGGGGAACGGAAAAAGAGGGCGAATAAAACGGCAAGGGTGAAGTGGGGGAGAGGAAAACGAGAGGCAAATGGAAAATAATGTAATGCTAGGTATAAGAGTTTGTGATGGGTACTTGGTATGTCTTGACTTGTGCGTAGACTCCGCGGCAACGGCCCCAGAAATCCTTCTTGCTACCTCTTGAGCACTGCGTTGGTTTTCCCTTGAAGAGGAAAGGGTGATGCAGCAAAGTAGCGTAAGTATTTCCCTCAATTTTTGAGAACCAAGGTATCAATCCAGTAGGAGGCCACACGCAAGTCCCTCGTACCTACACAAACAAATAAGAACCTTGCAACCAACGGGGTTGTCAATCCCTTCACAACCACTTGCAAAAGTGAGATCTGATAGAGATGATAAGATAATATTTTTGGTATTTTTATAATAAAGATTAAAAGTAAAGATAGCAAAATAAACGGTGCCAGAAATAACTTGTTGACGGGAGATTAATATAATGGAGAATAGACCCGGGGGCCATAGGTTTCACTAGTGGGTTCTCTCAAGATAGCATAAGTATTACGGTTGGTGAACAAATTACTGTCGAGTAATTGATAGAAAAGCGAATAATTATGAGAATATCTAGGCATGATCATGTATATAGGCATCACGTCCGTGACAAGTAGACCGACTCCTGCCTGCATCTACTACTATTACTCCACACATCGACCGCTATCCAGCATGCATCTAGAGTATTAAGTTCATAAGAACAGAGTAACACATTAGGTAAGATGACATGATGTAGAGGGATAAACTCAAGCAATATGATATAAACCCCATCTTTTTATCCTCAATGGCAACAATACAATACGTGTCGTTTCCCTTTCTGTCACTGGGATCGAGCAACGCAAGATTGAACCCAAAGCTAAGCACTTCTCCCATTGGAAAGATAATTTGAAGAGACTTGAAAAGATAACAAATCATACATAAAAGAATTCAAAGGAGATTCAAATAGTTTTCATAGATAATCTTGATCATAAACCCACAATTCATTCGATCTCGACAAACACACCACAAAAAGAGTTGCAACGAATCGATCTCCAAGAAGATCAAGGAGAACTTTGTATTGAGATCCAAAGAGAGAGAAGAAGCCATGTAGCTAATAACTATGGACCCGAAGGTCTAAGGTAAACTACTCACACATCATCGAAGAGGCTATGGTGTAGATGTAGAAGCCCTCCGTGATCGATGCCCCCTCCGGCGGAGCGCCGGAAAAGGCCCCAAGATGGGATCTCACGGGTACAGAATGTTGCGGCAGTGGAAATAGGGTTTCATTGTCCTCTTGGCTGTTTTCAGGGTATATGAGTATATATAGGTGAAGGAAGTCGGTCAGGAGAGCCACGAGGGGCCCATGAGGGTGGGGGGCGCGCCTAGGGGCAGGCGCACCTCCCTGCCTCGTGGCCTCCTTAGTTGTTTCTTGACGTCCACTCCAAGTCCTCTGGATCACGTTTGTTCCAAAAATCGCGCTCCTGAAGGTTTCATTCCGTTTGGACTCCATTTGATATTCCTTTTCTGTGAAACACTGAAATAGGCAAAAAAAACACAATTTGCACTGGGCCTTGGGTTAATAGGTTAGTCCCAAAAAATAATATAAAAGTGTATAATAAATCCCATTAAACATCCAAAACAGAATATATAATAGCATGGAACAATCAAATATTATAGATACGTTGGAGACGTATCAGTCGCCTATGATAAAGGATAATGAAAAAAGAAAAAGTGGTCAGAAAAGAAGTGAAAAGAGGAGGGTTATAGAAGTACTTGTAGGTCCGTCCGTATTATGCCTCCGCCGATGCCCATGGTATTTTAAGTGCATAGTTATGTATGCACGGTATAGATTGCGCAGGTGTATGAGGTGGACGGCGGAGGCCGACCTGCTAGTCCAACTCCCTAATAGGTCGGTCCTGCTGAATCGAGGCCGGAAGCTTAATGGCCGACAAGGTATGCGGTTTAATAAGGCCGACGTGTACTCCGGCTAGAGGGGATGTAGTATGGTCCTCAGTCTGGAGGGAGTACGTCTCATGGTCCTCTATAGGGGCGTGTGTCATGTATACCATGTTCACCGTTTTTACCTCGATGGGAAATTTCTTCTGACCCCCGGTATTTGGTTGGTCAATTTCTTCGTCATTGCTATCACTGGGCGGTCTTTTCCCCTTATGTTCGGTGTTGAGCTTGCCGGCTTGTTTGAAGACCCAACGGCTTTTGTTGGTGTGATTGGCTGGCTTATCAGGGTTGCCATGAATCTGGCAGGGTCGATCCAATATCTTATCTAAGGTGGACGGCTTGTCTCTGTTTTCCTTGAATGGCTTTTTCTGTTGACCGGGTTTTGTAACACTCCAAAAAATTTCATTTGGTTTTTCTTCAAATTCTTTAATTAATGGGAAGAAGGTTATTTAAATTTTGCTTAAAAGCCTCTTGTAGCGACCAGACCTCAAACAGTCTGATCTCTGTGCTCCGGTGTCATCCCTGGATAGGTAATGCCGACACCACACAGTACTCGGAGGATTTATAGCAGAGTAGCAATCACACACTTATTACATCGAGTGTCTCATAAGAGAACTTATTACAATAAATATGGCTTAAGGCCATCTAATAATGATAACAGCGGAAGGCTTGGAAGATAAGTGAGTCCATCAACTCCAACGGCATCACTCAGTATAGAACCACAACCTAAAAACTCCTTAATCGTCGTCTGAAAAGTATGCAACATTAACGTTGCAGCCCGAAAACGGGTCAGCACATGGAATATGCTGGCAAGGTAACACATAGAGAGTAATGGAATGAAACAGCTATACTACATGCATATTTGGCTGGTGGAAAGCTATATGGTTACAGTTTTGCGGAAAGACAATTTTTCCCTACTTCAAAGGAATAAATTTATTTAACTATCAATGGTAGTTGTTAAACATTGAGAATGGTTGACAGCATTCTCAATCCCAATTAAGCATCATCATTAAACATAACCCAACAAAATTAATTTAGAGTAACATGTTGAGATTCACATGAAAATCCAGGTACTAGATACTCAAGATGTCCATAACCGGGGACACGGCTAACCATGATTAGTTTATTACACTCTACAGAGGTTTGCGCACTTTTCCCCACAAGACTCGATCGCCTCCGTTTGGTTTCTCGCACTACATGGTGTTTGAGAAGACGGATGACCGAGACATAGTCTTTCAGAAGCGCTAGCACCTTACGATCGGGTAGACCGTACCACCTACATCCCCTACATCTTCTAGTCTACCACTGTAAGATTTCGCACAACTTAGTCAACTATGCTAGAGCCCATAATAGCTTGTGGCTGCACACAGAAGTTTCTAGTATGAATAGTCTCATGATCCCTTTGAGCCTGGGTGGCGGTCCAAAAGAAAACAGGCAAGTCCTAGAATACCCAGGTGCCTCAATCCACCCAGATGTGTGTTTCAGTTGACACCTTAGATAAACCATTAATTAACAATCTCACATCTGTCATGGATATCACTCACCCAATGCACGTCTACTAGCATAGCATGGCATAATAAGCAAACGTAGAAGTAACTCCCAAAGGTTTGATAATAAACAGGTAATAGGTACTACCTCATCTACTTCCCATCCCACAATTTAATTAGATCCTAATCATGCAATAAAACTGGGTAGTAGAAAAGGTATGATCAAAGTGTTACTTGCCTTGCTGATGATCCGCGAAACCTAACGATTCGAAGTAACAGGCGGCGCACTCCGGGTACTCTATCGCACACAAACAAACAAGCATACAAAAAGTACTCATCTAATGCATAGGTAAAACTCAAATAAGAGATCTAACCAGCAGGTTCAACTTAAGAACTCCGGTTGGCAAAAAGAATCAAATCAAACGAAGCAACGAAAGACAAACGGCGAAAGAAAACAACTTCGTTCTAGTAATCTGGATCTAGGGCAAATTTTGCAGTAGCAAAAACTTGTTTAAGTTGGTTAAACGGATAGAGGGTTTCGAGACGAAACTCTAGGCGCTTGAATTGCCTGATTCCGATAAACGAGCAAAAAGTTAAACTAAAACGAAAATCGGATCAGGAATCGCGATCAGAAAAATCGCGGATTTAATCCGAGAAAAAGAAAAACGACGAACGCCGACTTTTTTTTGGCACAGAAAACGAGGCACGACGAACCTCGGCGGTGAGATCCGGCGATGGCGGCGGCTTAGGGCGCTTTAGGGTTTCCCCCGGGGCCGGGCCTAGGCTTATAAAGGCCTCCCGGTCGGTGTCCAGGTCAGACACGGCCCGTTAAGTCGGTTCGTTTTTTTATTATTCCGCTTGGAAGAAAAATAAAAAGAAATACTAAACGGACTCCAAAAATTCTGAAATAGGTTTCACGGGCTTCTAAAATCAAGCCGCACAAGGTGAACATTTATTTGGGACCTAAATGCAATTTTGAAAAACGCACTTTTTTCCTAAATTAAAATAAAACACCCAAAAACTCCGAAATAAAATCTTATTTGATTTTATTATTAAATCCTCAATATTTCTTTATTTTGGGAAAGTCATTTTATTCCCTCTCTCATATTTTTGTAATAGAAATAATTGATGACAAAATAAATAAAATCAAATGATACTATTCTCAAAATTTGAGAAAACTCAAATATGAAAATAACGAAATCCCCAACTCTCTCCGTGGGTCATTGAGTTGCGTAGAATTTCTAGGATCAACCAAAATGCAAAATAAAATATGATATGCAATGATGATATATTGTATAACATTCCAAATTGAAAATTTGGGATGTTACACCTCTCCTTCTCAAAAAAACTTTATGACAAATATTTTATGTGTTCTTCTCAACCTTGTTTTTTGGTCTTGAGGGCTTTTCATTTAGTCTTGACTCAACACAAATAATTTTGGCAAGTTTTTGCAATTCCTTCTATTAAAAATAAACCCTATGGATTATGGATTTATTCTTTTCCCATTCAAAAATTTCTCTTTTGCCATGACACTTATTGAAATATTTCTTCCAAACCCATCTCCCTACTTTGGGACAAGCCAAGCATCCTAATCCAACAAGTTTCAACTCCCCTAAATTTTATTTCAATTTATTTTTAACCTCAAAATCTTTTCTGTCATTTATTTTGGACCTTAGAGATTTACAAAGGAACTGCCATTTTCCCTTTGAGTTTTGCCTCCAAATAAACTCCTCTGACTAGTCCTTAGCACCCTCAACCAAGATCCACTGATCCCCAGTTCAAATTTTTCAAAATTTGCTTGCTGCAAGTTTAGAATTCATACTTTTTCTTCTCCTAAAAACCTGAGAAAATTCAGGCAGCCTCCAGATACCTCAAAAGACCACCTCACCAAAGATCAGCTTCAGAAAAAAATTTCACATGCCAAAATCATTTCATCGAATAGTTGGCATGCACTGTTTGTGTTCAAATTCAGAAAATTCAGAGTTTCAGTGTTGGGTTCAGTCGACAGCGTCGTTTTCTTCAGAGCCTCGGCGTTAATCTCACCAGTGCTCGCTCTGGCCTCTTGCTCACTGCTCCTCCTTCTTATCCAGTGCGTCGCAAGGTCGTTTGGCCAGTCGCGAGCGTCGGTGGCGCCGTGTCTCGCCTGCGCCGGCATCTTCCGCGGTGGCAGAACCGCCCGTGGCGGCCAGTAGGGGACCAGCCCTGCCATTCAGCGCCATCCAGCACCGCCAAAACCACCAGAAGCCTACGCGTGGCCGTCCTCATCCCCGGGCATGCTGCTGCACAGTCGTCGTGGCCTGAGAGGCGCAGAGCGCGCTCTCTGCCGCCGACGTGCCCGTGAGCCGTTCCATCGAGGGTTTGGAGTGTCACCCAAGTCTGGCCAGCTATGGGATGAAGCCAGTGATCCAATCTGCAGTTGCCCCGACCCCTAAAACCCCCGTTCAACCACTGCCTCCCCGTAATCACTCGCCGGACTTATCCCGTCTCGGAAACCGCCTCGGACCGGCTATAAAAGGAGCCCTCGAGCTGGTTCTCGACCCAGCACTACCCCTCCACCTCACCAGAGCCGCACCCAGCCATTAGGAGGACCTCGGGGACGTCTTCTTCCTCGACTCCGACTGCCCCGATCCGCTTCGGGCTCCGGCACGATTCCCTCTGGTGAGACCACCCCCGCCTCCCAAACCTTGCCAGTCGCCTCCTAGTACACCCACTCTTCTTACCCAAGCCCCAATTCGACATTTGCAGCCCTCCCCGGTGAGATCCATCACCGCCCAAACCACAGGTCCGCCGGAGTGGAGGCCGCCGTCGACGTGGTGCTCGCCGACGACCTACTCCACCACCCACTGACGCAGAAGGACTCCGTGAACCCGTAGGTACTCACCGTTTCCCCTACCTCACCGTCGATCGACGCTGGCGACCGCCGCGATCCTCGACGCCGGTGTGCTCTGTTTTTCCTTTCCAAAATTTTAAGCCTGACGGGTGGGACCCCCCTCGCTAGCCTCTCTTTTTCTATTCGAACTGTTTCCCTGGAAAACACCTTCGGGCAAAGTACGCTTTTCCTTTGGGTTGGTGTATTTCTTACTGAAACGTTTTCTGTTTTTATAAACAAAACCCTGGAAACTTTCTATTTCATTACAGATAAGTCCCTGGGCTAAAACCTTTATAACTTTTTAACAGAAGATGATTTTGAATTGATTCTTTTTCTGTCATCTTTATTTTTCTGTCTAGTTTTTTTATCATATTTATTTGAAAAAATATTGGAACAATTTTTATGCACACACTGTATTTACGTTAGTATGCGATTTCTTTATACCGTAGATACCGGAAGAGGTGACGGAACCGCGAACATCGCCGAGCTAGACTCCGACTACTCCGAACCAGGCAAGCATGTTTGAACCTTTGATATGATAAGTGATTTTCATGTTTTCTTCAGTGGTTCCGCACGACATGTTTTTATAAACATCGGTGAAGTTTATATTTCATGCAAAGAAAGCTGTGGTTGAGCTCCGATATTGATGTGTTCTTATGATGATGATATAACCTGATCATGTGATGGCATGATAGGTTGCAAGCTGGTATTGTTGAAGCATGCCAGTTCTATGTCAACCGTTTACTCTAGTTTTAACGTGGATCAAGTCTCGATCCCGTTCGTTCCCCCTTCATGCTGCCACATGTTTTTTGCAAAGAGTGTGGTTTAGTAAGTTGCAAACCTCTTTCCTTGTACACACCAAACAGAGGGACCACGATGAGGGTTCCATGGACCTGGATTAAAGCCCATCATCCAGTCAGGGGGCATGGGTGTTTCCGGTTGGGACCGAGAGGGGGGCACCCCTTAGAGCGCGCGATATAAATTTGATCCCATGCTATTCGAGGTTGTGGCCTCCCCGTCTTAAAGTTTTTCTTGAATGTGGCCTAGGGTGATTCCTGGCAACGGAATGTGGAATGGTTGTGTACTGGTTAGATGTGTTTCTTCTAAAATACCACAAACGGAACTAGTCCTTTGCGACTACCGAAATCCGTTGGCTGTGGTTAAAGAGTACAAACTCTGCAGAGTCAAAACAATTCGGGTATCCATCTCCATGATCGAGGACTTGGACATCATCTCAGTGTTAGTGTCAGTCTCAGTGTCGACCTCAGTGTCAACCCTAGTGACAGTCTCCGGAGATTAAGCATGAAACTGAGAGAGTGGTAAACCCGGCTGAATGTTATTCCTGTGAACGGACTAACCAGTGTATTATTATGTGCTGAGTATTTCCTTGGGATGATTTTAAATTCATAAATTATTTTAATACGAATGATGAAATATAAGCCCTTTATGTGATGTCGCTCAGACGTCCGACTGTGGCACTCTTGTCATTTACTTTCGATATAAGCCCTTTATGTGATGTTGCTCAGACGTATGACTGTGGCACTCTTGTCGTTTACCTTCGCTATAAGCCCTTTATGTGATGTCGCTCATACGTCTGACTGTGGCACTCTTGTTATCTACTTTCGATATAAGCCCTTTATGTGATGTCGCTCAGACTTCCGACTGTGGCATCCTTGTTATTTTATTTCATTATAAGCCCTTTTTGAGATGTCACTTAGACGTCCGACTGTGGCATGTTCTGTCATTTACTTTCCAATATAGACCCTTTATGTGGTGTCGCCCTGACGCCCGACTGCGGCACATTAATTTAATTTTACCTTTCGAGGCGTCGCTTCAGACACCCGATCGGTCTACAGTTATTTTATTGGGATTTTGGGAGGACTACTGCCTAAGTTCCTTTTTATTTTACATGCAGTGCAATTATCTATCTGAGTGCGCATTTCTAATCTGCTCATGTGCATCATGTTTACATTTGTTATATCTTATGTCCAAACTGTCTTGCGAGTACATTCAAAGTACTCACCTGGCTTGTTGATTTGGCCAGATGTTGACGAAGGCGATCTTATGGATGAAGAGTTCGATAGTGAGTCAGACGCCTAGAGGAGTCCCAGTCAGTCCCGTGCGATCCTGGAGTTGATCACTTGTATTATATACGCTTCCGTTACCCAAATAAAATCATCGAGCCTCACTCCGACGCTTGAAGAGCTGTCATGTCACCCACTTCACTGTTACATATCCACCACCACTTTTATTACGAGTCAGTAGTTATGCCACCATACCCTTGTGACATATCCGCCTTTATGTATAATATCGGCGTGCTTGTAATAAATTGTTGAGCAGCCTCAACTCAACCTTGTATAATATTTAGTACTACTGGATTTCTGTATCCAGGATTTGTCTGCCAGTAAGAAGGATTCTTCTGTGCTGGTCAATAAAAGGGTCGGCTTTTCAATAAATGTTTTATTGGAAAACCGGTCCTGACAGGTTTGGGGTCGCTGAATCCGGCGTTGACTGCTGTGTCGCGCGCTCTTTCATTATCATTGTGACGTTTGTGTTTGCTGCGTCGAGGTTTGCCATTGCCATTTCGGACTTTGTAAGTGCCCGGATCGTTGGCACTGTTGCTTCTACGAGGGAGCCAGCTATCTTCTCCCGCGCAAAAGCGAGTCATCAGAGCGGTAAGGGCTGGCATGGATTTTGGTTTTTCCTGACCGATGTGGCGGGCAAGCCACTTTTCCTATACGCTGTGTTTGAAGGCTGCTAGGGCTTCCGTGTCCGGGCAGTCGACGATTTGGTTCTTTTTAACTAAGAACCTAGTCCAGAGCTTCCTGGCTAATTCTCCGAGATGTTGAACTATATGGCTTAAGTAATCGACGTCTGGCGGCCGGACATATGTGCCTTGGAAGTTGTCGCGGAAGGCATCTTCCAAATCCTCCCAGCTGCCAATAGAGTTTTCGGGCAGACTGTTTAACCAGTGCCGAGCTGGACCTTTGAGTTTTAACGGGAGGTATTTGATGGCATGAAGGTCATCGCCACGGGCCATATGGATATGGAGAAGGAAATTCTCAATCCATGCCATGGGATCAGTTGTCCCATCATATGATTCTATATTTATGGGTTTAAACCCTTCTGGGAATTCGTGCTCCATTACTTCGTCTGTGAAGCAAAGGGGGTGTGCGGCGCCTCTATGTTGGGACACATTGCGACATAAGTACGATGGAGTCAGTCTGCGGTTTTTGGCCCGGGAGTGACTAGCCTTGTTACGTCCGACTAGAGAGCCATCATCGCGTGTCCAGGCACGTCCCTACAATCCGTAGATCGATCTGGTATGTCCTGTTCTGTTGTCCAAGTCTTGTCGAATGTCATATGGATGACCTCGAGCTATTTTTCCTCTGCCTTTATGATGAGGCGGGCTGGCTGGTGTTCGTCTTGAGTTGCCGCTTTATCCTGACATCGTGGTGGTCGGTCAGCCGCATTGTGTGATGATGGTATGTGCTCCTGTGCCTCATCGTCGAACTGAGGCAGTAGTTTGCGCTTCGGGTAGCTTTTGGCTGGGCGATTGAGGCCGCGTTCTTCGGCTACCAGGACATCAGTCCATCTATCCTTGAGCAGATCTTGGTCAGCTTGAAGCTGCTACTACTTCTTTTTCAGGCTTCTTGCCGTGGCTATTAGCCAGCGTTTAAGGCGCTCTTGCTCAAGAGGTTCCTCTGGCACGATGAAATCCATGGTGTCAAGGCTCGCCTCATCCTCGGAGAGCGGAAGATAATTACTATCCTCCGAGTCCTTGTGTGTGGCCTATTTTCCAGGGCTAACCTGCCCACCTTCCCATTCGTTTTGTACAGCAGCTGCATCGATGGGGTCTTTGTTGTCTTCGACACCTTCCGAAGTGTTATTTTCCGTTGTGCCCGTATCACCGTCTATTCCATGACGCGACTTAGAGTGGCGCCGCTGACGTCGGCGTTTTGTTTGTATCACAGGAGGTTTGTCCTCAACTAGATCTTCTTTCTCGTCGTCGTTAGTTCTCTTAGGTGTATCCACCATGTATACGTCGTAGGAAGAGGTGGCTATCCGGCGTTTGGTATACGGCGGGTCTTGGACCGGTTCCTCATCGACATCGTCATCCATACATCCGATGTCTTCGGAGCCGTAGTAGAGCGTGTCGGTTAAGTCTTCGATAGTGTGTATGAAGTGGGCGGTGGGTGGGAAGCAAAATTCTCCGTTATCAATCTCTAGTTCGAACCGAATACAGTTCGGCTGTGAGCCCCCCGCTAAGGATAGTGCTCTTAACGATTTTAGCACGTTGCCCAGAGGCGAATGCCAGAAGATGTCCGGGGCGCTGAATTCGGCGATCGATGCCCGATCGTGTTCGATATGCACGGACGCGCATAGTTCGGAACCTGTAGCCTGAGATGGTTCCATAGTTTCGGTGACATAGATGTCACTTGAAGTTAAGTCTGTGTGCGGCTCCAACGCCACTGAGTCTGCGGCTTCCGCAGCGGGCTTGAGCTTCCTGTCTTCGGATGGCGTGATCTTCTCCGGATCTATGGCTAGAGCAGCTACAAGTACTATCTCCTGCGTATGGACCAATGACAGATTTAGGTCATGTTCATCGTGGTGGCGGGGAGCAGCTGTCGTGGTCTTGAATCCGTCAAAGATCAATTCTCCACAGATATCTGTGATGTAGTTCAAGCCTCCGAATCTGACCCAGTGGCCAGGGGCGTAGCTTTCGATCTGCTCCAGATAGCCAAGTGAGTTGGCCCGTAGTGCGAAGCCACCGAACACGAAGATCTGTACGTGGAGGAAGACTTCCCCTTGGACAACATCGTTGTAGATGATTCAAGGAGCCATAGAACCTTTTGGGTACAGCATAGTGGAACTCTCAATGAAAGCACCAATGTAGGTGTCAAAACCGGCGGACCTCGGGTAGGGGGTCCCGAACTTTGTGTCTAGGATCGATGGTAACAGGAGACGGGGGACACAATGTTTACGCAGGTTAGGGCCCTATCTATGGAGGTAATACCCTACTTCCTGCTTGATTAATCTTGATGAATATGAGTATTACAAGAGTTTATCTACCACGAGATCGTAATAGCTAAACCCTAAAAGTCTAGCGTGACTATGATTATGAGGATCTATCTACGGACCTAGCCCTCCGATTTATATAGACACAGGAGGGATATAGGGTTACACAAGGTCAGTTACAGAGAAAGGAATCTTCATATTTGGTCACCAAGCTTGCCTTCCACGCCAAGGAGAGTCACATCCGGACACGGGTATAGTCTTTGGTCTTCGTATCTCCACGGCCCATCAGTCCAGCCCATATCCAATTGGTCGGACGTGCGAGGACCCCTTAGTCCAGGACTCCCTCACACGGGCATGGGCCCGGCGGGTGCAGCCAAACGCATGGGGACCGGCGCTGCGGTGGGTGGAGGGGCGTGCACGGGAACGAGCGCTGGCGCTGGGATGTAGATGAGCTCGCGCGGGTTCACGGAGACCTCGCTGACACCCCCGGCTTCCAGCTCTGCGATAGTGCTCGGGGACCAGCCCGTCAATGCTACGGGGATGGTTCCTGGCGCGGGGCGCGGGGATGGGAGCTAGGACAGGAGCGGGGGCAACAACCGTCATGGCTAGATCGTTTTGGGCCATGTGCATGAGGCCCCATTTCTCCTTATTTTCTATCTCCTCTGGCTCGGAGTCGAATTCACCAAACTTAAGGACTAGTGGAAGATGATCCTTCTGCGCCATGGAGTTGGTGGAGGTCTGCGGGAGGGAGGGCAATGCAAGGCGAACAGTAAGGCCGTCCGTATTAAGCAGCGGCTCGGGCGCCATTAATGGAGAGGAAGGCGGGTGGGCATGGAAGTGAAAGGGCTTGCTTCCAAGTGAGCTTGTGCAGCGTATAGCTCGCATGCTTCCCGGTGAGCCTACACATTGGAGGACAACTTGCATGCCTCCCGTTCAGTCAAGGTTAAGAAGCTGTCCGCACGGCACCTCCTATAGCCATTAAAACCAAGATTCGTAGCGTCACGTGAATGGTTAACAGAACACACACGGTTTGAATTATACAAACATATGAGATATTAAAGTGGCAGCTATTTTTCAAAATGCCTTTGTTGGCAGTTATTCAAGTGCGCCTTCTCTCAAAATGGACACGAAAAATACCACAGCATGTCGGGTGCCATTCCATGATAGCATGCCAAGTTTCATGAATTTCAGATGAGTTTTGGATTTACAAGAATTCGAAAACAAAGTATCTCAACGCTTTGCCGCAATCAACGGTGCCCTATTGTTTGAAATTCATTCCCATTTCTTGTGTGGGACCTAAGCATGCACCCAAGGACACATATGTGATTTTTCAACCAATTTATATGCACTGGAACATGTGCATGTAGTTCAAATTTGAATTATGCATATAAATGCATTGAAAACTCAGTTGATGCATAAAAATATCCAAACGAACCCCGAAAAATCACAACAATTGACACAACACTCCTGTTGTTCTATGTTGACACGAGAAATTTTTTGAAAGCAATAAGAGGCAATGGATATCATTTCGTCCCCAATGGTTGGACGTTCCCTATCGAAACCATCATGCTTATTGTGAGAAGCTCTGGTTTGTGAGAAGCATATACCCAAACTTGCCTCAAATGGGAAAAAAAACTTACCACGGCATGTTGATGCCGCTCCATGATAGCATGCCAAGTTTCATGAATTTGAGACGAGGTTTGGATTTACTAGAATTTAAAAACCAGGTATCTCAATGTTTGCAGCCGAGTGACAGTGGTAGGGTGTTTGACATTCATTCTCATTTCTTGCATGGGACCTAAGAATTGAACCAAGGACACAGATTTGAATTTTCAACCAATTTATATGCATTAGAGCATGTGCATGTAGTTAAAATTTGAATTATGCACATGAATGCATTGAAAACTCAGTTAATGCATAAAAATGTCCAAACGAACCCCGAAAAGTCACGAAAATTAACAAAACACTCCTGTTGTTCTACGTTGACACAAGAATTTTTTTGAAAGCAATAAGAGGCAATGGATATCGTTTCGTCCCCAAAGGAGGGACGTTCCCTACCGAAACCATCATGATTGTTGTGAGAAGCTCCGGTTTGTGAGAAGCATATACCCAAGCCTGCCCCAAATGGGACAAAAAAAATTACCATGGCATGTTGATGCCACTCCATGATAGCATGCCAAGTTTCACAAATTTCATACGAGGTTTAGATTTACTAGAATTTAAAAACCAGGTATCTCAGTGTTTGCGGCCGAGTCATAATGGAAGGTGTTTGACATTCATTCTCATTTCTTCCATGGGACCTAAGCATACAACCAAGGACACATATTTGAATTTTCAACAAATTTATATGCATTAGAGCATGTGCATGTAGTTCAAATTTCAATTATGCACATGAATGCATTGAAAAGTAAGTTAATGCATAAAAATGTCCGAACGACCCCGAAAAAACATAAAAATTGACACAACACTCCTGTTGTTCTATGTTGACACGAGGATTTTTTTGAAAGCAATAAGAGGAAATAGATATCGTTTCGTCCCCAAAGGTGGGACGTTCCGTACCGAAACCATCATGCTTGTTGTGAGAAGCTTTGGTTTGTGAGAAGCATATACCCAAACCTGCCCCAAATGGGACAAAAAATTTACCAAGGCATGTTGATGCCGCTCCATGATAGCATGCCAAGTTTGATGAATTTCAGATGAGTTTTCGATTTACTAGAATTTAAAAACAAGGTATCTCAATGTTTGCGGCCGAGTGACGGTGCCAGGTTGTTTGACATTCATTCCCATTTCTTGCATGGGACCTCAGCATGCAACCAAGGACACATATTTGAATTTTCGACCAATTTATATGCATTAGAGCATGTGCATGTAGTTCAAATTTGAATTATGCACATGAATGCATTGAAAACTCAATTAATGCATAAAAATGTCCAAACGAATCCCGAAAAATCACAAAAATTGACACAACACTCCTGTTGCTCTACATTGACATGAGAAATTTTTTGAAAGCAATAAGAGGCAATGGCTATCGTTTTGTCCCCAAAGGTGAAACGTTCCCTACCGAAACCATCAGGCTTGTTGTGAGAAGCTCTAGTTTCTGAGAAGCATATACCCAAACCAACCCCAAATGGGACAAAAATTTTACGATGACATGTGGATGCCACTCCATGACAGCATGCCAAGTTTCAGGAATTTCAGATGAGTTTTGGATTTACTAGAATTTAAAAATCAGGTATCTCAATGTTTGCGGCCGAGTGACGGTGGCAGGGTGTTTGACATTCATTCCCATTTCTTGCATGGGACCTAAGCATACAACCAAGGACACATATTTGAATTTTCAACTAATGTATATGCATTAGAGCATGTGTGTGTAGTTCAAATTTGAATTATGCACATGAATGCATAGAAAACTCAGTTAATGTATAAAAAGTCCAAGCGAACCCTGAAAAATACCAAAAATTGACACAACACTCCTGTTGTTCTATGTTGACAGTAGGAAAAAATTTGAAATCGGGAAGAGGCAACGGATATCAGTTTGTCCAGAAAGGTGAAACGTTCCCTACCGAAACCATCACACTTGTTGTGAGACGCTCTGATTTATGAGAAGCTTATACCTAAACCTGCCCCAAATGAGACAAAAAATATAGCACAGCATGTTGATGCCGCTCCATGATAGCATGCCAAGTTTCATGAATTTTGGATGAATTTTGGATTTATTAGAATTACAAAAGCAGGTACGTTGACGTTTGCCGGAGAGCCACGGTGCCGTGGTGTTCGAATTTCATCCCCATTTCTTGCATGGGACATAAGCATAAACCCATGGACACATATATGATTTTACAACCCATGTTGGTGCACCGGAGCATCTGCATTTAGTTTAATTTTGAATTGTGCACCGGAAATGGCAAGAAAACCAATTTAATGTGTAAAATGTTCAAACGAACCCTGAATAATTCCAATTATTTTACGACACACATATAGTTGCATGTTCACTGCAGATAAAAGGTCTAGCTATTCAAACACTGTCCATTGCCACTGTGACCCCATTATGTAATTCAAATCAAGATGAAAAATCAAGTAGATCCCACATTGTTTATTATCACCAACCGTGTGAGATGCAGCACAAAATATCCTGGAGCACCGTCGGTGTATATTACGCCTATGGCTTATGCAAGAAGGTGTGTCACTACAGTGCACAGCCGACGTCTCAAGCACACTAGCTCGCTCCCCAAATATCATTTGACTGTTCAATCGTCACCAGTGAAAGATGGGCACGTGGACCCACGTCGTCAGGGCAACTTCAATGGTCAACTCCAGCGAGAGAGCGGCCACAGCCACCATGCGTGTGCTAACAAGGTGCATGAGTGCGGCCGCAATCTGCGATGAAGCGTCCATGGCAGCCCAAACGGCCGTTGTTGCTTCTCAGGTGGCGGCAACGACATTTGCCTCGAAGATAGCAACTGGCAAGAGCGGCACAACATCTGTCTATTCCGTAGCGGTGTCCTTAGACCTGATGGAGGCGTCCCACGACCATGTCGAGGCCGCCCACGCCCAGCTCGTGGCAGTCACCGCACAAATCGAACGAAGCTTCTCTGACAACGGTCGGCAACCCACGACCGAAGAGTTGGAAATTCCCGAGAGCATTCGAGTAGTCGTTCGTTCCTCCGCCGCATACCTTGCGACGACGGAGCCTGTCCAAGCCCAGATCATGGGCACCCATGCCCAGCTCGTGGCGGCCTTTTCCAAAGAGATGGCGGACAAGGATGTCGAGAAGCTTGCCGAGTATGGTGCGATGGATGCCATGGAGCCCCTTCCCCAGGAGACCATCAGGCGCGAGCTAGACATGGAGGCGGCGGCGGAGATCGGCGAGAACCAGCCGCAGTAGTACTCTTTGTTTTGTTTAATTAAGAGTGCTAGTCTTTAATTTTTAGAGTAATGTTTAGGTCAGCTAGCTCTGTTTAATTGCGAAACTTGCTCGATTAAGAAGTGTGAGTGTGTTGTAGTCTCCTTTGTGTACCCAAATTATGCAATGATGTGGATGACCACTTTAACCAGGGAAATTCGAACCAAAATTTTTGACATTCAAACTCATCACACACGGGTTAAGCTATCTGAATCGTTTGTGATGTTCCCATATTGTACACAGTTATAACTAAGGGACCGTGTCTCATGACACTTTGCGCACCAATTTTTTCGCTGAAGCGATTCAAAATTTTCGGCTTCCACAGAAATATCTACCTCCCTGCCCCTCCCCCTTACCAAAAACCACATTTCCCCCGTTTCCCCTTCCTTTCCAAGTTGAAACCTTCACTCCTTGCTTGCAGCGCCGCCTCCTCACCGACAACCCTCCTTCACTATTGATGGCGACGACACCTATGGGAACACTGCGATCCCTTCTACGGTTGGTGGGTGCGGGGTTGTGCAAAGAGTAGGTCTAGTAGCCAGCACAAAGATCGTTTACCAAGGTTCGGGTCGCAAGGATGCGTAATACCCTAGTCCTGATTTGGTGTATATTTGAGTGTTCTTGAGCTTTCGAACTAGCTGCTGTGCATGCGTAGTCTAAAAGATCTGAATCCTTCTCTAGTAAGCCTCGGGCCTCCTTTTATAGTCAAAAGGGGTCGCCAGAGTGGTACACAAGAGGTGGAAAGGTCTAAAGTGAACAAGCTTATCGCCTGCCTTTACGGGGCAAGACGCATTAAATGCGCTCCTTAGGTGTCCCTTTGCTTTATCGGGGGCGGAACGAGGCCTATCCCATCCGTCGCCGTTCCGCCCCGCTCCGACACGCGTCTAGGCCAACGAGGCATGCAGCGCCACGTAAGCTGGCAGGCTGCTGAGATGGCGTGGTGGTAGGTTCTTCACTAAGATCTGCATGCCACCACGCAGGTGCTTGACTAGCTGGATCAGCATCCACGTACTGCCACGTGGGTACTGGCCTCAGTTGGTGGGTTGGCCGCTGAGCTATGGCGGTGATGGCGCGGCAAGGTCTTGTCGCGTTCCCGCATATATTCCCGGCAAGGGTCTTGCCGGGGTCTTGTGACCGCCCTCGTCAAGAGTCTTGGCGGGGCCATGCGAGTGTTTTCGGCAAGGAGCCTTATCGGGGCCTCGGGGGCATCCTCGGCAAGGGGGCTTGCAATTGTCTTGTCTTTTGGTCATCGTCTAGTCTTGTGGGCTCTTTGTCTTCATGAAGATTTGTATGCCACCATGGAGGTGCCTCCCGAGCCTCGGTTCCAAAGTGGTCGATGGCGTTGGAAACCTTGGGCTCAAGGGTGGCGCGCTCTACTGGCGTTGGGCAAGTTGCCCCAGCATGGCTCCTGCCGGGGCTGCGGAGGCCGCCCCGGCAAGGGCCTTCCCGAGGGAGTCCACCTCGCCCTCTTGCTCTTCATGTCTCTGGTCTTGGCGTTGTTCTGGTTGTCTTGTGCTTTTGCTTCCTTTTCCCCGTTAGGTATGGCTGAAAGGATCGATATGGACTTAGAGGGGGGGGGGTGAATAGGTACAACTACAAATTTTAATTGTTACTTAACAATTTTTAGGCAATAATGCGAAATGTGAAAGTGAGCGTAACAATTGCAAGTGAAGTACTAAGTACTAAGCAGGTAACACAAGTAGTAACTAGGGAAATACAAAGTGATGAAGTAAGTGCTAAGAGACAAGTAACCACAAGTAGAGAGTTAGGGTTAGGATAACCGCAATTCTGGGAGACGAGGATGTATGCTGATGTTCACTTCCTTGGAGGGAAGCTACGTCACCGTTAGAGAGGTGGATGTTACCACAAACGCACACCAACGCCACGAAGGTTCACCCTATTCTCCCTTTGAGACAACACCACAAAGGCGTTTCTCAACCACTAGTGGTACACCTTGGGGTGGTCTCCAAACCCTCACAAACTTTTCGGGGGTAATCACAAAGATCGATTCCTCTCCGAAAGACTCCTACAACCTAGGAGTCTCCAACCTCCAAGAGTAACAAGATCGATGGGGAAAAGCTCAAGACTTGCTCAAATCACAAATTCCTTTGGTGCAAAGATGGAGAAGGGGTGGATCTATCACTTGATTGGACAACTTCTCTCGAATGCTCTCAAATCCCTTGGCGATCTAAGATTTGGTGTGGAGGTGTAAGAGAGAGAGTGAGATGTGTTCTAGGGTTTGTTCAAGAGTGAATGGTCAACCCTCTCCCGTGGGGAAGAAGGGCTATATATAGTGTGAGCTCAAATATGGCCGTTGTAGTGCAAGTGAACGGGCAGGCCGGACATCCAGGCTAGGGGCCGGACATCCGGCCTGGCAAACCACATGAAGAGCAAGACAGAAACAGAGCAGGAAACAGAGGGGACGGACATCCGGGGGTCAAGCCCGGACATCCGGCATAACAGGAGAGCCCAGACATCCGGAAGATAGCCGGACATCCGGGGAGCCCACAAGTGTTTACAGAAACATATCAGTTTTACGGCAGTAAGGGGCCGTACATTCGGGATAGGGCCCGGACATCCGGTGAGATAGGAGGGCCCGAAAATCCGGTGAACATCCGGACATCCGGCGTAAAACAGACAACCTTCTGGAAAGGAAAACGGCAAGAGTCAGATATCCGAGGCATGAGCCGGACATCTGGGGAGCAGCCCGGACATCCGGCACGAGGCCCGGACATCCGGCGCTCCCATAGACAGAAAGTATCAGAGTTAAGAAAGGATGAAAAAAGCTATAGACAGGAGTATTTTTGACTCGAGCATGTCCGTTACGAACCCAATCGATCCCCTCTTAATAGTGCGGGATCCTATACTCAAGGAAATAAAATGTAATATCATTTTAGCACTTCATCCTTGAGAGAACCCACTTCGTATGCTCTTGATCCACACGCAATTTGACGAACCAGGGACCAACACCTGAGATTCACTTGACAACCATTGTTAGTCCCCTACATGTAGATTGTCATTAACATCAAAAACATAATATAAGGGCATGATTGCACTTTCAATCTCCCCCTTTTGTTTGTTGATGACAATCATACATGTAGTTTCATAAATGTAATTAATAATCTTAGCAATGACAATCATGAGAGCAAAAGGGATACAAAATAGTTACAATTTTCTTTTAGCTCCCCCTCATTGTGTGCATGCGATGAGTATATTAGTATGACCAACACAAAAATTTGTATGGTAGCATATGTAACACAAAGAGATACAAAAGTGAGAGACAAGCACATCTGAAATCATCATAACTCATCAGATAGACTGAGAACATTTCATGGCCACACATTAACATAACATAGTCTCAAACGAACAAGTACAATAGGTAGCAGCATAAAGTTGGAATAACATCTCATAGCATGACCATATTACTAAGATACTACTTCTCCCCCTTTGATAGCAACAAGTAAAAAGGGGCGAAGAACTAAACATGCTCAATCACTCCTAGAGGATGTCATCATCATCATCAAAGAACTCGGGGTACTCAGCATGAGATGGAAAGCCGAAAGTGGACGAGGATGGAGCTGCGGGAAGAGGATCATCATTAGTAACGGGACTCCCACGGTCACGGAGGCGCTGTTTTAGCTGATTCTTGGAGATGACTAGACGCTTCTGAACATCATGATTCTGCTGGCAGCTGAAAGTGATCGCCTTCTTGATAGCAGACTGAGCCTTACCCAAGAATGATGCAAACCGGCCACGAGGAGCAGTCGAGGAAGATGGAACAGAAGAACTAGTGAGCTGAGTAGGAGCAGCTCTCCTCCCACCAGCAGACCTTCCAGGCTGAGGAGAAGCAGAAGCGACCACGCGCATATGAGGAGGAGGTTTCCAAATGGAGTGCATAGTTGGCTTAACCACCTCAAAGGGAGCAGTGTGATCAATCAGAGCCTGAATAAATGGAGCATGAGGGAACTGGCGCGTCTGAATGAAACTGCAAAGACAGATCTCATGCCAAATGAAGTTGGCTGTGTCCAGAGGCTCAGTGGGTTTCTCATGCATACGAACCGTCAAGTCAATGCAATACTTGCGAGCCCTCGATCGATCTCCCTTATTAGGGTAGAGAGTGCGAAGCACACACTGATAGATGATGAAGAAAGGAGCACGGAAGATGGATACCTCATTGACTGGATATGCTTTTTCTTCATCAGTGAGATGAGAGGGGGGTTTTACAAGGGGCAAGCAAGCATCAATTCATTTGGGCTTATACTCTGGATCCATACTGTGGATGCAATGACCAATACCGGAGAGACCCAAAATCTGAACAAACCTATCATAGGTGATGCTCAGTGTGGTGTCATCGGTCATCCAAGTGAGAGTGTTGTCCGGACCAAAGAAACAGGTGGCATAGAACTATAGGATGGCAGCATCACTCCAATCACACCTGAATGTCATTGCGGGACCAAGAGTCATGTCATCAATGATCTTGACCGGATCGTTAGGGAATATGGCAGGATTATCACGTAGGAAGTTGAGATCCAAGAATGAGTGAGGAGCAAGGCCACGCCCATGGACAAAACTGGAATAGAGATCCTGCTGCATACGAGTCCGGAACCGAGGATCTTTGCCATCAGCCACCATATCATATTGGTTGACATCTCGACGGAACTGAAGATATTGCCCCGCCCCCACAGTTGTGAAGTCGTGAGTGGGGCGACCTCCACTGTTAGGAAGCTCCATGGAGATGCGATGACCATGGGGAATGGGCATAGCAGAACCTCAAACTTGAGGCACCGGCGCCCTCCTAGTACCGGGCTTGGACTGTCCAACAGACTGTCTTGGTGCACTGACATCCTCTTCCTCTCCAACATAGTCCGCATCATCGGGATCCGAGGCCGATGGACTGGTGGAAGGTGCCCGCTTCTTCTTCTTGGTGGTGGTCTTCTTCTTCTTAGGCCGAGCATGCTCATCGGAGTCGGTAGAGCCTTGACGGCGATCAACCCGAGAAGACACCTCGGGACGCTTGGGACCACAGATCTTGGTGCGAGCCATGAAGAACTCCGGCGGTGAATCCCACGATACACTGGTCCCTCCCAAGGGATTCACACAACAACCCAAGAAGTGGATTGGATAGAATCATAGATCGGGAGGAGAAGTGTCCGTGAGCAGGAGATCGGGGCCGGAGGTCGATGGAGATGGCCGGGGCAGCACGGGAGTGATGGCCCGGCGGCGGCTGTGAGGGGAGATGAGGAGAGGAACGAAAGAAGTGAAGAACTGCCCCCAAATCCCACACCCCTCCCTAGGCATATGCGACTGCGGGCGACGGGCCGGACATCCGGGGTTAAGCCCGGACATCCGGCGAGTGGAAACAGAGAGCAGAAGACGCAGTGCCAATGGGCCGGACATCCGGGAGTAACCCCAGATATCCGGCGAGAGGAAATCAGCAGCATGGGTACAGGGCCCGGATGTCCGGCTGGGGCCCGGATGTCCGACCACTGTAATTGGTTGATGATCTTTTTGAGTGGCAAGGTATTTTTCCTAGGGCCCGGATGTCCGGCTGAGCCCCGGATGTCTGGCCACTGGATAGAAGACCAGGGCAAGGGAAAGATGTGAAGAAGGGGGGCAACAGGTATAATTTGATATAGACTCCGCCAAGGAGTTTACATGATACTAATAGGGGAGAAACCTGAGACATCTAAGGACATACTAAGATGCATTAACAATCCAAACATTATTTAAGAAAGAAAGGTCCATGCAAGCATTGTACAAGCGGTGACCGAGGTCACCATGTTTGAGCATATGGAACAAAGTACCGCAAAGATGTAAACTTTGAGCACATGGTCACGACTCCATCATGTTAAAGTACCCTAGTTCGAAAACTATGATAACTTTGAGAGTGTTTGTTCTATTTATGCATTATATAAGGTGAGAGTGCTCATGAATTGAGTGTCTCCCCATAAATATATGCCTGCATCAAGACAAGACATAAGTTTAAGTATGAATGGGTACTAGATTTCACATAATGTTGTCAAGATTCAAGATACCAAGTTCACGCCTAAGTTGACAAAACCTTGCTTCATCCAATGGCTTGGTGAAAATATCTGCAAGTTGCATATCTGTGCCAAGATGAGCAATGTCAATATCACCCTTCTCCACATGATCTCTCAAGAAGTGGTACCTAATGTCAATGTGCTTGGTGCGGGTATGATCTTTGGGGTTCTCAGCAATATTAATGGCACTTTCATTATCACATAGAAGAGGCACATGTCTATAGGTGATACCGTAATCCTTCAAAGTTTGCCTCATCCGAAATAACTGACTTGCACAACTGGCGGATGCAATATATTCAGCTTCGGCTGTGGAGAGGGCAACATAATTTTGCTTCTTCGAGGACCAACTTACCAAGGAGCGTCCAAGAAATTGACATGCACCGAAGGTGGACTTACGATCCACTTTGTCTCCAGCCCAATCCGCATCCGTGTACCCAATGATATCAAACTTAGCATCCTTGGGGTACCATAGATCCAACTTTGGGGTGTGAACAAGGTATCTAAGAATATGCTTAACCGCCTTATGATGGCTTTCCCTAGGGGAAGCTTGAAATCGAGCACACATGCATACACTAAACATGATGTCTAGTCTAGATGCACAAAGATAAAGCAATGAACCAATCATAGAGCGGTATTTAGATGGGTCAAAAGCGATACCGTTTGAGTCTTCGCTGAGTACAATTTTGGTTGGCATGGGTGTCTTACATGGGCTGGCATCAGTCATGCCAAATTTTGCTAGGATATCCTTGAGGTATTTTGCTTGAGACAAGAAAATTCCTTCTTGAAATTGTTGAATTTGAAATCCGAGGAAGAACTTCAAATCCGCATTGAGTGAAATTTCAAAATTCTTGGTCAATGATGCCGCAAACTTCTTGCATAAATGATTGTTAGGAGAACCAAAAATGATATCATCTACATAGATTTGGCATAAGATCAAATCACCTTTGTCCCTCTTAGTAAAAAGAGTGGGATCGATCACCCCTCTCACAAAGCCATCATCGAGTAAAAACTTCTTAAGATGATCATACCAAGCACAAGGTGCTTGTTTGAGGCCATACAATGCCTTATGAAGTTTATACACATAGTCATTGTGATCGGGGTCAACAAACCTAGGTGGTTGTGATACATATACTTCTTCTTGTAGAGGGCCGTTAATAAAAGAACTCTTCACATCCATTTGATGTAATGTAAAGCCATTGAAAGCAGCATAAGCAAGTAAGATGCGAATGGATTCAAGACGGGCAACGGGGGCGAAGGTCTCACCAAAGTCCAAACCTTCAACTTGTGAGTACCCTTGTGCCACTAACCTTGCCTTGTTGCGGATTATTACACCATTCTCATCTTGCTTGTTCTTGAAAATCCACTTTGTACCAATGACGTTGTGTTCCGTAGTTGGCCTCTTGACTAATGACCACACTTGATTGCGCTCAAAACTATTCAACTCTTCTTGCATAGCAATGAGCCAATCGTTGTCTATCAGCGCATCTTGTACCTTGAGAGGATCAACACTAGACACAAAAGAGAAGTGAGCACAAAAGTTTGTCAATTGTTTACGAGTGACTCTACCTTCCGATATGCTGGTGAGGATCTTATCAACATCAACACGACCGGCCACTCGAGGCATGATGGAGGTTAAGGTTTTGCGAGGTTCAACTTCATGTCCATCATCCACGTCCTCTACATATGGATCATTAATGTGCGGTGGAAAATCTTCTTCTTCTTCTTGCATTTGTTGAGGTTCATTGTCAATGATTGCACTTTCTTGTTCTTGCCCTTGAGGAAGATCTTGTTCTTGATGATTATCATGAAGAGGAGCTTGATCATCATCTTGTACTTGGACTATGGGCATTGATTGAGTAATAGGGGCTTGTGGTGGTATGGGTGTTGAAGTAGTTTGATGGTGTGTGAGGCCTTCATTTTCTTCTTCATCATCATGAGGTTCTCGTTCCATTGGAAGAAGTGCACCAACACCCATCGTCAAGATATCTTGAGAAGAATCTTCTTCACCTACATCATTTAGATCAACTTTCTCCCCATGGGAGCCATTAAATTCATCAAACACCATGTCACAAGTTTCTACAACACATCCATTGGATTTGTTGTAGACTCTATAGGCGTGAGAGTTTGATCCATAGCCAACAAATATGCCCTCAATGGTTTTAGATTGAAATTTTCCTAACTGCTCTCTTTTGTTGAGGATGAAGCATTTACACCCAAATACACGAAAGTACTTGACATTAGGCTTGTTCCCGGTTAGGAGCTCATATGGAGTCTTTTCTAATATCGTGTGGAGGAAGAGCCGGTTTGATGCATGACATGTAGTGTTGACGGCCTCGGCCCAAAAACTATGTGGCGACTTGTATTCATCCAACATGGACCATGCCATCTCCACAAGAGTGCGATTCTTCCTTTCTGCAACACCATTTTGTTGGGGAGTGTATGGAGCTTAATATTGATGTTCAATCCCTTCATCACTAAGGAACTCTTCCAAGGTGTAGTTCTTGAACTCGGATCCATTATCACTTCTTATTGCCAGAATTTCTTTGTCAAACTTGTGCTGTGCTTGCTTTGCAAAGTCAATGAAGGTGATCTTTGTCTCGTCCTTGGATTTGAGGAAGAAGACCCTTGTATACCTTGAGTAATCATCCACAATGAAAAGTCCATATTTTTTTCCACCAAGACTATCCCACGAAGGAGGCCCAAAGAGATCCACATGAAGGAGCTCCAAAGGCCTTGAAGTAGAGACAATACTCTTGGGTGGGTGCTTTGATTGATGTTGCTTCCCGGCTATGCATGCACTACACACACGATCTTTATCAAAAGAGACATTTTTTAGTCCAAGGATGTGATTACCCTTTAAGAGATCTTGAAGATTTCTCATGCCGACATGGGCTAGCCGGTGATGCCATAGCCACCCCTTGTCGGCCTTGGCCATTAGACAAGTTGCATGGAATGTGCTCTGTTTCGAGAAATCAACCGTGTAAAGGTTGCCATCCAACTCTCCAACAAAGGCCACTTCAAGAGTATCTCTCTTAAAGACTTTCACATCCATTAGTCCAAAGAGTGTATCATAACCAACAGAAGCCAATTGGCGAACAGAAAGCAAATGGTATTTGAGGGATTGGACAAGCATCACATTTGCAAGAGACATGTGATTTGTGATGGCCACTTTGCCCAATCTGAGTACCTGTCCTTTTGAACCTCCACCAAACAATAATGCTCATAAATGGTTGAATAGCTTCCATGAAATGATAGAGCAACTTGCTATCTCCGCTCATATGATTTGTACATCCACTGTCAATCACCCATTTTACTCCACCAGAGAAAGCGACCTACACACAATTATGGCTTGGTTAGAGGCACCCATTTTGCAATGGGACCTCTGAGGTTAGTCACAAGGGTCTTAGGGACCCAAATAGCATAAAACCGAAATGCATTTCGAGAACCAACAAATTTAGCAAAAACTTCTCCATCCTTAGTCTTACGAAGTACATAGCATGGAGGCATAAACACTTTTGGCTTGTTGAGAGTAGGCATGCCCCTTGTGGCCTTCCCACTAACAACCTTACCTTTCTACTTGTGCCCTTCTCGTACAAAAGTTTCTTTTAACGGAGTGGTGCACTTTTGAGAGGACGTCTTCTTTTTGCTTGTGCTTGGGTCAAACCCGAGTCCCTCTTTGGCAAACACCTCATTGTGTTGGCTCAACACCTCGTTAAGGTTCTTTTGCCCTTGAGCACATGTCATGAGTCCTTTCTCAATTTGAGCTTTGAGAAAGCGATTCTCCTCAAGAATAGACGCTAGATCACTACTAGAGTTAGTAGTACAAGCATCAACATTGATAATAGGAGAAGAGTAAGCCTTGGCTAGAGTTTCAAGATAAGTAAGCTTGAATGTCTCAAAACTCTTTGTAAGGAGGGTGAGCTCTTCTTCCTTTGTCTTGAGGGACACGGATAGGAGCTCACAATCCTTAGAGAGAGAAGCATTAGACTTTACAAGCTTACTTTTATCATTCATCAACTCTTCGCAAGAGTTGATAGCCTTTTTCAAGGAGGCAAGATCCCTAGTATGAACATCAATGTATGCACCAATTTTTAAGCATAGTTCATCATTGCGTGCTTCCTCATATTGGACTTTCCGCTCAAGGATTTCATATTTTTCCTTTTCCTCGGTGACGAGGGTTTCGAGTTCCTTAATGGAAATGGTGTGCTTACTCACCATCTCCATAAGCGTACGAAACATAGTGAGCTTCTTTCCTTTAAGGGAGCACATGCACTTATTTAATTTAGCAAGCATAGGATCATTTATATCATCATCGTCATAACTATCCTCCGCATCAAGATACTCATCACTAGAAGTAGGAGGAGTGAAAAGAGGAGGGTTTGATCGTGGGGTTACCTTGACCTTGTCAGGAGAGTATTGGTCCTCTCCATCTTCTACCACGGCCTTTGCCATGAGGCACTTGTGAGCGTTGCCCTTGTAATCTTTCATGTAGTTGTAGGTGACAACTTCACCACTCTTGTTGACTAGCCTCAATGTGTTTTGAGAATCTTGTGCAACTCCGGCAACACCACTAACATCATCTGGATCGGATTCTTCTTGAGCAACCATTGCTTTCCCATCTCTCTTCTTGAGCTCGGAGTTCAAAGGATTTGGCAGCTTTTCTTGGGAAAGGTCTTGGGAAACCTTGGTTTATCTTCTCTCTTCTCATAAGGGCACTCGTTGGAGAAGTGATTGGTTCCTTCACAGTTGTAGCATTTTCTTACTTTCTTCTTTTGAAACCTACCCTTGAATTTTCCCGCGCTAAACTTCTTGACAAAGAGAGCCATGTCTTCATATGAAGGGCCCTCATCAGATTCAACCTCATCACCATCTTCATCATCATCATCTTCTTCTTCACTTTGCTCATCTTCACATACATGCTTGGCCTTCAATGCAAGATTGATCTTCGATGATGGAGTACCATGCATGGAAAGATGTTTTGTAGCATTTTCCTTTGACTCTTCAAATAGTTGGAAAGTGGATATGATGTCATCTGTAGTCATTTCCTGGAAGGCATGGTGTTGTCTTATGTCCCATACCATCTGATGGTGATATGGAGCAAGAGCATGGAGCAACTTGTCCACAAGGAATCGCTTAGTCATGTTAAATCCATCTTGTGTCTTGTCACACTCACACGACTCAATATCAGCGGTGAGAGTCATGAGACTCTCAAGGAGTTGATTCGGAGTTTCACCTTTCTCCGTACAAAAGTTTTGCAATTGTTCCTTGGCAACTTCATATTGAGCACTCCGGAGGGTGGAGGTACCGGTCTTGGATCTTATAATACTTTCCCATAATTCCTTGGCACTTGTGATGTGTATGAAAGGTCTCCTTTGCTTTTCAACCATACCTCTCCTTATACACATGATTGCAGTGTCATTGAGATTCTTGTCATAAATTTCTCTTGGTGTAGGATTCTTTGGATCAACCACATGGTAACCATACTCCAAGATCTCTAGCATCTCATCGTTTCCATGTCGAAGATGATCCTGCATAGCAACTCTCCACAAAGAAAAATCAGAAGTGGCATCAAGTAAAGGAGGTTTGCCTTGAGGGTATTTTGGTTTCTCAACTTGGTGTCTTGCATAAAGCCATGGAACACTAGAGTGTTCATTGCTAGGAGGTTGTTGACCAAGTGACGGAGTAGGCACAGTTGGCCTCGAAGCCGCACCACCCGAAAGTGGTGCAAGCACCATGGACAATGTGGCTATTCTCATTTGGACCAAGGCCTCGACAGAAGCATCATGCTCCTCCTTTTGCTTAGCAAGGGCCCGTTCTAAATCCTCAGAAGTAAAGGTCTTGACTTCAGAAGAAGCCTCGCCTTTATCCTTCGGATCTACAACAAGGGGAGTCCCATCGGGATCATCTCGCTCTAGGGCGGTTAAGCCACAAGAATAGAGCACGAGGCTCTGATACCAATTGAAAGGATCGAGATGGACCTAGAGGGGGGGTGTAATGCCCCAGATATAACTTTCCCAATTTGTAATCCAACTCTTGCCGTTTCCGGCGTTAAGTTATATTTATTTCACGGGTTTCAGGTCTTTGTCTCCATGTGTTGTTTTTGTTTTCATGCATCTCATATCATGTCATCATGTGCATTGCATTCGCATACGTGTTCATCTCATGCATTCAAGCTTTTTCCCCGTTGTCCATTTTGCATTCCGGCGCTCCGTTCTCCTCCGGTGGTCATTTCTACCTTTCTTTTGTGGGTGGGGATTAAAAATTTCTGGATTGGACTGAGACTTGTCATGCGGCCTTGGTTTACTACCGGTAGACCGCCTGTCAAGTTTCGTATCATTTGGACTTCATTTGATACTCCAACGGTTAACCGAGGGACCGAAAAGGCCTCGTGCGTGTTGCAGCCCAACACCCCTCCAATTTGTCCCAAAAACCCACCAAACTCTGCTCCATGTCCTAGAGCGTTCGATCACGATCGCGTGGCCGAAAACAGGACCTCATTTGGACTCTCCTAGCTCCACTTATGCCTATAAATAGCCCCCCGTTTTCGGATCTCGGATCTCTCCCCGTCCAACCCTAGTAAAAAAAACATCTCCGCGCCGCCGACGAACATGTCCGGAGCCTAGCCGGACACGTCCGCCGCGCCCCCTCGCCCACTCCCCAAGCGCCACGTGGCGGGCGGACCACTTCCCCGCCGCCGGCCCGCCGAAACCCGGGGCAGGCCCTCCCGCGCCGCCACCCGGTCCCCGACCTCGCCTCCTCCCCGCGTCGTCTTCCTCCGGGACGGACGAGCTCCGCGCGGGAGCTCGCCGCCCAGCCGCCGCCGGCCGCCCCGAGCTCGCCTCCCGGCGCCGCCTCGCCTCGGGCCACCGCCGCCGACCCTGCGCGCTGGTCCGCCGCCTCGGGCCGCCGCAGTCGCCCCACCTACTCCGGCCACCGACGAACTCCGGCGAGCTCCAAGTCCGGTCAACCTCGGGAGTCGCACCGTGAACAGTGCCAGATCCAAATCCAAAATTCCCCCGGTTGACTTTTGTTCCCCCGAACCCTAATTTTCGAGCAAACTTTGACCTGCCGTAACTTTGCATCCGTAGCTCCGGTTTGCACATATAATATATCAAAATGTTCATATCAGAGAGTACATCATTTCATTCCATTGCATCATTTTCATTTGAGTTCATCTTGATGCCCAAAATTCTGTTAGCAGGAGGCTTCGTAAGTTAATTGTCAGATCTGCTAGTTCATCTTAGACTTTTGTCATTTTTGCCATGATTGTTGTGTGCATGCTATGCCTACGAGTCCTTCATATGTTTTGTTAAGGATTTTGTCTTCTTTCCAGAGGTGCAACCCATGAATTTTTAGGATGTGTGTGGTGACTTGTGCAAGCTTGCAAAATGAGGCACCCGGTAAATCTGTTTTCAGAGACTTAGTCTGGGATTATTTAGTTCATGATGCCATATGTTCAGCTTGTTTCCTAGTGATCCGTGCCTCTTTTGAGGATGATCAGTAAGGGAGTTTTGTTAATCATGTTATGCGCTATCCATCCATGTCTTTGTTTGCAATTTTGGAGCACCCTAGCTTGAGTCAATCGAGCTCTACTTTTGCTTCATTGTGAATCTGGGCAGATCGTCAACTCATTTGCGATTTTGCCGGTGTTGTTGTAGTTGATCCGTGCATGCTATGCCATTGTTCTTGCCATGTCTAGCTAGCATTTTTGTGCCTTCTTAATGAATGTATGCTTTCCTTGCCATGACTTGCACCGTGGTGAGTGCATCGAGCTCGTTTACATGCCTTCGTGAGTTATATTTCAGCATGTCTCAGTTTTCACCAAGTCGGAAAACTGATTGTGTTTTAGCTATGTTTGTGTGCCCGTTAGTATATTTTATGAACCCTTTTTGCCCCAGGTCACTTTGGAACTTTTGTTAAGATTGTTGAGTAGCTCCATGCCATGTTCTTACTTGTCTTAATCAGGTCATGTATCATGTTGTTTTGCTGCTCCGAAGAGGGCTTCACGATCTGAAATTTCAGACAAGTCTGGAATCTGTTTTGCATTTGCGTTTTTGCCATGCTCGTTTGAACCTCATAATGGATGAATTGGCCATAGCTCAGTGCTAGTCTTTTGTTAAGAATCTTGTGTGCATCCCTGCCATGCATTTTTTTGTCATGTTTGGTGGCTGTAGCATGTTCATCTCATTGCATTTAGATGCCTACTGGCTATAAATCGCAGACCGGTGTCAATTTTGAATCGCTTGCCATTTCCAAACCGTAACTCCGATTCCGGCGTTCTTTATATCGTTTTCAAGCGATTTCATATCATCTTTCCAGTGGCACCCTTGGAATTCCAAGTTGAGGCCAAGTTCATGCATTTCCTGTCATATCTTCAATTTTGCATCCCGCATCGCATCCCGCGTAGCATATCATCATTGCATCATATCGCTTAATCCTTGCACGTGGTTGATTGTATCCTTGTTGCTTGTTTGTCTTGTTTGGGTAGAGCCGGGAGACGAGTTCGCTACCGAGGAGCCCGTTGAGTTTGCTTGTGAGGATCCAGTCAACTCTGACAACTGTGCAGGCAAGATGATCATTCCCTCGAAATCACTACTATCTTTGCTATGCTAGTTTGCTCGCTCTTTTGCTATGCCAATGCTATGATGCCTACCATTTGCTTGTCAGCCTCCCAAATTTCCATGTCAAACCTCTAACCCACCATGTCCTAGCAAACCGTTGATTGGCTAAGTTACCGCTTTGCTCAGCCCCTCTTATAGCGTTGCTAGTTGCAGGTGAAGATTGGAGGCCGTTCCTTGTTGGAACATCTTTTATTTACTTGTTGGGATATCATTATACTGCTATGTCATCTTAATGCATCTATATATTTGGTAAAGGGTGGAAGGCTCGGCCTCTCGCCTAGTGTTTTGTTCCACTCTTGCCGCCCTAGTTTTCGTCATATCGGTGTTATGTTCCCGGATTTTGCGTTCCTTATGCGGTTGGGTTATAATGGGAACCCCTTGATAGTTCGCCTTGATTAAAGCTTTTCCAGCAATGCCCAACCTTGGTCTTACCATTTTCCACCTAGCCTCTTTTTCCCTCGGGTTTCCGGAGCCCGTGGGTCATCTTATTTAAACCCCCCCGGGCCAGTGCTCCTCTGAGTGTTGGTCCAAACTAGAGTCCTGTGCAGCGCCCCCTCGGGGAAACTCGAGGTTTGGTTATAGTTGTATGGAGCGCTCATCTGAGTGTGCCCTAAGAAAGAGATATGTGCAGCTCCTATCGGGATTTGTCGGCACATTCGGGCGGTGTTGCTGGTCTTGTTTTAACCTGTCGAAGTGTCTTGAATTACCGAGATACCGAGTCTGATCGGAACGTCTTGGGAGGAGGTCTATTCCTTCGTTGACCGTGAGAGCTTGTCATGGGCTAAGTTGGGACTCCCCTGCAGGGATTGAACTTTTGAAAGCCGTGCCCGCGGTTATGGGCAGATGGGAATTTGTTAATGTTCGGTTGTAGATAACTTGAACCTTAATTAATTAAAATGAATTAACTGAGTGTGTTACCGTGATGACCTCTTCTCGGCGGAGTCCGGGAAGTGGACACGGTGTTGGAGTTATGTTTGCGCAGGTTGCTCTCTAGTTTCTCGCTCGTGCTTTGCCTCCTCTTCTCGCTCTCTTTTGCGAATAAGATAGCCACCATATATGCTAGTCGCTTGCTGCAGCTCCACATATTTTGACTTACCCTTCCTATAAGCTTAAATAGTCTTGATCGCAAGGGTGCGAGATTGCTGAGTCCCTGTGGCTCACATATACTATAACTCCAGATGTAGGTCCAGGTGATTCCACTCCAGGTGACGAGTACGAGCTCAAGTGGGAGTTCGACGAAGACTCTCAGCGATACTATGTTTCCTTTCCCGACGATCAGTAGTGGTGCCCAGTTGGGGGTGATTGGTACCGTGTCGCATGTTGGGTTTTTCTTCTATTTTGGCGCCGTAGTCGGGCCATGAGTGTTTTGGATGATGTAATGTTTTTTATGTTCTTGATTGATGCGGCGAGTGTAAGCCAACTATGCTCTTCCCTTTTATTATTACATTACAAGGGATGTTTGCGAAGATTGCCTAACTTGCGACATATGCCTTCAATGCGATTAAGTCTCTAAGTCGTGCCTCGACACATGGGAGCTATAGTCGCATCGAGGGTGTTAAAAGTTGGTAATCAGAGCCTTCCCCAACCTTAGGAGCCCCATTGCTTGATCGTTTTTAGCAGCCGAGTTGTGTCTAGAAAAATGTTCTGAGTCTTTAGGAATTATATATCGGAGAGATTAGGAATTCTTTTTACTTCCCAGTCTCCTCATCGCTCTGGTAAGGCATCCTGATGTAGAGTTTTGACTCTTCTCTTCTCAAATTTCACTAAAAAAAATTTTAGGATCACGCGAGTATCTTGGAATCGTTCCGATGGCTTATGATGAGAACATTGTCTTGGTGCCTCCTGTCAGGGGTTTAGTGGAAGTGTCCCGGGGAGTTGAGCTCTGAGGTGTTGTCATCATAATTTTATCGTTGCAATTCTGGAATACTTGAGATATGTTCGCCGACATCGAAAATCTCTTTTATGCAGTTCGTTGGTGAGATAACCTCGACGCCACCCAGTACTGGGGCGGGAGTTCGGGAGTATCGCCATAACTTGTATAACGGATGCTTTTCAAAGGTTGAGGTAGATGGTTTCCGAAGTTTTCTTGGTTATGTGTTGAAGGATGGATACAGCTGGATCTAGGATTTGCTAGTTTGGGTGAGATATTATGCTTCCCCTGTATCCCCAACACCTGATTGCATAACCGGAAAAGTTCGGGAGTTTCATAGGTGGGAATTCTAGTAGCTCTAGTTCTTCTTCCACGGATATTGGTTTGAGATTGGGATTTCTTACCGATTATTCGTTCTTGATCCGTACCTTGTTGATTTATTTCTCTACCTTAATTCTGCGTGGCTTCTCAATTTATGGATATGTGACCATTTGAAGAGGAATGCATTCGTTCATTTTGTTCGGATGTGAAGACTATATGTTGCTATTTTCATTCCGTTGGATTCAGCTTCAATATTTATCTGTCAATGTGCTAATGGTGGTCAACCTCTTCAGGATGGCTCCTCCAACGCGCACGACTCCGAATCCTGATCCGCCACCGCCTCCACCTCCTCCAGAGGCATGGAAAGCTGTGATGGCCGCAACTAATGCAAACACACAACTGATCATGCAAATTCTTCAAGAGCGCAATCAAGGCAGTCAAGGGAATCAAGGCAGCAATTAGAATCACTTTGCTACACTCAACCAGTTCCTTGCTAACGGGCCAAAGACTTTCAACAATTGTGTTGAGGCAACCGATGCTGACGATTGGCTTGTGGATCTGTGTAAGCATTTCGAGTGCAGCAACGTCAGGCCTGAGGACTTTGTGAAGTGCTCTTCCTTCCAACTCAAAGATCAAGCTGCAGAATGGTTCCAGCAGTACAAGGACTCCAGAGGTGGACGTGTTATCACTTGGGATGATTTCCGTCGAGATTTCCGAGCTCATCATATTCCGCAGAGCGTGATTGAAAGCAAGCGTGAGGAATTCCGCAATCTGAAGCAAGGCTCTTTGTCTGTCTATGACTACAACAAGTTGTTCCAGAAGCTTGCCCGCTTTGCCAAGCAGGACGTGCCTGATGAGAAGAGCATGATATACCAGTTCAGGGGTGGTCTCAGAGAAGATATTCAGCTCGCTCTTGTTCTCTTCGAGCCCTTGAGATACGATGAGTTCTACAACATGTCACTGAAGCAAGAGGCTGCTCAGTTGAGGTGTGATGCTTCCAGGAAGCGAGTCAGAGATGTTACTCCTTCTTCCTCTACTCAAGTGGCCAAGCAGCAGAAGTTTTGGCTTCCTCCTCCTCTGTTACGTCAGCCGTTTCAGCAGAAGAGTAAAGGCGGAAGTGGTTCTTCCCCCCCCCCCCAACCCCGGCTTTCAGAACAAAACTTCGTCTCAAGCTCCAAGATCGAGTGCTCCGTATCACCGTCCGCTTTCAGAGGTCACGTGCGACAAGTGCCAACAGAAGGGTCACTATGCCAACAATTGTCTCAACCAGAGGCGTCTTCCTCCTCCTCCAGTCAGATCGGCAAGTACAGCTGTGGTCAAGCATAACCCCAAGTTCGCCAAGGTCAATATGGTGAATGCAGCTCAGGCAGAGGACTCACCAGATGTGATCATGGGTAACCTTCCTGTTAATGATATTCCTACAAAAGTTCTTTTTGACACGGGTGCATCGCATTGCTTCATTTCTAAACCTTTTGCATCAAAGTATGAGTGTGATTATCAGTATCTGCAAAGTTCCTTGCAAATTGTGTCACCGGGCAAGCAGATGACAGCTAACACCTGCGTCCCTAAGGTTACAATCACATTGGGTGACTACAAGTTCCTTTCTTCCCCAATTGTTCTCGGTAACTCGGATATTGATCTTATTCTCGGAATGGATTGGCTTTCTAAGCACAAGGCTCAGCTTGATTGTGCAGCCAGGCAGATTCAATTGACTCATTCGTCTGAGGATGTAATTGTCTTTGCCGCTCGGGATAATACTATCCGTCTGTTTTCTCTCAATGAGAAGGGTGAATTGGATGCCATCTCGCAAATTCCAGTCGTTTACGAATATCAAGACGTCTTTCCAGAAGAGCTCCCAGGAATGCCTCTGCACCGGCCAGTTGAATTCGTTATTGATCTTGAGCCTAGTACAGAACCTGTGTGCAAACTTCCTTACAAGCTCGGACCTGAAGAGTTGAAGGAGCTGAAGAAGCAACTCGATGAGCAAGAAAGAATGGGTCTCATCCGGCCTAGTTCTTCTCCGTGGGGTTGTGGTGTTCTTTTTGTGAAGAAGAAGGATGGAACAGACCGACTTTGTGTTGATTACCGTCCAGTGAACAAGAAGACCATCAAGAACAAATACCCACTTCCCAACATCAATGAGCTGTTCGAACAACTCAAAGGTGCTCAAGTATTCTCCAAGCTTGATCTCCATATGTGTTATCACCAGATTCGCATTCGTGAAGAAGATATTCCCAAGACAGCATTCAGAACAAGCTTTGGTTCATATGACTACACTGTCATGTCTTTTGGCCTCGCCAACGCTCCTCCGACGTTCTCTTGCATGATGAACTTCATCTTCAACGCCTACACCAATGACTTCGTTTTGGTCTATCTCGACGACATTCTGGTCTTCTCGAAGAACAAGGAAGATCATGCCAAGCACTTGCTTTTGGTTCTTGATAAGCTCAGGGAACATCAGTTCTACGCCAAGTTCTCCAAGTGTGAATTTTGGCTCGATGAGGTTCTTTATCTTGGCCATATCATCTCTGCCAAGGGCAGTTCCGTGAATTCTAAGAAGGTGTCCGCAATAGTGAATTGGGAACCTCCTCAGAACGTGAAGCAACTCCGCAGTTTTCTCGGTCTCGCAAGCTATTACCGAAGATTCGTTGAAAACTTTTCTAAGATCGCGAAGCCTCTCTCAAATCTTCTTCAGAAGCACGTCAAGTACGTTTGGTCTCCGGAGTGTGATATTGCTTTCAACGCTTTGAAACAGAAGTTGATCACTGCTCCAGTTCTGACTCCACCTGATGAATCCAAGCCATACGAGGTCTTTTGTGATGCCTCCCTCCAAGGTCTTGGCGCAGTATTGATGCAAGAGAAGAAAGTTGTTGCTTATACATCTCGCCAGTTGAAGCCTAATGAGAAGAACTACCCCACTCATGATCTCGAGTTGGCGGGAGTTGTGCATGCTCTTTTGACTTGGAGACATCTTCTATTAGGAAGGAAAGTGGACATTTTCACTGATCACAAAAGTCTCAAGTACATCTTCACTCAGCCTAATCTCAACCTCAGGCAAAATCGATGGGTCGAAATGATTCAAGAGTATAATCCGAGTATCGAGTATACTCCAGGCAAGGCCAATGTGATTGCTGACGCTTTGAGCAGAAAGGCCTACTGCAACAGTCTGATTCTCAAGCCTTATCAACCCGAGCTTTGTGAAGCTTTCCGCAAGCTTAATCTGCAAGTTGTTCCTCAAGGTTTCCTCGCCAACCTTCAAGTCTCTCCTACCTTAGAAGACCAGATTCGCCAAGCCCAGCTTCTTGATGCTATGGTGAAAAAGGTGAAGATTGGGATTGCCAAGAGTCAGTCCAAGTACAAGTGCTACCGCCTTGATGACAAGGACACTCTCTTCTTCGAGGATCGTATTGTTGTACCCAAAGGTGACCTCCGTAAAGTGATCATGAAAGAGGCTCACAATTCTCTCCTCTCCATCCACCCTGGGAGCACGAAGATGTATCAGGACCTCAAGCAAGCTTATTGGTGGACTCGAATGAAGCGCGAGATCGCTCAATTCGTGAATGAATGTGATGTCTGCAGAAGAGTGAAGGCAAAACACCAAAGTCCAGCTGGTCTCCTCCAACCTCTTGCCATTCCAGAATGGAAGTTTGACCACATTGAAATGGACTTCGTGACTGGGTTTCCAAAGTCCAAGCATGGCAATGATGCTATATTTGTTGTCATCGACAAACTCACCAAAGTGGCTCACTTTCTGCCTATCAAAGAGTTGATCACTGCAGCTCAATTGGCGGAACTCTATACCTCTCGAATTGTCTCTCTGCACGGTATTCCTCAAGTGATATCTTCAGACCGTGGCAGCATCTTTACCTCAAAGTTTTGGGATTCTTTCTAGAAGGCCATGGGCACCAACATCCGCTTCAGCACAGCTTTCCATCCTCAAACAAGCGGTCAAGTCGAGCGTGTCAACCAGATTCTTGAAGATATGCTCAGGGCTTGTGTGATCTCCTTCGGCATGAAGAGGGAGGATTGTCTTCCTTATGCTGAATTCTCATACAACAATAGTTTTCAAGCAAGTTCGGGCACGGCCCCTTTTGAAATTCTGTATGGCAGGAAGTGCCGTACCCCTCTCAACTGGTCTGAAACCGGTGAACGTCAGCTTTTGGGTAATGACTTAATCACAGAGGCAGAAGAAATGTGCAAAGTCATTCGTGATAACCTCAAAGCAGCCCAATCCCGCCAGAAGAGCTACTATGATAGTAAGCACCGTGACTTGGCTTTCGAGATCGGAGATCATGTTTACCTCCGCGTCTCTCCTATGAAAGGTACTCGTCGTTTCGGTATCAAAGGGAAGCTTGCGCCCAGATACGTGGGACCTTTCAAGATTGTCAGCAAGAGAAGCGACCTCGCCTATGAACTCGAGCTTACTTCAAACTTTGCAAATGTTCATGACGTGTTCCATGTCTCTCAGCTTCGAAAGTGCTTCAAGACTCCTGACCGCACTGTCAACTTCGAGGACATTGAGCTCCAAGAAGATCTCTCCTATCGTGAGCACCCAGTTGCTATTCTTGAAGAGACTGAACGCAAGACTCGCAACAAGTCAATCAAATTCCTCAAAGTCAAGTGGTCGCACCGTTCCGACCGTGAAGCTACCTGGGAACGCGAGGATCACCTCCGTTCTGAGTACCCGGAGTTCTTTCAGTCCTAGATCTCGGGACGAGATCCTTTCGTAGTGGTGGAGTGTTGTAACATCCCAGATATAACTTTCCCAATTTGTAATCCAACTCTTGCCGTTTCCGGCGTTAAGTTATATTTATTTCTCGGGTTCGGGTCTTTGTCTCTGTGTGTTGTTTTTGTTTTCATGCATCTCATATCATGTCATCATGTGCATTGCATTCGCATACGTGTTCATCTCATGCATTCGAGCTTTTTCCCCGTTGTCCGTTTTGCATTCCGGCGCTCCGTTCTCCTCCGGTGGTCATTTCGAGCTTTCATTTGTGTGTGGGGATTAAACATTTCCGGATTGGACCGAGACTTGTCATGCGGCCTTGGTTTACTACCGGTAGACCGCCTGCCAAGTTTCGTATCATTTGGACTTCGTTTGATACTCCAACGGTTAACCGAGGGACCGAAAAGGCCTCGTGCGTGTTGCAGCCCAACACCCCTCCAATTTGGCCCAAAAACCCACCAAACTCTGCTCCATGTCCTAGAGCGTTCGATCACGATCGCGTGGCCGAAAACCGCACCTCATTTGGACTCTCCTAGCTCCACTTATGCCTATAAATAGCCCCCCGTTTTCGGATCTCGGATCTCTCCCCGTCCAACCCTAGTAAAAAAAACATCTCCGCGCCGCCGACGGACATGTCCGGAGCCTAGCCGGACACGTCCACCGCGCCCCCTCGCCCACTCCCCAAGCGCCATGTGGCGGGCGGACCACTTCCCCGCCGCCGGCCCGCCGAAGCCCGAGGAAGGCCCTCCCGCGCCGCCACCCGGTCCCCGACCTCGCCTCCTCCCCGAGTCGTCTTCCTCCGGGACGGCCGAGCTCCGCCGCGGGAGATCGCCGCCCAGCCGCCGCCGGCCACCCCGACCTCTCCTCCCGGCGCCGCCTCGCCTCGGGCCACCGCCGCCTCGGGCCGCCGCCGCCTCGGGCCACCGCCGCCGACCCCGCGCGCTGCTCCGCCGCCTCGGGCCGCCGCCGTCGCCCCACCTACTCCGGCCACCGACGAACTCCGGCGAGCTCCAAGTCCGGTCAACCTCGGGAGTCGTGCTGTGAACAGTGCCAAATCCAGATCCAAAATTCGCCTGGTTGACTTTTGTTCCCCCGAACCCTAATTTTCGAGCAAACTTTGACCTGCCGTAACTTTGCATCCGTAGCTCCTATTTGCACATATAATATATCAAAATGTTCATCTCAGAGAGTAAATCATTTCATTCCATTGCATCATTTTCATTTGAGTTCATCTTGATGCCCAAAATACTGTTAGCAGGAGGCTTCGTGAGTTAATTGTCAGATCTGCTAGTTCATCTTAGACTTTTGTCATTTTTGCCATGATTGTTGTGTGCATGCTATGCCTGTGAGTCCTTCATATGTTTTGTTAAGGATTTTGTCTTCTTTCCAGAGGTGCAACCCATGCATTTTGAGGATGTGTGTGGTGACTTGTGCAAGCTTGCAAAGTGAGGCACCCGGTAAATCTGTTTTCAGAGACTTTGTTTTCAATTATGGAGCAGCCTAGCTTGAGTCAATCGAGCTCTACTTTTGCTTCGTGGTGAATCTGGGCAGATCGTCAACTCGTTTGCGATTTTGCCGGCGTTGTTGTAGTTGATCCGTTCATGCTATGCCATTGTTCTTGCCATGTCTAGCTAGAATTTTTGTGCCTTCTTAATGAATGTATGCTTGCCTTGCCATGACTTGCACCGTGGTGAGTGCATCGAGCTCGTTTACGTGACTTCGTGAGTTATATTTCAGCATGTCTCAGTTTTCACTAAGTCTGAAAACTGATTGTGTTTTACCTATGTTCGTGTGCCCGTTAGTATATTTTGTGAACCCTTTTGGCCCCAGGTCACTTTGGGACTTTTGTTAAGCTTGTTGAGTAGCTCCATGACATGTTCTTACTTGTCTGAATCAGGTCATGTATCATGTTGTTTTGCTGCTTCGAAGAGGGCTTCATGATCTGAAATTTCAGACAAGTGTTAATTTCACTAAGTCTGGAATCTGTTTTGCATTTGCGTTTTTGCCATGCTCGTTTGAACCTCATAATGGATGAATTTTCCATAGCTCAGTGCTAGTCTTTTGTTAAGCATCTTGTTTGCATCCCTGCCATGCATTTTGTTGTCATGTTTGGTGGCTGTTGCATGTTCATCTCATTGCATTTAGATGCCTACTTGCTGTAAATCGCAGACCGGTGTCAATTTTGAATCGCTTGCCATTTCCAAACCGTAACTCCGATTCCGGCGTTCTTTATATCGTTTTCAAGCAATTTCATCTCATCTTTCAAGTGGCACCCTTGGAATTCCAAGTTGAGGCCAGGTTCATGCATTTCCTGTCATATCTTGCATTTTGCATCCCGCATCGCATCCCGCATAGCATATCATCATTGCATCATATCGCTTGATCCTTGCACGTGGTTGATTGTATCCTTGTTGCTTGTTTGTCTTGTTTGGGTAGAGCCGGGAGACTAGTTCTCTACCGAGGAGTCCGTTGAGTTTGCTTGTGAGGATCCAGTCAACTCTGACAACTGTGCAGGCAAGATGATCATACCCTCAAAATCACTACTATCTTTGCTATGCTAGTTTGCTCGCTCTTTTGCTATGCCAATGCTACGATGCCTACCATTTGCTTGTCAGCCTCCCAAATTTCCATGTCAAACCTCTAACCCACCATGTACTAGCAAACCGTTGATTGGCTAAGTTACCGCTTTGCTCAGCCCCTCTTATAGCATTGCTAGTTGCAGGTGAAGATTGGAGGCCGTTCCTTGTTGGAACATCTTTTATTTACTTGTTGGGATATCATTATACTGCTATGTCATCTTAATGCATCTATATATTTGGTAAAGGGTGGAAGGCTCGGCCTCTCGCCTAGTGTTTTGTTCCACTCTTGCCGCCCTAGTTTCCGTCATATCGGTGTTATGTTCCCGGATTTTGCGTTCCTTATGCGGTTGGGTTATAATGGGAACCCCTTGATAGTTCGCCTTGATTAAAGCTTTTCCAGCAATGCCCAACCTTGGTCTTACCATTTGCCACCTAGCCTCTTTTTCCCTCGGGTTTCCGGAGCCCGCGGGTTATCTTATTTACACCCCCCCGGGCCAGTGCTCCACTGAGTGTTGGTCCAAACTAGAGTCCTGTGCAGCGCCCCCTCGGGGAAACTCGAGGTTTGGTTTTAGTTGTATGGAGCGCTCATCTGAGTGTGCCCTGAGAAAGAGATATGTGCAGCTCCTATCAGGATTTGTCGGCACATTCGGGCGGTGTTGCTGGTCTTGTTTTAACCTGTCGAAGTGTCTTGAATTACCGAGATACCGAGTCTGATCGGAACGTCTTGGGAGGAGGTCTATTCCTTCGTTGACCGTGAGAGCTTGTCATGGGCTAAGTTGGGACTCCCCTGCAGGGATTGAACTTTCAAAAGCCGTGCCCGCGGTTATGGGCAGATGGGAATTTGTTAATGTCCGGTTGTAGATAACTTGAACCTTAATTAATTAAAATGAATCAACTGAGTGTGTTACCGTGATGGCCTCTTCTCGGCGGAGTCCGGGAAGTGGACACGGTGTTGGAGTTATGTTTGCACAGGTTGCTCTCTAGTTTCTCGCTCGTGCTTTGCCTCCTCTTCTCGCTCTCTTTTGCGAATAAGATAGCCACCATATATGCTAGTCGCTTGCTGCAGCTCCACATATTTTGCCTTACCCTTCCTGTAAGCTTAAATAGTCTTGATCGCGAGGGTGCGAGATTGCTGAGTCCCTGTGGCTCACAGATACTATAACTCCAGATGTAGGTCCAGGTGATTCCGCTCCAGGTGACGAGTACGAGCTCAACTGGGAGTTCGACGAAGACTCTCAGTGATACTATGTTTCCTTTCCCGACGTTCAGTAGTGGTGCCCAGTTGGGGGTGATTGGGACCGTGTCGCATGTTGGGTTTTTCTTCTATTTTGGCGCCGTAGTCGGGCCATGAGTGTTTTGGATGATGTAATGTTATTTATGTTCTTGATTGACGTGGCGAGTGTAAGCCAACTATGCTCTTCCCTTTTATTATTACATTACAAGGGATGTTTGTGAAGATTGCCTAACTTGCGAAATATGCCTTCAATGCGATTATGTCTCTAAGTCGTGCCTCGACACGTGGGAGCTATAGTCGCATCGAGGGTGTTACAGGGGGTGAATAGGTACAACTACAAATTTTAATTATTACTTAACAATTTTTAGGCAATAATGCGGAATGTGAAAGTGAGCCTAACAATTGCAAGTGAAGTACTAAGTACTAAGCAGGTAACACAAGTAGTAACTAGGCAAATACAAAGTGATGAAGTAAGTGCTAAGAGACAAGTAACCACAAGTAGAGAGTTAGGGTTACGGATAACCGCAACTCCAGGAGATGAGGATGTATGCCGATGTTCACTTCCTTGGATGTTACCACGAAGGCACACTAACGCCATGAAGGCTCACCCTATTCTCCCTTTGAGACAACACCACGAAGGCGTTTCTCAACAACTAGTGGTAGACCTTGGGGTTGTCTCCAAACCCTCACAAACTTTTCGGGGGTAATCACAAAGATCGATTCCTCTCCGAAAGACTCGTACCGCCTAGGAGTCTCCAACCTCCAAGAGTAACACGATCGATGGAGAAAAGCTCAAGACTTGCTCAAATCACAAATTCCTTTGGTGCAAAGATGGAGAAGGGGTGGATCTATCACTTGATTGGACAACTTCTCTCGAATGCTCTCAAATCCCTTGGGGATCTAAGATTTGGTGTGGAGGTGTAAGAGAGAGAGTGAGATGTGTTCTAGGGTTTGTTTAAGATTGAATGGTCAACACTCTCCCGTGGGGAAGAAGGGCTATATATAGTGTGAGCTCAAATATGGCCGTTGTAGTGCAAGTGAATGGGCAGGCCGGACATCCGGGCTAGGGGCCGGACATCCGGCCTGGCAAGCCACATGAAGAGCAAGACAGAAGTAGAGCAGGAAACAGAGTGGCCGGACATCCGGGGGTCAATCCCGGACATCCGGCATAATAGGAGAGCCCGGACATCCGGAAGATAGCCGGACATCCGGGGCGCCCACAAGTGTTTACAGAAACATATCAGTTTTACGGCAGTAAGGGGCCGGACATCCGGGATAGGGCCCGGACATCCGGTGAGACAGGAGGGCCCGGAAATCCGGCGAACATCCGGACATCCGGCATAAAACAGACAACCTTCTGGAAAGGAAAACGGCAAGAGTCAGATATCCGGGGCATGAGCCGGACATCCGGGGAGCAGCCCGGACATCCGGCACGAGGCCTGGACATCCGGCGCTCCGAGAGACAGAATGTTTCAGAGTTAAGAACGGATGAAAAAGCTATAGACAGGAGAATTTTTGACTCGAGCAAGTCCGTTACGAACCCAATCGATCCCCTCTTAATAGTGCGGGATCCTATACTCAAGGAAATAAAATGTAACATCATTTTAGCACTTCATCCTTGAGAGAACCCACTTCGTATGCTCTTGATCCACACGCAATTTGACGAACCGGGGACCAACACCTGAGATTCACTTGACAACCATTCTTAGTCCCCTACATGTAGATTGTCATTAACATCAAAAACATAATATAAGGGCATGATTGCACTTTCAATGGCCGCAGGCGCGGCTCTAACTGCCCGCGCACAAGTAAATGGGTACAAAAGAGTGCCCCTACTTTTGTGCACCGACAGGAGCCCCCAGGCCTGGGCCATACATAAGCGTGATGCGTTGTTGGGCTGAGTTTTACTGCTGTAACTCCCTTGCCCGTCACACTTCCCCACGACCCGCGTTGAACGTGTGACGTGGGGGTCGTGCGTGACGTGGGGGTCATGCATGGGGTGATTGCTTCCCTCACATGTCACATCACAGTAAATGGTAAAGAGGCGGCCTATGCCCTCCCCATAAGAAAAAAAGGGGAAACTGCGGGCGCGTTGCTCATTTATTCTCCGCGCCTCTCCAATTTTGGAACTGCCGTCCTCCCACTTCTTCTTCCTCAAGAGAAAAATCCGAAGCTTATGCCTCCATCCGCCGCTGCACCCCCATTACCCCCAATCTCCCACTGCTCCGGATTCTTCACCTCTTTCCCGGCCGCCATGACACCCAAAACCAGTAAGGGCAAGGGAGCGGCCATGGACGCCGAGGATAAGGAGATGCCGAACAGCGAGTCGGTGGCGCTTCAGACGCAGCTTGCTTTTGGGGAACGTAGCAAAATTTTAAAAAAGAATCTACACATCACCAAGATCAATCTATGGAGTCATCTAGCAACGAGGGAGAGGGGAGTGCATCTACATACCCTTGTAGATCGCGAGCGGAAGCGTTCAAGAGAACGGGGTTGACGGAGTCATACTCGTCGTGATCCAAATCGCCAATGACCTAGCGCCGAACGGACGGCACCTCCGCATTTAACACACGTACGGATGGGAAGACGTCTCCTCCAACTTGATCCAGCATGGGGGAAGGAGAGGTTGATGGAGATCCAGCAGCACGATGGTGTGGTGGTGGAAGCAACGGCGATCTCGGCAGGGCTTCGCCAAGCTCAGCGAGACGGAGAGGTGTCACGGGAGGGAGAGGGAGGCGCCAGGGGCTGGGGTGCGGCTGCCCACCCTGCCCCCACTATATATAGGACCCCTAGGGGGGCGCCGGCCCTAGGAGATGCAATCTCCAAGGGGGGCGGCGGCCAAGGGGGTGGAGTGCCCCCCAAGCCAAGTGGGGCGCCCCCCCCACCCCTAGGGTTTCCAACCCTAAGCGCAGGGGAGGCCCAAGGAGGGCGCACCATCCCACTAGGGGCTGTTTCCCCTCCCACTTCAGCCCATGGGGCCCTCCGGGATAGGTGGCCCCACCTGGTGGACCCCCGGGACCCTTCCGGTGGTCCCGGTACAATACCGATTACCCCCGAAACTTTCCCGATGGCCGAAACTTGACTTCCTATATATAAATCTTCACCTCCGGACCATTCCGGAACTCCTCGTGACGTCCAGGATCTCATTCGGGACTCCGAACAGCTTTCGGGTTACCGTAAACTAATATCTCAACAACCCAAGCGTCACCGAACCTTAAGTGTGTAGAGACACGCAGACATGACCGAGACGACTCTCCGTTCAATAACCATCAGCGGGATCTGGATACCCATGTTGGCTCCCACATGCTCCTCGTTGATATCATCGGATGAACCACGATGTCGAGGATTCAATCAATCTCATATACAATTCCCTTTGTCAATCGGTACATTACTTGCCCGAGGCTCGATCGTCGGTATCCCAATACCTCGTTCAATCTCGTGACCGGCAAGTCACTTTACTCGTACCGTAATGCATGATCCCGTGATCAACCACTTGGTCACATTGAGCTCATTATGATGATGCATTACCGAGTGGGCCCAGAGATACCTATCCGTCAAATAGAGTGACAAATCCTAGTCTGAATTCGTGCCAACCCAACAAACACTTTCGGAGATACCCATAGTACACCTTTATAGTCACCCAATTACGTTGTGACGTTTGGCACACCCAAAGCACTCCTACGGTATCCGGGAGTTGCACAGTCTCATGGTCTAAGGAAATGATACTTGACATTTGTAAAAGCTCTAGCAAACGAACTACACGATCTTTAAGCTATGCTTACGATTGGGTCTTGTCCATCACATCATTCTCCTAATGATGTGATCCCGTTATCAATGACATCCAATGTCCATAGTCAGGAAACCATGACTATCTTTTGATCAACGAGCTAGTCAACTAGAGGCTCACTAGGGACGTATTGTGGTCTATGTATTCACACATGTATTATGATTTCCGGATAACACAATTATAGCATGAACAATAGACAATTATCATGAACAAAGAAATATAATAATAACCATTTGATTATCGCCTCTAGGGCATATTTCCAACAGTCTCCCACTTGCACTAGAGTCAACAGTCTAGTTACATTGTGATGAATCAAACACCCATAGAGTCTTGGTGTTGATCATGTTTTGCTCTAGGGAGAGGTTTAGTCAACGGATCTGCCACATTCAGGTCCGTATGTACTTTACAAATATCTATGTCTCCATTTTGAACACTTTCACGAATGGAGTTGAAGCGACGCTTGATATGCCTGGTCTTCCTGTGAAACCTGGGCTCCATGGCAAGGGCAATAGCTCCAGTGTTGTCACAGAAGAGAATCATCGGGCCTGACGCATTGGGAATGACTCCTAGGTCAGTAATGAACTCCACTTCACATGTAGATCCCGCCACAACGCTTTGCTTGCAGCTGCACCAGCTTACTGCCCCACCATTCAAAATATACACGTATCCTGTTTGTGACTTAGATTCATCCAGATCTGTGTTGAAGCTAGCGTCGACGTAACCCTTTATGATGAGCTCTTCGTCACCTTTGTAAACAAGAAACATATCCTTAGTCCTCTTCAGGTAATTCAGGATATTCTTGCCGCTGTCCAGTGTTCCATGCCGGGATTACTTTGGTACCTTCCTACCAAACTTACGGCAAGGTTTACATCAGGTCTGGTACACAGCATAGCATACATGATAGACCCTATGGTTGAGGCATAGGGGACGACACTCATCTTTTCTCTATCTTCTGCCGTGGTCGGACATTGAGCCGTGCTCAATCTCATACCTTGCAATACAGGAAACAACCCCTTTTTGACTGATCCATATTGAACTTCTTCAATATCTTGTCAAGGTATGTACTCTGTGAAAGACCAAAGAGGCGTCTCGATCTATCACTATAGATCTTGATGCCTAATATGTAAGCAGCTTGTCCAAGATCCTTCATTAAAAACACTTGTTCATGTAGGCCTTTATGCTTTCCAAGAATTCTATATCATTTCCCATCAACAGTATGTCATCCACATACAATATGAGAAATGCTACAGAGCTCCCACTCACTTTCTTGTAAACGCAGTCTTCTCCATAAGTCTGCGTAAACCCAAACGCTTTGATCATCTCATCAAAACGAATGTTCCAACTTCGAGATGCTTGCACCAGCCCATAGATCGAGCGTTGGAGCTTGCACACCTTGTTAGCATTCTTAGGATCGACAAAACCTTCCGGCTGCATCATATACAATTCTTCCTTAAGGAAACCATTAAGGAATGCCATTTTGACGTCCATTTTCCATATCTCATAATCATAGAATGCGGCAATTGCTAACATGATTCAGATGGACTTCAGCTTTGCTACGGGTGAGAAAGCCTCATCGTAGTCAACCCCTTGAACTTGTCGATAACCCTTAGCGACAAGCCGAGCTTTATAGATGGTTACATTACCATCTGCGTCTGTCTTCTTCTTAAAGATCCATTTATTTTCTATGGCTCGCCGATCATCGGGCAAGTCAGTCAAAGTCCATACTTCTTTTCATACATGGATCCTATCTCAGATTTCATGGCTTCCAGCCATTTGTCGGAATCTGGGCCCGCCATTGCTTCTTCATAGTTCGAAGGTTCACCATTGTCTAACAACATGATTTCCAACACAGGGTTGCCGTACCACTCTGGTGCGGAACGTGTCCTTGTGGACCTACGAAGTTCAGTAGCAACTTGATCTGAAGTTTCATGATCATCATCATTAACTTCCTCTCTTGTCGGTGTAGGCACCTCAGGAACATTTTCCTGAGTTGCGCCACTTTCCGGTTCAAGAGGTAATACTTCATCAAGTTCTACTTTCCTCCCACTTACTTCTTTCGAGAGAAACTCTTTCTCTAGAAAGGATCCATTCTTGGAAACAAAGATCTTGCCTTCAGATCTGAGGTAGAAGGTATACCCAATAGTTTCTTTAGGGTATCCTATGAAGATGCATTTTTCCGATTTGGGTTCAAGCTTTTGAGGTTGAAGTTTCTTGACATAAGCATCACATCCACAAACTTTTAGAAATGACAGCTTAGGTTTCTTCCCAAACCATAATTCATACGGTGCCGTCTCAACGGATTTCGATGGAGCCCTATTTAAAGTGAATGCGGCAGTCTCTAAAGCATAGCCCCAAAATGACAGCGGTAGATCGGTAAGAGACATCATAGATCGCACCATATCCAATGCAGTGCGATTACGACGTTCGGACACACCATTACGCTGAGGTGTTCCAGGCGGCGTGACTTGTGAAACTATTCCACATTTCCTTAAGTGCGTGCCAAATTCGTGACTCAAGTATTCTACCCCACGATCTGATCGCAAGAACTTGATTTTCCTGTCACGTTGATTCTCAACCTTACTCTGAAATTCCTTGAACTTTTCAAAGGTCTCAGACTTGTGTTTCATTAAGTAGACATACCCATATCTACTCAAGTCATTAGTGAGGGTGAGAACATAACGATAGCCACCGCGAGCCTCAACGCTCATTGGACCGCACACATCAGTATGTATGATTTCCAGTAAGTTGGTTGCTCGCTCCATTGTTCCTGAGAACGGAGTCTTGGTCATTTTACCCATGAGGCATGGTTCGCACGTGTCAAATGATCCGTAATCAAGAGACTCCAAAAGTCCATCCACATGGAGCTTCTTCATGCGTTTGACAACTATGTGACCAAGGCGGCAGTGCCACAAGTATGTGGGACTATCATTATCAACCTTACATCTTTTTGTATTCACACTATGAATATGTGTAACGTTATGCTCAAGATTCATTAAGAATAAACCATTCACCAGCGGGGCATGACCATAAAACGTATCTCTCATATAAATAGAACAACCATTATTCTCGGATTTAAATGAGTAGCCATCTCGAATTAAACGAGATCCTGATACAATGTTCATGCTCAAAGCTTGCACTAAATAACAATTATTGAGGTTTAAAACTAATCCCGTAGGTAAATGTAGAGGTAGCGTGCCGACGGCGATCACATCGACCTTGGAACCATTCCCGACGCGCATCATCACCTCGTCCTTCGCCAGTCTCCGCTTATTCCGCAGCTCCTGCTTTGAGTTACAAATGTGAGCAACCGCACCGGTATCAATTACCCAGGAGCTACTACGAGTGCTGGTAAGGTACACATCAATTACATGTATATCACATATACCTTTAGTGTTGCCGGCCTTCTTGTCCACTAAGTATTTGGGGCAGTTCCACTTCCAGTGACCACTTCCCTTGCAATAAAAACACTCAGTCTCAGGCTTGGGTCCATTCTTTGCATTCTTCCTGACAGCTTGCTTACCGGTCACGGCAACTCCCTTTCCGTCCTTCTTGAAGTTCTTTTTACCCTTGCCTTCCTTGAACTTAGTGGTTTTATTCACCATCAACACTTGATGTTCCTTTTTGATTTCCACCTCCACTGATTTCAGCATTGAATATACCTCAGGAATGGTCTTTCCATCCTTTGCATATTGAAGTTCATCACAAAGCTCTTGTAGCTCGGTGGAAGCGACTGAAGGATTCTGTCAATGACCGCGTCATCCGGGAGATTAACTCCCAGCTGAGTCTAGCGGTTATGCAACCCAGACATTTTGAGTATGTGCTCACTGATAGAACTATTTTCCTCCATCTTACAACTGAAGAACTTGTTGGAGACTTCATATCTCTCGACCCGGGCATGAGCTTGGAAAACCATTTTCAGCTCTTCGAACATCTCATATGCTCCGTGTTGCTCAAAACGCTTTTGGAGCCCTGGTTCTAAGCTGTAAAGCATGCCGCACTGAACGAGGGAGTAATCATCAGCACGTGACTGCCAAGAGTTCATAATGTCTTGGTTCTCTGGGATGGGTGCGTCACCTAGCAGTGCTTCTAGGACATAATCTTTCTTGGCAGCTATGAGGATGATCCTCAGGTTCCGGACCCAGTCCGTATAGTTGCTACCATCATCTTTCAGCTTGGTTTTCTCTAGGAACGCATTGAAGTTGAGGGCAACGTGGGCCATTTGATCTACAAGACATATTGTAAAGATTTTAGACTAAGTTCATGATAATTAAGTTCATCTAATCAAATTGTTCAATGAACTCCCACTCAGATAGACATCCCTCCAGTCATCTAAGTGAAACATGATCCGAGTCAACTAGGCCGTGTCCGATCATCACGTGAGACGGACTAGTCAACATCGGTGAACATCTTCATGTTGATCGTATCTTCTATATGACTCATGCTCGACCTCCGAGGCCATGCCTGTACATGCTAGGCTCGTCAAGTCAACCTAAGTGTATTGCGTGTGTAAATCTGGCTTACTTCCGTTGTATTCGAACGTTAGAATCTATCACACCCGATCATCACGTGGTGCTTCGAAACAACGAACCTTCACAACGGTGCACAGTTAGGGGGAACACTTTCTTGAAATTATTACGAGGGATCACCTTATTTAATCTACCGTCGTTCTAAGTAAATAAGATGTAAAACATGATAAACATCACATGCAATCAAATAGTGACATGGTATGGCCAATATCATTTGCTCCTTTGGATCTCCATCTTCGGGGCTCCATTATGTTGTCACCGGCATGACACCATGATCTCCATCATCGTGTCTTCTTGAAGTTGTCTCGTTATCTATTACTTCTACTACTATGGCTAATGCTTTAGCAATAAAGTAAAGTAATTACATGACATTTATGTTGACACACAGGTCATAAATAAATTAAGACAACTCATATGGCTCCTGCCGGTTGTCATACTCATCGACATGCAAGTCCTGATTCCTATTACAAGAACATGATCAATCTCATACATCACATATATCATTCATCACATCCTTTTGGCCATATCACATCACAGGGCACATGCTGCAAAAACAAGTTAGACGTCCTCTAATTGTTGTTGCATGTTTTTACGTGGATGCTATAGGTTTCTAGCAAGAACGTTTCTTACCTACGCCAAAACCACAACGTGATATGACAATTTCTATTTACCCATCATAAGGACCCTTTTCATCGAATCCGATCCGACTAACGTGGGAGAGACAGACACCCGCTAGCCACCTTATGTAACTAGTGCATATCAGTCGGTGGAACCAGTCTCATGTAAGCGTACGTGTAAGGTCGGTACTGGCCGCTTCATCCCACGATGCCACCGAATCAAGATAAGACTAGTAACGGCAAGTAAATTGACAATATCGACGCCCACAACTGCTTTGTGTTCTACTCATGCATAGAAACTACGCATAGACCTAGCTCATGATGCCACTGTTGGGGAATGTAGCAAAATTTTAAAAAAAATTCTACGTATCACCAAGATCAATCTATGGAGTCATCTAGCAACGAGGGAGAGGGGAGTGCATCTACATACCCTTGTAGATCGCGAGCAGAAGCGTTCAAGAGAACGGGTTTGATGGAGTCGTACTCGTCGTGATCCAAATCATCGATGACCTAGCGCCGAACGGATGGCACCTCTGCGTTCAACACACGTACGATTGGGAAGACGTCTCCTCCAACTTGATCCAGCAAGGGGGAAGGAGAGGTTGATGGAGATCCAGCAGCACGACGGCGTGGTGGTGGAAGCAACGGCGATCTCGGCAGGGCCTCGCCAAGCTCAGCGAGAGGGAGAGGTGTCACGGGAGGGAGAGGGAGGCGCCAGGGGCTGGGGTGAGGCTGCCCACCCTACCCCCACTATATATAGGACCCCTAGGGGGGCGCTGGCCCTAGGAGATGTAATCTCCAAGGGGGGGCGGCGGCCAAGGGGGTGGAGTGCCCCCCAAGCCAAGTGGGGTGCCCCCCACCCCTAGGGTTTCCAACCCTAGGCGCAGGGGAGGCCCAAGGGGGGCGCACCAGCCCACTAGGGGCTGGTTCACCTCCCACTTCATCCCATGGGGCCCTCCGGCATAGGTGGCCCCACCCGGTGGACCCCCGGGACCCTTCCGGTGGTCCTGGAACAATACCGATTACCCCCGAAACTCTCCCGATGGCCGAAACTTGACTTCCTATATATAAATCTTCACCTCCGGACCATTCCGGAACTTCTCATGACGTCCAGGATCTCATCCGGGACTCCGAACAACTTTCGTGTTACCGTATACTAATATCTCAACAACACTAGCGTCACCGAACCTTAAGTGTGTAGAATCTACGGGTTCGGGAGACACGGAGACATGACCGAGACGACTCTCCGTTCTATAACTAATAGCGGGATCTGGATACCCATGTTGACTCCCACATGCTCCTTGATGATATCATCAGATGAACCATGATGTCGAGGATTCAATCAAACCCGTATTCAATTCCCTTTATCAATCGATACGTTACTTGCCCGAGACTCGATCGTCGGTATCCCAATACCTCGTCCAATCTCGTTACCGGCAAGTCACTTTACTCATACCGTAATGCATGATCCCGTGATCAACCACTTGGTCACATTGAGCTCATTATGATGATGCATTACCGAGTGGGCCCAGAGATACCTCTCCGTCATACGGAGTGACAAATCCCAGTCTCGATTCGTGCCAACCCAACAGACACTTTCGGAGATACCCGTAGTGCACCTTTATAGTCACCCAGTTACGTTGTGACGTTTGGCACACCCAAAGCACTCCTACGATATTCGGGAGTTGCACAGTCTCATGGTCTAAGGAAATGATACTTGACATTTGGAAAAGCTCTAGCAAACGAACTACACAATCTTTAAGCTATGCTTAGGATTGGGTCTTGTCCATCACATCATTCTCCTAATTATGTGATCACGTTATCAATGACATCCAATGTCCATAGTCAGGAAACCATGAATATCTTTTGATCAATGAGCTAGTCAACTAGAGGCTCACTAGGGACATGTTGTGGTCTATGTATTCACACATGTATTACGATTTCCGGATAACACAATTATAGCATGAACAATAGACAATTATCATGACCAAAGAAAGATAATAATAACCATTCTATTATTGCCTCTAGGCATATTTCCAACACTTGCTGTCTTCCCCTCGATGGTTGATGCGGTCCACCTTAGGGACAACTTGAAGCCTCTGTGGGGGGTGAAGACGACAGGGCATCCGGCTACGCGCATCATCCGCGCCGATTTTGCCAAGGCCGACTCGAATCGGTACTCTTTCTTCATTGACTACTTCTCCTGCGGTCTTTGCCCCCTTTCTCTGACTTTTTCAACGATGTCATGCACACCTTTGGCTTCCACCTTCTTAATTTCACGCCGAATGTCGTGGCGTGTATGGCCCTCTTCGCCCACCTCTACGAGGGCTTTGCCGGAATGCTTCCCAGCATGGCGCTTTTCCACCACTATTTCTTTCCCCACATCCAGGCGGGGGGTTCCATCTTTGGCAGCGTCACCTGGATCCCACGAACCCAGCAGAAAGGCACGTATCCGGAGGGTGCCCAGAAGGAGAGGTGGGAGGAGTGGCAGGGCCGGTGGCTATGGATCGAGGAGGAGGATCCGCAAGAGTTCTGCCAAGTTCGTCAGAGCCCGCCAATCCGCCGCAAGGACTGGAGCGATGCCGACGCTGATGACAAGAAGCTCGGGATCGCTCCCACTAGGATCCATCTCCTCACTATGGACGAGCTCACCCTTGAGACGATTGGGGCCAGGGCTGACGTCCCTCTGGGAATGGAGAGAAAGCGTGTCCTGCGACGGGCCGGCTCTGGTGAGCCGGTCCAGCCCGGCAGGACCAGACAGCGGCAAGAGGCCCAGGGGGAGTCCGTACGCTTGACGAGGGCCGTGGAAATGAGGAAGGTGGTGAAGGCCGCGGTGGCGAAGAAGAAAGCGATTGCCTCTTCTTCGTCCGAGCGTTACCGGACTCCATCCCCTTCCCCTCCTCCTGCAGACGTCGACACGGAGGTCGTCTACGTTCTTGGGTCTCTCAGCCCAAGGAGGAAGAGGAAGGAAATAGAAGAGGAGGTGGAGGATGAGTAAGCATATTGCCTTTCATCATCTCCGTTCCTTCAGACCGCGCTAGTTTCCTTGACTTGTTTTTACTCTTGCACGGATATGGAGACGCTGGCCCATAGGGTGGCGAAGCGGGCCAGGTCCTCGACGGGCGGTCAGCCCCCGGTGGGCACCTTGATTACGCCGCTGGTGGTGGAGAGCATCCCGGATAGAAGCCCCCAGCGTGCGTTCTCCACTCACCCCCCATCAATGTGTGTTGGGGTACGATCCCTTGGCACTGACCTTGCCGTGGTTGCAGGAGCAGGACGACAGTAGGAGGAGCCATAGAGGGCCACCCCCAACACGCCGCCCCGAGGGGCGTCCCCGGCAAGGGTGCGAAGCACCGAGCCAATGCGCACGGAGGAAGAGGAGGAGGAGGCGAACCCGTGCGCAGATGGCTCCATCCCGGCACCAAATATCGGCGAGGAGGGGGCAACTTCTTCCTAGCCCAACGCGGCTGAGTTAATTGACCTCTGTCCCTGTTCTTGCTTTCTCTTTTCAAACCTTCGGCTTGGCTTCGCCATTCCCCTCCTCAGTATCCAGACCCTTCCCCAGCGGACCGGGAGGTCGCTGACACCGTCATTGACGAGGTTGCCAGGGACGCGGAGGAAGAGGCCGCCAAGATCGCTACCGAGAAGGCCGCCAAGGGTGCTGCTGAAGACACCGCCAAGGGCCTGCCGGGGAGGCCTGCAGGGCCGCTACCGAGGAGGCCGACAAGGGGCCTGCTGTGGAGGCCGGCAAGGCCGCTGCCGAGGAGGGGGTGGTTGACGACCAACCTTCCTCCTCCGCTGCCTCTGGCTCGGGCAAGTACCTGAAGGTGAGCGACGGCCTGTTCGTCTACCTCCCAGGGACGGCGAGCACCAGGGCGCCCATCGAGGGGGAGGTGTTTGATAATGAGGTGCTCGCCGCCGCCGGGCTTGAGGTTGTTGACGAACCAAGCGCCGGTGGTGGCGGTTCCCAGGAAGAGCGGCTCCTTCAGGCCATGTGCACCAACTTCCGGAAGCTCCAGGCGCTTCACCGTGCCTGCCTGGACAAGGCCAAGTCCAGGATGGCGACGGTTGACAAGGCGGAGGCGGATCTCGAGGAGTGCGTTGCCGAGATGCAGTCTTGGTTCCGGTAGGCCTGCGAGGAACTGCAGTCCGCCGAAGATCTACTGGCCAAGCGCAATCAGGAGCTTGTCCTGAAGCAGGCCGATGTCGAGAAGGCCCAGGAGGTGGTAAAAGCACAGGCCGCCAAGGACGAGGCCGCTCGGCTCCAGCATCAGGCCGTGCTGAACTCCCAGGAGGAGGATCTTGCCGCTCGTGAGGAGAAGCTCGCCACGACACTCCACGGCAAGGATGACGAGGTCGAGAACCTTGTCATGCAGCGGACCCGGGAGATGGAGCAGAGGCACGAGGAGGCACTCAATGCTCAGGCCCAGGTCTAGGCCAGCAAGGTGAACGAGCTGGAGGTGGAGCGGGACTGGCTGAAGAAGCAGGTCCTGCAGCTAACGGAGCAGAGGGACGCGGCCAAGGGTGCTCTGGCTAACGCGCAAGCCACAGTTCTCTGCAAGGTCGAGCTGCTCTGCAAGGTCAATGACTCCATCAGGGATTTGAAGCTGAAGCTGGAGGGCCTCGAGGGGACGCTTTCAGAGGTCAGGGCCCGGGAGTAGACCCTGACCAAAGATCTGGAGGCCGAGAGGCTGCTGCAGAGGAATGACGCCGCCAACCATGCGGAATTTGTGAAGGGCGAAAACCTCTAGATCAGCCGCCTCGCCGACATCACGGCAGGATCACCATGCAGTTGGCTACCATGGGGATGTCGAACGTGAGGTACGCCCCGGAGCTGAATGTGAATCCCAATGCCAAACTGACCCTATTTTTTGAGGGCGTTCTTGGAGCTCTGGAGCAATTCCGCTCCAACAGAGCGACCTCCCTGGCCAATGGGGCCCAGAGGCTTTGCTGGGGTCTCCTGACCAAGGTCCTCACCAAGGTGGTGTACTGGATCCCTAACCTCGACTTTGATGCCGCGCTGGAGAGCTTACCGGAGGGTGTGGACCTCGCGGCGCTCGAAGAGCATATCGAGCCCATCATCAACCACGTCGACGGAGTTTCGAGGTTAGAGGGCCAGCGCCGGGACAAGGCACCCCATTTCTCATGGCTGCTGCAGGTTCATGACCAAGACAATTTTTATCTTCAGTTAGAACCGCAGCAACAATTGATGTAATATAACTATGCAGTACCCTAAAACGATGCATGTTATTTTCCTGTTCGATCGTTCTTTGTATGTGCACCCTATGCTTAACTGGATAGGCTTGCCGGCACGCGAACCCAGGCTGCGGTGTTTCGAGGACGGATCCTTGCAACCGGCCGGGTGTGCCTGCGGCCAAGTAAACCACCTTGCCGTTCTCAGCACGGCCGCTTGAACTATTGAGCGGACTAAAAACAGAACAAGGGTGTTGCCAATAGCGGGAAGGCCACCTTGTCGTTCTTGACGCGGCCGCTTGAACTATTGAGCGGACTCAAAATAGAACAAGGGTGTTGCCAATAGCGGAAGGCCCCAATCACGTGCAGGTTTTTCATACCAAGAGCAGGATCTCCAAGGAAAACAACCTTATACAGAAAAGAATTACTCAAAGTTTCGAATGACTTAGCTTTTCTGTCGCCACGCGAGCGTTTACTGCATCCGCAAATGATGCCACTCATTTCGTCATCTTCCTCCTCGGGGCGACGACCACGACAAAACTGCTGCGCCAACTAGACCAGATTTTCACAGCTGCGCCCCCTACCTGGTGCGCCAGAGATGTTGGTGGGAACGACACCTTTGGGATCACTGGGATCCCTTCTACGGTAGGTGGGTGCGGGGTTGTGCAAAGAGCGGGTCTAGTAGCCAGCACAAAGATCGTTTACCCAGGTTCGGGCCGCAAGGATGCGTAATACCCTAGTCCTGCTTTGGTGTATATTTGAGTGTTCTTGAGCTTTCAAACTAGCTGCGGTGAATGCATAGTCCAAAAGATCCGAATCCTTCTCTAGTACGTCTCGGGCCTCCTTTTATAGTCAAAAGGCGTCGCCAAAGTGGCACACAGGAGGTGGAAAGGTATACAATGTACAAGCTTAACGCCTGCCATTACGGGACAAGATGCATTAAATGCGCTCCTTAGGTGTCCCTTTGCTTTATCGGGGGCAGTAACGAGGCCCGTCCCGTCCGTCGTCGTTCCGCCTTGCTCCGACACGCGTCTAGGCCAACGAGGCATGCAGCACCATGTAAGCTGATAGGCTGCTGAGATGGCATGGTGGTAGGGTCTTCATGAAAATCTGCATGCCACCACACAGGTGCTTGACTAGCTGGATCAGCATCCACGTACTGCCACATGGGTACTGGCCTCAGTTGGTGGGTTGGCTGCTGAGTTGGGGCGGTGATGGGGCGGCAAGGTATTATCGCGGTCCTGCGTATATTCCCGGCAAGGGTCTTCCCGAGGTCTTGTGACCACCCTCGGCAAGGAGCCTTGTCGGGGCCTCAGGGGCATCCTCGGCAAGGGGGCTTGCGATTGTCTTGTCTTTTGGTCATCGTCTAGTGTTGTGGGCTCTTTATCTTCACAAAGATTTGTATGGCACCATGAAGGTGCCTCCCGAGCCTCGGTTCCAAAGTGGTCGATGGCGTTGGAAACCTTGGGCTCAAGGGTGGCACGCTCTACTAGCGTTGGGCAAGCTGCCCCGGCAAGGGCCTTGCCGGGGGGGTCCACCTCACCCTCTTGCTCTTCATGTCACTGGTCTTGGCGTTGTTCTGGTTGTCTTGTGCTTTTTCTTCCTCTGCCCCATTAGGTATGGCTGCAGGCACGGCTCTAACTGCCTGTGCACAAGTAAAGGGGTACAAAAGAGAGCCCCTGCTTTTGTGCACCGACATTCACGCTGCTCGGCCTCGTCTATCAAGCAGGTAGTCCACACCCGACCCCCATCCTCCTCCTCCTTACACATCCCACATGCCCGACCGCCGGTGCGACACCTTCCTCCCAAATCACCGACCCCTCCACCAAATAAGTGCCGCCCTAAGCCATGGTGCGCGTAGTATAGCCAGGATCTCAAGGAGCATTTCGCAGTGTAGAAGCAAATCGCGGCCGCACGCGTAGATGAGGTCACGATGGCTGCCATTCGTGTTAACCCCCAGATCTTGGACGAGCACCTTGCCATTGGCTAGCTATGCCGGTTAAGCATGCTCGGTTTACATGTTGCGTGTGCTGCTCCTGCCTTTCCTTCACAAATTCTAGTGAATTTTGCTATCTAATTTTACCATGCAATCTGTTGCTCTAGTGTATATGTTCTATATGTCATGCAGTGTGGTGCTCACTTATTAATTGTTTTGTTAATTAGTTATCGTCGTCAGTTAACTATTTGGTTCAATTCTGCAAATGTGATGTTCAATTCTTCAGGCTACAATTTTGTATTGTCTTCCATGTGAGATATAAATCGAATTTATCTTTACAAAATACATGATAAACGAATACAATTGTTATATTTCCAAGTTGTCAAGCATTCTTGGTTTGGTTATACATTGTGCAATGTGGTGCTCAGTTAACGTTTGGTTCATTTGTGTTGTGGTGTTTAGTTAACTGTTTGGTTCAATTCTGCAATGCGATGTTCAATTGTTGTGGGTGCATTCTGTTATTGTATACCATCTGAGGAATAAATTGAATTTGGCTGTAGTAAATACATGAGAAACAAATACAATTGCTATATTTCCAAGTTTTTAAGCATGCTTGGTTTGGTTAACTATCTGATTTTCTATTAGGAGTATGTTATATTGTGCAATGTGGTGCTCAGTTAATGTTTGGTTCATTTGTTGTGGTGTTTAGTTAACTGCTTGGTTCAATTCTGCAATGCAATGTCCAATTATCGTGGGTAGAATTTTGTATTGTTGTGCATGTGAGGAATAAATCGAATTTGGATGCACTTAATACATGAGAAACATATACAAGTGCTATATTTCCTAGTTCTTAATCATGCTTGGTTTGGATAAATGGGTTTTCCATGTGGCTTGAATTAATCTGATGAATCTGCAATGTGCTTATTTTTCATCAACATATTTTATTGATAGCATGCAAACCCTTACTTAAACTAATGACTAAGTACCTTATATGTGTTGCAGGGAAACAATGGGAAGCACTGAGGTTTACAATCGAGGTTAGCATGTGCATGGTCCGTTGTCTAATAGCACATTATTGTGCAATTGCAGGAACCATTCTAATATTTAGGTTTTTAACAATTTGGCCTTGCACATGTAGGTCCTGCTATCAGAGGTTTTGACCCACTGTTCGACCCTTTATGGATACGGGGAAAAGAGTTGTCCATGAATGTCAATCAAGTCTATAAACTCAGAAAGATTGTTAGGATAATGAAATTAGCGACAAAAACAACAAGATCTTTGTCTGCACAATGAAGAAAACATTAGTTCACTGTAAGATGGTACTAACTATTATGCCTTGCCTTTTTTATTCCTTTGCCCCATTTCCAATATAGAGAAGATATTTATACACATCCTCGTTTTCAGGCCTTTCCAAAGTAGTTCACTGATGATTACCTCTCAAACCACCTCTATGGTCAGAAGGCGAGGAAGGTTTTCATACAACACCCGTGGTTCAATATTGTTGTGTTCCTGGAGAGGACGAAGGACAGACAGTCAATCATCCATAGGCAGTGGCCTAAAGTTGCAAAGACCTTCAACATGAAAGAAGGCTCAATATTCGCCTTCCGCTTCAGCAGTTTTCCAGATGAGATGCATCTGTCTATATACCGTCTATGATGCTAATTTTGAAAGGTTCTACAAGTTGCATGTGAAACTTGGTGCTGGTGCAGTTGTGTTATTGGTGTCAAAACCGGCGGATCTCGGGTAGGGGGTCTCGAACTGTGCGTCCAAGGCGGATGGTAACAGGAGGCAGGGGACACGATGTTTACCTAGGTTCGGGCCCTCTTGATGGAGGTAATACCCTACGTCCTGCTTGATTGTTCTTAATGATATGAGTATTACAAGAGTTGATCTACCACTAGATCAGAGATGCTAAACCCTATAAGCTAGCCTATGGTATGATTGTATGTTGTCCTACGCACTAAAACCCTCCGATTTATATAGACACCGGAGGGGGCTAGGGTTACACAAGGTCGGTTACAAAGGAGGAGATATACATATCCGTATTGCCTAGCTTTCCTTCCACGCCAAGTAAAGTCCCATCCGGACACGAGACGAAGTCTTCAATCTTGTATCTTCATAGTCCAATAGTCCGGCCAAAGGATATAGTCCGGCTGTCTGAAGACCCCCTAATCCAGGACTCCCTCAGTATCCCCCGAACCAGGCTTCAATGACGTCAAGTCCGGCACGCAGTATTGTCTTCGGTATTGCAAGGCGGGTTCTTCTCGAAATTTGAATGTTTGTTAAGTAGTGTCTGGCCCCATAAATGTTGGACTTCCTGGCTTTTGTGCTCAATAAGGGATATCTTCCACGCGTCGAATGAATACGAGGAGCTAGGGCATTTTTACATTTGCCCCCCTAGCTAGATAAATAAATTGTCTATTAAAGGGATGGGGCTTCTTAGATCCAATCCATACCATCCTCCCACAGTGAGAGTCCATCGGAGCACTCTTCGGAAAAAGCCACTCCAACATGGCCGACCATCGCAGCTACTCCTCTCGCCCCCGAAGCCCTAAGCCCTATGATTGGGAGAGGTGTTCCGTCCCACACAGTCGATTAGTAGAACTACAGAATCAGGGATTTCTCCCTCCAGCGTATATGGTTCCCGTCCAAGCCGGGCTCGCCACCTATAATGGCGGGGAGCAAGCGGAGAGCTTCCCCAGCCCCTCTACGGGGGAGCGGGTGTGCCTTGTTCCTTACTTACTAAGGGGACTCGGATTTCCAATTCATCCGTTCCTCCGCGGGCTCCTGGAGTTTTAAGGCCTCCAACTGCATAATTTCACCCCTGCTTCCATATTACACATCGCCGGCTACATTGCCCTTTGCGAGTTATTCCTGGGCTGCCAGGCTCATTTCGAGATGTGGAAAAGGTTATTTTGCCTCGTCCCGGCACACAGAAGGGGTCATTTTATCAAGTGGGCGGAGCCGAAATATGGCGCATCCCGAAATCAGATACCTGTCCAGTACTCCGAAGAAGACGTACGAAGACTGGCCTTCGGAATGGTTTTTTATGGAGGACGTCCCCCTTATGGACCCTGTTCGGCGGGGTCTTCCTGAGTTCAACAATGCTCCTCTGAAGAAATGCCAAAGCTGGCGCCCACAGAGCCCCCAGGAGGAAGACAACGGAGAAGTCCTTTACCTGATGAACCGGATTAACGCGCTGGCTCAATCAGGATTGACAGTAATCGAGGTTATGTCAATATGCATAATGCGGGGAGTGCAGCCACTTCAATATCGAGGGCACCCCCTGTGGTGTTTTAACGGGGAAGATGATGCCACCCGTTGCGGGCGTATGGGACCGGACTCCGCTGCTGCTTTAGCAAAAATTCTTCCAAGCTGTTCAAGGGAGAGGAAGAGGAGTTCATCCGTATCAAGCCACGGGATGGATTCTCCATGTACAACCCTCCAAGATGGGTGAGTTATATCTCCTTAATCCCATTCTTCCCGCATTCTTCGTCGTAGGTACTCACCTTGCCTTTTTATGGCAGGAACTGCGAAAAGCTGTAAGGGAGGTCAACAGCCCATCTCCACAACCAGAGGACCCTGACCGGGCCCTCGGTCCCGGACTCGAAGAAGATCTGGACATATTCGTGGAGCTGATAGACAGGCAGTTCTATCAATTGAGCTGTGATGACGCCATGGTGGCCATTACGACCGACTATCCCGGACTACTCCCTGCATCGCACGTAAGAAAAACCAAAATCCCAACTCCAATAACTATGATCCCCTTTTAGACACTTCACCTACCATACACATATGGTGTTTTACAGGGAAGGCATTTGGGATGCCGTGCCGAACCTGTAGCAACTCGCCAACAAGAGGCACCGAGGCCGGGTAGGCCAAAAAGGAAGGCGCTCAGGACAGAGACGCCGGCGTAGAGGTATGACACAGAACCCCGCTCCGTGCTTGTCGTCTTTCTCAAAATGTAATGACATACATGTTTCTTTAATAGAAAAAACACTCGCCGGAATATGTCCGGAGAGGCTGCCGATCACGCTTCCACCAGTCAGGCTCTAGGGGCGGACATAGAGGCGGAAGCCGACATGGGGCGGACGCCGGATGCTCCTCCTCAAGAGGATGCTGATAGACTGTCCGCTACAAATTCAGAATTGGAGAGCACCATGAATCATAGGCGTCGCCGGGCCATACTCCATGACGCTTGCTTCTCACCAGAGGCATTTGATGCCTTCAATTCTAGAGACGCGTACCTCCGTGCTGCTCAAAATGGTCTAGCTAGAGCCACGGACCAGTATGTAAGGGATGTATGGGTAAGAAAATCTGACGATTATATGTATTAGTAGCCCCTGAGACTTGAAACAGTTGACGCAAGTGATTTAAGGATCATTATTTGTGTAGGTTCTTACAAAGAAGAATTCCCAACTGTCTCAAGAGCTGGACGAGTGCCAGGCCCAGCTGGAAGCCGCTGTTATTGCATTGAAGGAGTCCAAAAAGGGTCCCCCTGGTAACTCTTTTGTCTATTGCAAAGAATACCAGTACCAGGTAGTATGCGGCATGTATGCACACCTAACAATAGATGTTGCAGGTGGCCCCAGAGTGAATCCGGAGGCCGTGGAGGCGGATACGGCATGTTATGATCGACAGCGAAATGCTGGCGAGCGTGTGCTGACGAGAATCAGGCAGGAGAAAAATAATCTCCAAGATGCCAATATCCGGCTCGGCGTGGAACTGAAGGATGACCGAACCCAGCTTGCGGACTCCGTGAAGGAGAATAAACGACTTCAGCGCGACATTTTTAGTAAGTGCTTGAACGAACTTTTTTAAAGGAGTTCGGCGAAGAAGCCTGAGCTCTCACAACTACACGAACAAGTTTGGCAGGTGATGCAGAGTATTGCCCAAGCCTTGTGGCCGTCCGCGTCCCCGCTAGGAGGCATGGGGGAGCTTATAGAGAAGCTCAAGGGAGCGCGGCGGCGCTTCCGATTATGGAAGATATCAGCCTGCCGACAAGGTGCACAGGAAGCCTGGGCTATGGTCAAGACACGATATACCCAGGTTGACCCAATCCACATGGCCGAGGTCGGACCTATGGGTCCCGATGGGAAAGAGATCCCTGTCAGTTTAGTGTATGATCAAGTAGAATTAGCCGCAATGTATTCCCAATAGGATTGTAGGCTAGACAGCCTGTTGGATGGTATAGAAGAAGGATTTAATCAGTCTTAGTGACTATGTACTTCAAGTGACATATGTAATGTCCCTAGCCGGATTGTAAATCATTTGTCATGGCGGACCTTTTCGCTTCGACCTCTGGACCCGATAGTCCAGAGTGTATCCGAATACCCACTCGGTTATATAAAAACTGGGGTATGCATGGAAACCAGGCGTAGGGGTCATAAGTGCTTGAACAGACAAGTATCCAGCTAGCTATCTTATATTACACGGATAGTAAGAAACATCTTCCAGGGAGAATAGTTCCGTTAAGGATTCCTTTCCCTGGGTACGCATGCCCTAATGTGCATGTCCGAACTGTGAGAAGGAGGCTAAAAACATCTGGGGGCATGTAGTAATTTAAATGAAAGTCATCTTTTATTCACCGACCGAATATTCCCTTAAGAACGCTAGCTTTCGGCTTCATCTAGTCTGAGGTACACATCCGGCTGACCTGGCAGTAACAATCGCAGAGGTGCTCCCCTTATGCCCTAGCTGAATTAACGGGAACGTATGGCATAAACACAAGAGCCAAGCAACCCAGCTTGGCCAAAACTTAAGTCATATCGATGCATATAATGGCGAAAAAAGGTACATGCAGAAGAATAACACATGTGCGGGGCATAAAGCCTGGAAAGGTAATTAGATTAAGCTTCTGTATAGGAAGCCCCCAGGTATATTAAGCGCGGTTAGCGCGTCAAGATTGTGTAACCAAGACACAGGTTTAGCCCTTTAGGGCTTTTTGAAGCGAAAAGAGAGAAAGAAAGAGAGAAAAAACAGACGTGCAAAAAAATCATGGAGGTAAGGAGACGAAAATAGAGTCCAGCACTAGGCGCAGAATCTTTGGAGTCTGGCTGCGTTCCATGGGTTTGGCTCGAGTCGATTATTTGATGCACCCTGCAGACGGTACGCTCCACCGGTCAGAACCTGGTCAATAATGAAGGGACCTTTGCATTTGGGCTTGAGCTTGTTCTTTTTCTTCTCTGGCAGGCGTAGAACTAGTTCACCAATGTTATAGGTTTTGGCTCGCACTTCTCTGCTTTGATACCTTCGAGCCTGTTGCTGATAGAATGCGGAACGGGCTTTTGCCACATCGTGCTCCTCTTCCAAGGCATCCAAATTGTCCTGCCGATTGAGCTCGGCCTCTCTTTCTTCGTACATGCGCACTCGAGGTGAGTCATGAATTATGTCGCAAGGCAGCACCGCCTCAGCGCCGTACACCATAAAAAACGGTGTGTAGCCGGTAGTGCGATTCGGCATGGTCTGCAGCCCCCATAGTACGGAGTCGAGCTCTCTACCCAATGGGTGTCTGATTCCATTAAGGACCGGACTAATCTGGGTTTAATGCCACTCATGATAAGACCATTCGCTCGTTCGACTTGACCGGTAGTTTGCGGATGATAGACGGAAGCATAATCGAGCTTGATGCCCATGTTGCTACACCAAACTTTCACCTCGTCGGCTGTAAAGTTCGTGCCGTTGTCAGAGATGATGCTGCGGGGGACACCATAACAGTGTACAACCCCGGATATGAAGTCTATCACCGGTCCGGATTCAGCCGTTTTGACAGGTTTGGCTTCTATCCATTTGGTGAATTTGTCCACCATGACCAGTAAGTATGTTCTCTTATGGGTTCCCCCTTTGAGGGGTCTAACCATATCGAGCCCCCAGACCGCAAAGGGCCATGTAATGGGGATTGTTTGGACGGCGGTAGGTGGCTTTGGTTTGCAAAAAGCAGGCAACCGACACAGTGTTGTATCAGATGTTGTGCAGATGCCCGGGCCGTCAGCCAATAAAAACATGTACGGAAGGCCTTGCTTACAAGGGCCCAGGCTGCTGCGTGGTGGCCGCCGAGTCCGGCATGGATTTCTGCCAAAAGCTTCCGCCCTTCCTCTTCGGAGATGCACCTTTGAAGGACCTTGTAGGCTTTAGATCGCCGCACTATGCAGCGAGCCTCATTTTGGTCCTTGGGTAATTCCTGTCTAGTTAGGTAGGCCAGGAATGGTTTTGTCCACGGGGCAATGACGGCCATTATCATGTGGGCAGAAGGTGTTATTTCGGTGGCAGAGCCTCCAATTGTGTCAGAGTACTCGGTATCTGGGGTTGTGGCCGGGTCCGGACTATTTTTGCCGGTGTCCCTTTCCCATACCACGGATGGTTTAAACAGTCTTTCCAGGAAGATGTTCGGTGGGACAGGGTCGCGTTTAGCGCCGATACGGGCTAGGATGTCCGCCACCTGGTTGTTTTCCCGAGCCACATGGTGGAATTCCAGCCCCTCGAACCGGGCTGACATTTTGAGGACAGCGTTGCGATATGCCGTCATTTTTGGATCCTTGGCATCGAAGTGTCCATTTATTTGGGATATTGCAAGGTTCAAGTGCCCATGGAGACTGCCATCCGGAGGCCATGTAATAGGGCCTTGTATTCGGCTGCGTTATTGGAGTCCGTATATAGTATTTGGAGCATGTATTGCACTGTGTCTCCGGTGGGGGACGTCAGGACGACGCCAGTCGCTAGACCAGCCAGCATTTTAGAGCCGTCGAAGTGCATGATCCAATTGGAGTATGCGTCGTACTCTTTAGGGAGTTCGGCTTCATTCCATTCGGCTATGAAATCGGCAGTACTTGCGACTTAATGGCCCATCATGGCTTATATGTTATGTCGAACGGGAGGAGTTCGATGCCCATTTGGCAATCCGGCTATCACGGTTGTTTATTATGTAATTGAGTGGTACTTCGGAGGCCATCGTAATCGAACACTCTTGAAAGTAGTGTCGTAATTTCCGGGATGCCAAAAATACCGCGTATGCTATCTTTTGGTAATGTGGGTACCGTGATTTGGATGGAGTGAGGATGGTGGATACATAGTATACCGTCTTTTGAAGTGGGAATTTATGTCCGTCCATCTCTCGTTCGATGACGAGCACTACGCTTACAACTTGGTGAGTTGCCGCTATATATAATAGCATTGGTTTGCCAACCGTTGGCGCGGCCAGGATTGGGTTGGCAGCCAGGATGGCTTTTATTTCTTCCAGTCTCGCCGTGGCTGCGTCCATCCACTCGAAGTGTTTGGTGGGCCGAAGAAGGCGATAAAGGGGAAGTGCCTTTTCTCCTAATCGGGAGATAAAGCGGCTCAAAGCCACCACGCATCCAGTCAATTTCTGGATTTTCTTGAGGTCAGTTGGGATAGCCAACTGTGACAGAGCTCGGATTTTAGCCGAATTTGCTTCAATTCCTCTACTGGAGACGATGAAGCCCAGGAGCTTTCTGGCGGGAATGCCGAAAATGCATTTTTCCGAATTGAGCTTAATGTCGTATGTTCGGAGATTGGTGAACGTGAGCCTCAAGTCGTCTATTAAAGAGTCAACGTGTCTGGTTTTAATGACCACATCGTCCACATATGCCTCCACAGTCTTACCGATCTGCTTTTCCAGACATGTCTGGATCATGCGCTGATATGTTGCGCCGGCGTTTTTGAGCCCAAAGGGCATTGTGTTAAAGTAAAAGGGGACATATGGTGTTATAAATGCCGTTGCGGCTTGATCATACTCCGCCATCTTCATCTGGTGGTAACCGGAGTATGCGTCGAGGAAGCTCAATGATTCGTGTCCTGGGGTAGCGTCAATGATTTGATCGATGCGAGGGAGTGGGAAGGGATCCTTTGGGAAAGCCTTGTTAAGGTCTTTAAAATCAACACATAGGCACCAGGATTTGTCCTTCTTTGGTACCATCACCAGGTTTGCTAGCCAATCCAGATGTTTTATTTCATTAATGAATCCGGCTTCCAGTAGCTTGACCAGCTCCTCTCCCATGGCTTGTCGCTTAGGTTTAGGGAAACGCCGAAGAGTTTGCTTGACCGACTTGTATCCTTTTAGAATATTAAGGCTATGCTCGGCCAATCTGCGTGGGATTCGTGGCATGTCTGAAGGATGCCAGGCGAATATATCCCAATTCTCGCGCAGAAACACCCGAAGTGCAGCGTCTACAGCGGGGTCTAACTATGCCCCAATGTATGCTGTTTTTATAGGGTCCGTTGGATGGACTTGGAATTTAACTATTTCGTCCGCTGGTTTAAAGGAGGTGGACTTGGATCTTTTGTCTAGTATCACGTCGTCCCTGTCCATTGTGGCGCGCAGCACGGTTAACTCCTCCGCCACAAGGGCTTCGGATAATGCCTCGAGGGCTAGTGCGGCTGTTTTGTTCTCGGCGCGTAGTGCTATGTCTGGATCACTAGCTAGAGTGATAATTCCCTTTTGTACGGGCATTTTGAGCTTCATGTACCCGTAATGGGGTATGGATTGAAAAATCGTGAATGCCTCCCGCCCTAGAAGGGCGTGGTATCTGCTACTGAACGGGGCCACTTGGAATGTAATTTCTTCAGACATGTAATTCTCCGGAGTGCCAAATACCACATCAAGTGTGATTTTCCCAGCGCAATGTACCTCCCGACTAGGGATGGTTCCTCGGAAGGTCGTATTGCTTTGCTCAATATGGTTGTTGTCTATGTCCATTTTTGAATAGTTTCCTCATAAATGAGGTTTAATCCGCTACCGCCATCCATGAGCACCTTAGTGAGCCGAAAGTCGTCCACAATTGGACTGAGGACCAAAGCGGCTGGTGCTCAGGTTGTTCGGAATTTAGGTTCGTCACTGGCGTTGAAGGTGATAGCCGTATCGCTCCATGGATTTATTGCTGCCACGTGGCAGACTTCGGCAAGGCTTCGGAGTGCTCGCTTACGCCTATTATTTGAGGCGAAGGTCTCGATGACCGTTAATACTATGTTGTTATCCGTGGGAAGGTGCTCTGAGGTATTTTACGTGAGAAGGTCCTCACCGCTTTTGGCCACCTACCGGAGTACCCAACATGCTCTAAGGCTGTGTGTTGATATGGTATCTGCTGTACTATGGATTTTACAGGGCCCGTTGAGCCATCCCTCCAATACGGTTCCACGCCCTGTAGTGGGCTTTTGCTTCTTTGTAATTGAGTTGGGCGACTTATGAGAGTGCGCCCTTTTAGTTTGGACTGGGGGTTTTGTCAGAGCCGGATTATCACAAAATTGCATTTGGGTTTTCCAGGCACTTTCCATCGCACACTATTTCCGCACACTATGGCCGCCAAGTCAGCGAAGTGTGCTACGTCACGGCGACTTATGGCGTTGAGGACTCCCTTGTCCGTGCAATTGTTTCTAAAGAACGAAATTGCATCTTCCTTGCGACAGTCCTTGACCTTGTTCATTACAAGGAGGAATCTGGCCCAATAGTGATGTACTGTCTCTTGGGGCGCTTGCCTAATGTGGGAAAGATAGTTTGTATCTGGGTGGGTGGGTGGATTTAAGTCCAGACCTTGACCAATTCTGTGATCCCGAGGCAGGGGAGTTTCCGATCTTGGAAGTTCGGGCTCCGGGATGTTGCCCTGCGGGTTGGGTATGCGGCCTGATTCTGGATTCAGGGTTAGGGCGGTGTCCTCCCGTGAGTGAGTATCCTGTTCGGAGAGCTCGGGAATCCGGACATAGTTCTTCCTCAGGATAGAGGGAGAATCGCCGCATTGCTCCTCCTCCACCACTATGTGATGGGTGACCGGCGGAGAGTTAATCTCCCTTTGGTCGGGTTTAAGCCCGATCCGATCGTAGTCCGTAGTGACTCCCAGAGCAGCAATGTGATCCAAGAGCTCGTTCAAAGAGGCGAGCTCCATTGGATCCATCTGCTCATCAAATTTTGAGCCGATGCGGAGGCTATTTTCGATGACCCGAGAGGTCATCGTCGGCGCAGCAGCTGAGCAGGCAGTGATGACGAAGCCGCCTAGTCAGAGAGTTTGGCCTATAGCCAGGGCTCCCCCAGAGGTGATGTTGTCCTTGACAACGAGGCGAGCCATCGTCCTTATGATGATGACATAGTGGAACTCTCAATGAAAGCACCAATGACGGTGTCAAAACCGGCGGATCTCGGGTAGGGGGTCCCGAGCTGTGCGTCTAAGGCGGATGGTAACAGGAGGCAGGGGACACGATGTTTACCCAGGTTTGGGCCCTCTTGATGGAGGTAATACCCTACGTCCTGCTTGATTGTTCTTGAAGATATTAGTATTACAAGAGTTGATCTACCACGAGATCAGAGAGGCTAAACCCTAGAAGCTAGCCTATGGTATGATTGTATGTTGTCCTATGAACTAAAACCCTCCGGTTTATATAGACACCAGAGGGGGCTAGGGTTACACAATGTCGGTTACAAAGGAGGAGATATACATATCCGTATTGCCTAGCTTGCCTTCCACACCAAGTAATGTACCATCCGGACACGAGATGAAGTCTTCAATCTTGTATCTTCATAGTCCAACAATCCGGCCAAAGGATATAGTCCGGCTCTCCGGAGACCCCCTAATCCAGGACTCCCTCATGTGTAATGTGGTAGTTGAGTGCTGAAGCTATATCATGTTGTACTCAGATGTATTTCAATTATGAAATCTTTCTTCCTTAATATGGAAATGAAATATATTATGTGCTTAATATGAATGTTAATTAGATTAATAAATGAATTCTTAATAATAGGACAATTAGCCTGCTAATGGCGAATTAGCCTGCTAATTGGGTTTTGCTATTGCAAATGGTTATTCAGAAAATACCGTGGGCAATGACCTTAGGAAACGCATATAGTTTCTAGGAATAAACCGTGTTAGATTAATGAACAATCACACACGACCTTCTCTTGAAAACTATTTGCATTAGGCCACCTTACACAAACGTTTACCACATAAAAACTGTGTGTGATGGACAACCTTTGCCACACAGTTTCTTCTACGCACCGTGTGTGATGCATTCAATAATGCAAACGATCAAATTGTTAATATCGTGTGCAATGGCAATGCTACCACAAACGATTTAATGGGGAAAATTGTGTGTGATGTACTTGTGAATGGAAACGTTTTCCTTGGAGCGACTGTGTGATGTACATACGAACGGAAATGTTTAGCGGGGACTGATTGTGTGGGATGTACTCGCGACCGGAAACAATTTCGACTGTATATGTATTTTTAGCTCTACTATACGTATTTCTGTATTTGAGTGCTCGCCGGTCGCACACGAACTCGTTTTGCTGAGCATGTGTGCCAGGAGGGCATATCCCCGACGGTTTCTGGGTCGTGTGGGAAGGACCCTCCCTATCACCGTCACTCACTAGGCGACGGTTCCAAATGCCATCGCGGAAAGGGGTTAAAAACCATTTGAATAGCACCGATGTGTACCAGTGCAAAGCTAAGCACTTCTCCCATTGCAAGAAAAATCAATCTAGTTGGCCAAATCAAACCGATAGTTCAAAGAGAATTACATTGATATCAAATCATGCATAAAAGAATTCAGAGAAGATTCAAATAATATTCATAGATAAGCTGATAATAAATCCACAATTCATCGGATCTCAAGAAACACACCGCAAAAAATTATTACATTGGATAGATCTCCAAGAACATCGAGGAGAACATGGTATTAAGAATCAAAGAGAGAGAGAGAGAAGAAGCCACCTAGCTACTATCTATGGACTCGTAGGTCTGAGGTAAATAGCATGCTTCATCGAAAGGGCAATAGAGTTGATGTAGAAGCCCTCCGTGATCAAATCCCCCTCCGACAGGGTCCAGAAAAGGTCCCTAGATGGGATCTCACGGGTACAGAAGGTTGCGGCAGTGGAGAAGTCTTTTCCTGGATGCCTATGGTGGTTTGGGGATATTTGGGAATATATAGGTGATAGGATTAGGTCAGGAAGGTCACGCGGGGGGGGGGGGGGCACAAGGGTGGGGGCGCGCCCTCCGTCCTTGTGGCCGCCTCGTGCCTCCTCTGACTTGATTTCCAAGTCTTTGGTGTGTCTTCCGGTCCAAGAAAAATCATCGCGAAGGTTTCATTCCGTTTGGACTCTGTTTGGTACTCCTTTTCTACGAAACTCTAAAATAAGGAAAAAAATAGAAACTGGCACTGGGCTCTAGGTTAATAGGTTAATCCCAAAAATAATATAAAGTAGCATATTAATGCATATGAAACATCCAAAACAGATAATATAATAGCATGGAACAACAAAAAATTATAGATACGTTGGAGACGTATCAAGCATCCCCAATCTTAATTCCTGGTCGTCCCCAAGCTACATAACATATTTATCTGTGTATTTTTATTTATTGTGGCATGAATGTTGATATCCATAAGATTCAAAACAAAAGTTTAATATTGACATAAAAACAATAATACTTCAAGTATTCTAACAAGGCAATTATGTCTTCTCAAAATAACATGGCCAAAGAAAGCTTATCCCTACAAAATCATATAGTTTGGCTATGCTCCATCTTCATCACACAAAATTCAAATCATGCACAACCCCGATGACAAGCCAAGCAATTGTTTCATACTTTTGACGTTCTCAAACTTTTTCAACTTTCATGCGATACATGAGCATGAGCCATGGACATAGCACTATAGGTGGAATAGAATATAGTGGTTGTGGAGAAGACAAAAAGAGGGAGATAGTCTCACATAAACTAGGCGTAACAACATGCTATGGAGATGCCCATCAATAGATATCAATGTGAGTGAGTAGGGATTGCCATGCAACAGATGCACTAGAGCTATAAGTGTATGAAAGTTCAAAAACTAAGTGGGTATGCATCCAACTTGCTTGCTCATGAAGACCTAGGGCAATTGGAAGAAGCCCATCGTTTGAATGTACAATCCAAGTTCTATAATGGAAAATTCCCACTAGCATATGAAAGTGACAACATAGGAGACTCTCTATCATCAAGATCATGGTGCTACTTTGAAGCACAAGTGTGGAAAAAGGATAGCAACATTGACCCGTATCTCTTTTTCTCTCATTTTTTGTATTCTCCTTTCTCTTTTTTTGGAGACCCTTTTCTCTTTTTTGGAGAGTCTTTTGGCCTCTTTTTTTATTTCCTCACATGGGACAATTTTCTAATAATGACATCACACTTCTATTTACTTACATCTCAAGAATTACAACTCGATACTAGAACAAAATATGACTCTACATGAATGCCTTCTGCGGTGTACCGGGATGTGCAATGACTCAAGAGCAACATGTACAAAAATGATGAAAGGTGGCTTTGCCACAAATATGATGTCAACTACATGATCATGCAAAGCAATATGACAATGATGGAATGTGTCATGATAAACGGAATGGTGGAAAGTTGCATGGCAATGTATCTCAGAATGGCTATGGAAATTCCATAATAGGTAGGTATGAGGGCTGTTTTGAGGAAGGTATATGGTGGGTTTAAGGTACCGGCAAAAGTTGCGCGGCACTAGAGTGGCTAGCAATGGTGGAAGGGTGAGAGTGTGTCTAATCCATGGACTCAGCATTAGTCATAAAGAACTCACATACTTATTGCAAAAATCTATTAGTCATCAAAACAAAGTACTACACGCATGCTCCAAGGGGGATAGATTGGTAGGAAAAGACCATCGCTCGTCCCCGACTGCCACTCATAAGGAAGACAATCAAAAAATATCTCACGCTACAACTTCGTTACATAACGGTTCACCATACGTGCATGCTACCAGACTCACAAACCTTGACACAAGTATTTCTAAAATTCACAATTACTCACTAGCATGACCCTAATATCACCATCTCTATATCTCAAAACAATCATAAGGAATCAAACTTCTCATAGTATTCAATGCACTTTATATCATAGCTTTTATTACATCCCTCTTGGGGGGCTATCATATTAGGACTAAATTTATAACCAAAGAAAATTACCATGATGTTTAAAGACTCTCAAAATAATATAAGTGAAGCATGAGAATTCAATAATTTCTACAAAATAAAGCCACCGCCGTGCTTTTAAAAGATATAAGTGAAGCACTAGAGCAAAATTGCCTAGCTCAAAAGATATAAGTGAAGCACCTAGAGTATTCGAATAAATCGCGATTCATGTGTGTCCCTCTCAAAAGTTCTCTACAAAAAGGATTATTGTGGCAAACTAAAAAAACAAAGACTCAAATCATACAAGACGCTCCAAGCAAAACACATATCATGTGGTGAATAAAAATAGAGCAACAAGTAAAGTTACCGATAGACGAAGACGAAAGAGGGGATGCCTTCCGGGGCATCCCCAAGCTTAGGGTCTTGGTTGTCCTTGAATATTACCTTGGGGTGCCTTGGGTATCCCCAAGCTTAGGCCCTTGCCACTCCTTATTCCATAGTCCATCAATTCCTTACCCAAAACTTGAAAACTTCACAACACAAAACTCAACAGAAAATATCATAAGCTCCGTTAGTATAAGAAAATAAATCACCACTTTTGGTACTGTTGTGAACTCATTCTTTATTTATATTGGTGTAATATATATTGTATTCCAACTTTTCCATGGTTCATACCCCTCGATACTACCCATAGAATCATCAGAATAAGCAAACAACACATAAAAAATAGAAACTATCAAAAACAGAACAATCTATAGCAATCTGTAACTCTCGGATACTTCTGTAACTCCAAAAATTCTGACAAATTAGGACAACCTAAGAAATTTGTTTACTAATCTTCTGCAAAAATAATCAATATTTTATCACGCTTCTGTTAAAAATGAGAATTTTGTCCTGAGTGCAAAAATTTCTGTCTTTCAGCAAGATCAAATCAACTATCACCGTAGGCCATCCTAAAGGTCTTACTTGGAACAAACACTAACTAAAACACAAAAACCACATATAACCAGAGGCTAGATGAATTATTTATTCAAAAATAGGAATAAAAATATTGGTTTGTCTCCCAACAAGCGCTTTTCTTTAAAGCCTTTTAGCTAGGCATTGAGATTTCAATGATGCTCACATGAAAGACAAGAATTGAAGCACAAAGAGATCATCATAAAACACGTGACTAAAACATATAAGTCTAACATACTTCCTATGCATAGGCATTATATAAGCAAACAAATCAAGACAAGCAAAAACTACCATATGCAAGGAAGAAGAAAGAAACAACAGCAATATCAACGTAACAAGAGGTAATTTTGTAACATAAAAATTTATACAACCATATTTTCCTCTCTCATAATAAAGGATCATAATCAAATTCAACAATATAGATATCATATAAAACATTATCCACATGATCCACATGCATGAAAAGTTGACACTCTTCCAAAATAATGGGGTCATCATCAAATAAACTCATGACCTCTCCAAACCCACTTTTATCAACAAAAAAAATCATAAGATTTATCAATCTCCAAAGTACTGGGATCATTATTACCTAGAGTTGACACTCTTCCAAACCCACTTTCAATATTATAGCAAACATATTCATCATGAGGCTTAAATAAATTTTCAAGATCATAAGAAGCATTATCACCCCAATCATGATAATTGCAATAAGTAGAGAACATGGCAAAAATAGCATCCCCAGGCTTAGGGTTTTGCATATCATTAACACAATTAACATTAATAGAATTTACAATAATATCATTGCAATCATGCTTTTAATTCAGGGAGCTATTATGAATCACTTCATAAATTTCTTCTTTGAACACATCATCACAATTTTCAGATTCACGAATTTCAAGCAAAACCGCATAAAGATAATATAGTTCACTCAACTCACTAGCAATTGGTTCATCATAATGGGATCTTTTAAAAAGATTAGCAAGTGATGAGAATCCATAAAATCTTTGTTTCTAATTTTCAATAAACACACAATTATACCAAGCAAACGAGCAAACAAACCAAGTAAGACATAAGGGCAAACGAAAAGACGAACGAAAGAAGGGCACATAAAAAGGGTAAATCTTTTCGAAAATCGTTTTAGAAGTGGGGGAGAGGAAAACGAGAGGCAAATGGAGAATAATGTAATGCAAGAGATGGGATTTTATGATGGGTACTTGGTATGTCTTGACTTGGCGTAGATCTCCCCGGCAACAGTGCCAGAAATTCTTCCTGCTACTTCTTGAGTTTGCGTTGGTTTTCCCTTGAAGAGGAAAGGGTGATGCAGCAAATTAGAGATAAGTATTTCCCTTAGTTTGAGAACCAAGGTATCAATCCAGTAGGAGACAGCGCACAAGTCACCTAATACCTGCACAAACAATCAAACAACATGCACCCAACACGATAAAGGGGTTGTCAATCCCTTCGCGGCTACTTGCAAAAGTGAGATCTAATAGAGATAAATAAACGATAAAGTAAATATTTTTGGTATTTATGGTTTGTAGATCGGAAAGTAAAAGATTGCAAAAAAAAGTAGATCAGAAACTTATATGATGGAAAATAGACCCGGGGGCTATAGGTTTCCTTAGAGGCTTCTCTCAAGATAGCAAATAATACGGTGGATGAACAAATTACTGCCTATCAATTGATAGAAAAGCACAAAGTTATGATGATATCTAAGGCAATGATCATGAATATAGGCATTACGTCTGTGTCAAGTAGACCGAAACGATTCTGCATCTACTACTATTACTCCACACATCGACCGACTCCTGCCTGCATCTAGAGTATTAAGTTCATGAAGAACAGAGTAACGCATTAAGTAAGATGACATGATGTAGAGGAATTAACTCAAGCAATATGATGAAAACCCCATCATTTTATCCTCGATGGCAACAATACAATATGTGCCTTGCTGCCCCTACTGTCACTGGGAAAGGACACCGCAAAATTGAACGCAAAGCTAAGCACTTCTCCCATTGCAAGAAAAACCAATCTAGTTGGCCAAACAAAACCGATAGTTCGAAGAGAATTACAAAGATACCAAATCATGCATAAAAGAATTCAGAGAAGATTCAAATAATATTCATAGATAAGTTGATCATAAATCCACAATTCGTTGGATCTCGGCGAACACAGCGCGAAAAAGTATTACATCGGATAGATCTCCAAGAAGCCATATAGATACTAGCTATGGACCCGTAAGTCTTATGAAACTACACACGCTTCATCAGAAGGGCAATAAAGTTGATGTAGAAGCCCTCGGTGATTGAATCCCCCTCCTACAGGGTGCCGAAAAAGGTCACTAGATGGGATCTCACGGGTACAGAAGGTTGCGACGATGGAAAGTCTTTTCTTGGATGCCTCTGGTTGTTTGGGGATATTTGGGAATATATAGGTGAAAGAATTAGGTTAGGATGGTCACGAGGGGCACAAGGGTGGGGGGCGCGCCCTCCGTCCTTCTGGCCGCCTCGTGGCTCCTCCGACTTAATCTCCAAGTCTATGGTGTGTGTTTTCTGGTCCAAGAAAAATCATTGCGAAGGTGTCAGTCCGTTTGGCCTCCGTTTGGTATCCGTTTTCTACGAAACTCTACAACAAGGAAAAACAGAAAGTGGCACTAGGATCTAGGTCAATAGGTTAGTCCCAAAAATAATATAAAATAGCATATTAATGCATATAAAACATCCAAAATAGATAATATAATAACATGGAACAATAAAAAATTATAGATACGTTGGAGACGTATCAGTGTATGGCACTGATGAAAGTTGCGCGATACTAGAGAGGCTAGCAATGTTGGAAGGGTGAGAGTGCGTATAATCCATGGACTCAACATTAGTCATAAAGAACTCACATAATTATTGCAAAAATCTATTAGTCATTGAAACAAAGTAGTACACGCATGCTCCTAGAGGGATAGATTGGTAGGAAAAGACCATCGCTCGTCCCCGACCGCCACTTATAAAGAAGATAATCAATAAATAAATCATGCTCTGACTTCATCACATAACGGTTCACCATGCGTGCATGCTACGGGAATCACAAACCTTAACATAAGTATTTTTCCAATTCACAATTACTCACTAGCATGACTCTAATATCACCATCTCTATATCTCATAACAATCATAAGGAATCAAATTTCTCATATTATTCAATGCACTTTATATGAAAGTTTTTATTATATCCCTTTTGGATGCCTATCATATTAGGACTAAATTCATAACCAAAGCAAAGTACCATTTTATTTAAAAATACTCTCAAAATAATAAAAGTGAAGCATGAGAGTTCAGCAATTTCTATAAAATAAGCCACCGCCGTGCTCTAAAAAGATATAAGTGAAGCACTAGAGCAAAATTGCCTAGCTCAAAAGATATAAGTGAAGCACATAGAGTATTCTAATAAATCATGATACATGCATGTTCCTCTCAAAAGGTGTTTATAGCAAGGATGATTGTGGCAAACTAAAAAGTAAAGACTCATATCATACAAGACGCTCCAAGGAAAACATATATCATGTGGTGAATAAAAATATAGCCTCAAGTAAAGTTACCGATAGACGAAAGCGAAAGAGGGGATGCCTTCCGGGGCACCCCCAAGCTTAGGCTCTTGGTTAACCTTGAATATTACCTTGGGGTGCCTTGGGCATCCCCAAGCTAAGGCTCTTTCCACTACTTATTTCATAGTCCATCAAATCCTTACCCAAAACTTGAAAACTTCACAACACAAAACTCAACAGAAAATCTCATAAGCTCTGTTAGTGTAAGAAAATAAATCACCACTATTGGTACTGTTGTGAACTCATTCTTTATTTATATTGGTGTAATATATATTGTATTCCAAATTTTCCATGGTTCATACCCATCGATACTACCCATAGAATCATCAAAATAAGCAAACAACACATAGAAAACACAATCTGTCAAAAACAGAATAGTCTGTAGTAATCTGTAACTCTCGAGTAGTTCTGAAACTCCAAAAATTCTGAAAATTTAGGACAACCTGGGAAATTTGGTTACCAATCTTATACAAAAGAATCAGTATTTATTGCGGTTCTGTTAAAAATGAGAATTGTTTTGCTGAGCACAAAAGTTTCTATTTTTCAGCAAGATCAAACCAACTATCACCGTAAGCCATCCCAAAGGTCTTACATGGCACAAACATTAATTAAAACACCAAAACACATCTAACCAGAGGCTAGATGAATTATTTGATGAAAAACAGAACCAAAAAGCAAAGAGAAAAAATAAAATTGGGTTTCCTCCCAACAAGCGCTATTGTTTGACGCCCTTAGCTAGGCATAAAAACACATACATAGATTTAGGTATTGTCATCTTTGGTATGCAATTCTTTTCTCATCAACTCCTCCAAAACACATTTTACCAAATCTATCATTTCCTTTATTTCCCTCCTAGTATATGAACTTAAATCATGAAAAGGACTTTGATTGGTAATTTTAACATTCATAAACCCATAGTCGGGATCATCACCATATATATCATTATATAAAACACGTATCTCGATTCTAACGGGTTCGTTCATCATCGTTTTCGTCCAATCCCTATTAAATCCTACATAAATTCCCCTAGTAATCCAACCAAACTCCTCATAAGCCTTAAGGTACAAATCTTGAGAGGTTTCTGAATAAGGAACTCTCCTCCTAAGATTTTCACTATAAGATTGATAATCCCTAGATTCCAAACTACGCATAGTTTCTTTATCATGAAGTATATCTTCAATCGGAGGGTGTTCAACATTTTTTATGGAAATCAAAGATATCCCTAGCTTCGTGTATTATAAAATCAAATTCCCGCATAAGGATAGTGGTGGCAATCTTTTTAGCTATTGGATGATTAATATTGGGAAAATCATAAAATGTCTTCTGCAAAGTAGGATGAGTATGCACAAATTTTCTTTCTAATTTCTCAACGAGCATAACAATGGCATCCGCATAGCAATTTGTATCGCGAAGAATAGATCTTTTACTAATAGGCATAGATCCCGTACAATTAAAGAATTCTTGAATAACACTTTTACCAATAATATTACCATCCCCAACATGAAAAGTTTTTGCTTTGTAATTGGGAGGAGTTTCAATTTCATGATACAAAGAACAAGATCCAAGTTTTTCCTCAAGATTTTCAACGATAACTTCCCCAGATTCAGGCATGGTGGCAACAAATCGATCTAGCAACGAGCAAACCAAAAAGCAACGAAGAGGACGAATGGAAGAAGGGCGAAAGAAAAGGCAAATCTTTTTGAAAATCTTTTTAGAAGTGGGGGAGAGGAAAACAAGGCAACTGGTGAATAATGTAATGCAAGAGATAATAGTTTTATGATGGGTACTTGGTATGTCTTGACTTGGCGTAGATATCCCCCGCAACGGCGCCAGACATTCTTCCTGCTACTTCTTGAGCTTGCATTGGTTTTTTCCTTGAAGTGGAAAGGGTGATGTAGCAAAGTTGAGATGAGTATTTCCCTCCATTAGAGAACCAAGGTATCAATCCAGTAGGAGACAATGCAGAAATCACCAATACCCGCACAAACAATCAAACACTTGCACCCAACACGATAAAGGGGTTGTCTCCTACTTGTGCGTTGTCTCCTACTAGATTGACACCTTGGTTCTCTAACTGAGGGAAATACTTATCTCTACTTTGCTGCATCACCCTTTCCTCTTCACGGGAAAAACCAACACAAGCTCAAGAAGTAGCACCCACCAGCTATATCCTCGCACGGAAGGAAGTGCCTCCTTATTACGCACAAAAAATGAATACTCCCCCTGCTATCTGGGACCCACCATAGTTGGAGGCTGACTTGTGGGCCCACTGACGCGGACGGAGGGCTTTGTCAACTTAGTCAATATGAACAATTCTAGCTCCAGTGACCGTACGATGTCCATCCAATGGCCGTAGTGCTTCTTCAACCTCTAGTCTTCTTGCTCCAGCCACCCAAACCAGCGCCGGTTGTGCCGCCTGCTCCTGCCTCTTGTGGCGGGCTCTGCTACCGCACAGGCCTCACCACCCCACCTTACTCACATCGCTGGTCTGGCCATCCCTGTACTCACCTAGACCTGTTGTTATTCTCCGGCGACGGTAGCCTTACACTACAGCCCAACTAGTAAATCCTCGTATGCCCCTTTGTGCGGGAAACAACTACCGAGTCTTCCCCGGCTCCGGGTCGTTCCCTTCCTAGGCCTTGTCGTCGTCCACCGCATTGGTGCCCTTGGTGAAGTGTGGTCAACGTGGTCAAGGAACGACTTACGTCAGAAGATAAATGTACGTGGAGAGGTTGACTGGTGGGTCCACGGCCGTAGCAAGGAAGTGCCTCCTTATTACGTGCAAAATAATGATTCCTCCACCTGACAGCAGGGACCTAGTGGAAGGGCATCTGTATTTTGGCTTAGCTGTATTGTGCAAAAAAATGTTTCCCCTCTGACAGATGGGACGCACCAGCTATATCTTCGGACGCAAGGAAAGTGCATCCATATTAGGCGCGAAAAAAATGAATCCTTCCCCTGACAGCTCGGACCCACCATCAATAACTTCGCATGCAGGGAAGTCCTCCTTATCCTCCCTGACAGCCAGGACCCGTGTAACACCCACAATGCGGCCATATCTCCCACATGCCGAGGTACGATTTAGATGCATAGCCGCATGGTAGGCTTGTCGCAAGAGGGGTAATCTTCACACAATCCCATGTACTGAATAAGAATGGGATAAAGAGTTGGCTTACATTCGCCACTTCACACAAATACAAGTTAAACATACATCATCCAAAATACAATCAAGGTCCGACTACAGAACCAAAATAAAAAAAGACAACCCCAAATGCTAGATCCCCAATCGCCCCAACTGGGCTCCACTACCGATCAATTGGAAACGAAACAAAAATAACAAACAAGATCTTCATCAAGCTCCCATCTGAGCTGGGTTGCGTCACCTGCACCGGTATCATCGGCACTTGCAACTGTTTGGAAGTATCTGTGAGTCACGAGGACTCAACAATCTCACACCCGCGAGATCAAGACTATTTATGCTTATGGGTAGGAAAGGTGTGGTGAGGTGGAGATGTAGCAAGAACTAAGAATGTATGGTGGCTAACATATGCAAATAAGAGCGAGAAGAAAAGCAACACAGCGGTCGAGAAACTAGAAGTGATCAAGAAGTGATCCTTAAAACTACTTATGTTCAAGCATAACACCAGACCGTGTTCACTTCCCGGACTTCGCCGAAAAGAGACCATCATGGCTACACACGCGGTTGATTCATTTTAGTTAAGTTAAGTGTCAAGTTCTCTACAACCAGATATTAACAAATTCCCATCTTCCCATAACCGCGGGCACAACTTTCGAAAGTTCAAAACCCTGCAGGGGTGTCCCAACTTAGCCCATCACAAGCTCTCACAGTCAACGAAGGATATTCCTTCTCCCAGGAAGACCCGGTCAGACTCGGAATCCCGATTACAAGACATTTCGACAATGGTAAAACAAGACCAGCAAGACCGCCCAATGCGCCGACATCCCGATAGGAGCTGCACATATCTCATTCTCAGGGCAACACCAGATGAGACATCCTACGAGTAAAATCAAACCTCAAGTTTCCCCGAGGTGGCCCCGCGGTCTACTCGGTTCAGACCAACACTTAGACAAGCACTGGCCCGGGGGGGTTAAAATAAAGATGACCCTCGGGAGCGCGACACCCAATGGAAAAGTAGGTGGTGGTGAGGCAAAAGGTAAAACCAAGGTTGGGCATTGCTGGAGGAGTTTTATTCAAAGCGAACTGTCAAGGGGTTCCCATAACACCCAACCGCGTAAGGAACACAAAATCAAGGAACATAACACCGGTATGACGGAAACTAGGGCGGCAAGAGTGGAAAAAAAACCAGGCATAAGGCCGAGCCTTCCACCCTTTACCAAGTATATGGATGCATTAATTAAAATAAGAGATAATGTGATATCCCAACATATCCATGTTCCAAACATGGAACAAACTTCATCTTCACCTGCAACTAGCAACGCTATAAGAGGGGCTGAGCAAAAGTGGTAACATAGCCAAACAATGGTTTGCTAGGAAAGATGGGTCAGAGGCTTGACATGGCAATATGGGAGGCATGATATAGCAAGTGGTAGGTAGCGTGGCATAGCGATAGAGCGAACAACTAGAAAGCAAAGATAGAAGTGATTTCGAGGGTATGGTCATCTTACCTGCAAAGTTCTCAGAGTTGTCGAATGCTTGATCCTCGTAAGCGTACTCAACAGGTTCCTCATTCACGTACTCGTCTCCCAGCTCTACCCAAATCAAGAACACAAGCAAAGGACCAACAATCAATCACGGCCCAATGCACAAGCAACATGATGGAATACATGGCATGAAGTGCAAGATATGATATGCAATGCATATGCGTGCTCCGGAAGGGAAAGAATGAACAAGGAATCAACTTGGAAAACCAAGTATGCCGCTGGAAAGATGAGATGATTTTGGTTGAAACCGATATAAAGATCACCGGAAACGGATGCACCGTTTGCAAATGGCAAGCATCACAAGAATGACGCAAAACTGTGATTAACAGCACGATGCCATCTAGAATGCAACAAGAAACTAAGCTACTGCACTCCAACATAACAACAAAGCATATGGAAGCGATGTACAAGAGATGCTTAACAAAACATGAACACTGAGCTACGGCTAAAACACACTAGAACAGGTTCAAACAAGCATGGCAAAAGTGCAAAAGATATCAGCATCCCAGACTTAGAGAAATTACTATGTCAAAAACAACATCAGGAAGCAATGTTTGGAGCAAGAAAACATCATTCTATAGGAACATATCATATCAAATCAAGGCATGGCATGATTCCACTAAGTGCATAGAACAAAAGTCCCTTACTGAACATCAGCCAAAAATGCATAGAAGATATGATGGCACCTATGTAAGCATAGCAAGTTTTATTAACAGTTTCAGACTTAGCAGAAAAATAGAGCATGTTATAAACAAAATTATGATAGCAACTTTGTGAGCTCATGCCACTCACTAGAAAGCATTTCATGACAATATAAGCATATCAACAGCAAGATGACATGTTCGTGAAGCTAACCATGGCAAGGGAAAGTTCATAGGATGCATGTATCACTAGCAACAACCATGACAATATTGATTAACATGTTAACATTCTGCCAGGAACATTCTAAAGCAAAAGTACAACAAGAACAAGACATGCTAGAGTACTCCATAATTGCAAACAAGGGCACGGATGGATAGAGCATAACCACATGTTCAAAACATCCTTAATGAAGTATCTCAAAATAAGCATGGATCTCACTGTAGCATGAAGTTTACATGGCATCAAAATAGCAGCAAGAAAAAGACAGCAAAATCCTAAGTCCCTGAAAAAAGCAACATCACGAAGCCTAGTTTGCATGCTTGTTCTAGTCACCACATAGATCACAAAATTACAAGACAATCACCTCTGTAAAGATGGCATGATGTAGTTCAAGACACATGTAGACTTCATGCTCATATGATGCACACATCAAATGCAACAAAAATGACAAAACCTCATAAACTGATAAGTACCAGCAGCTAACATTTTATAGCACTCTTGCATCAATGAAAAAGCCATCATAACATACAGTAAAACGCATGGAAATGCTACTGGCATGAAGAGCTCAATGAGATGAACAATTCTACATATCATATGCATGATTTCGATCAACGGGCATGGAGATATGATAGGTCAAAGATGCTCATGTGATGCTGAAACAGAAAAGCACTTAGCCGATTTCACATGAGCGCAGGTTAGCTAAAAGATGCTCAGGGTGAGGAATAGAAGTGGGCTACTCACGTTGGGCCCAACAGGCCGGTAGGTGGTGGTTCGGAGGAAAACCGGCGCGGTTCGAGCGTGGGCCGGGTGTAACGCCCCGAGTCCAATGCGCCAGGTGTCTTCCAGTTATTCGCTGTTGTTGCCTTGTCATTCTGTTGCATGTTGCATCTTGCCATGTCATCATGTGCTTTCCATCATCATGTTTTCAAAACTTGCATCCGTCCCGGTCTCTCTGTTCCTTCCGTTGTCCGTTCTGATCTCAGACACACTTGCACGCGTCCGCGACACGTCCGAAATAATATTTTATAAGTGGCCGAAAAATGTTCTCGGAATGGGTTGAAAGTTGGCATGTGGTGTTGTTATAGTGTAGATAGGCCGCCTACCAGGTTTCATCGCATTCGGAATCCGTTTGACGCCCCAACGGATAACTATAGTGACAATATAGTCGGTCAAATCGTCGAACGTTTTCGGTCTCCGAAAACTGTTGCTGGGCTTTCCCTCTCTTTCGTCCCTAGACCATCTACACAGTTCACTAGCAACCGCTAGACCACCTAACCCCTCCTTGCGCTGTGCATTGACCCCTCACGCGCATCCGGCAACTGTCCCGAACCCGACCCGGGCAGTCGTCACCGTTGGTTCCAGATCATCCCCAAACGTCCCTAAAACATCACCGTTTTCTTATTTGGACTCCCTAACCTATTTTTCTAGACTGCCCAATTTCGATCGGAGGGTCCAAACCTACTCTTTTTGTCCCTATAAATAGTCCACCTCTATCCAAATCAGACCAAGACCTAATTTCTAGGGATCCTGCCCTGTCCAATCCCCGCCGCCGCCACTCTCCTTGCTTTCAGCGCCGAACCAACCAGCCTCCTTCCTCCTCGGATCAGCCGCCATGAACGAACCCTGATGAAGTTATGTACCTAGGGTAGGGTCATGGACCTGTCCATACTACCCTACCCAAGGACATCCTTGGAAGAAATCACCTTTCAATCGACTTGGAAGGTGATCCACTCGACGAACTTGAAGACACTCGACCATGAAGCCTACTACTCGACCAAGATCCACCCACTCGACGACCAGGAGATCTAAAGACGCTCCGTGCGCTAACGGTCGGACATTAAGTAGCCTTTATGATCTTTATAACACTTTATTAGTGGCGTTACTAGTAACGCCCGACCTTAATGTACTTTAAACCCTGCATAACTAAAGGCCAGAGGGGTCTGGCGAACTCTATATAAGCCACCCCCCTCCTCAGTGTAAAGGGTTCGCACTTCCTCCGAGAAGGGCCTGAACTCGTAAACCTTGTGTCCTTACAACTACTCCATATCTAGGATCTTGCCTCTCCATTACTACCCACCTACACTACTGTCAGACTTAGAACCACGACAGTTGGCGCCCACCGTGGGGCAGGTGTCTTAGCGACTTGTTGCAGAAGTTGCGATTTTTCCGATCCAAATCGTCATGGTTTCAGGCAGAGTTTTGGTGGAGGGCCGCGAGATCCGTCTCGGCGGACTCACGTTCATCGCCGACGACTCCGCTTAGCTTCAGGAGGCTCTGCTCGACGTCGACATGCTCCTTGTCCGCAGGGCAACACACTTTCGCGCGTGCGTCCGCGGCGTCCTCTTGCGGCAACCATCGACCCATTATTGGTCGACCCCTGTGTTGTCCTCCCTCCATGTTTCCCGCCGGCGCAAGCGCTCCGGTCGGTCGAGACTTCAGCGGTGGGTGAGACACACGGTGGCACGCCAGTCGGACACCCCTCAAGTCGCAGCGATAGAGCCCGACGAATACGTCTACGGCCTGTTCGACCTTTCGACTGACTCCGCGGAGACTGCATCCGAGTGCGACAGCAGTGATCCAGCGGCGGAGGTTCTGATGGTCGATGGGCCGCGCAGTCCTCCCGGTTTTCCCTACGCCGACGGAGGCGCCGGTGGAGGCGACCCGTCGCATCCCCATGAGGAATATCTCCCCGAGCCTCTCACGTCACTGCAGAGAGAAGAACTTCGCCGCCGGAACATGGGTGCGCTGCACACTCCTATCGTTGGAGAAACCCCTGAGGCTCGTGCCTTGGAGGACGCGCGTTTGGCCAACTTGGCTGAACGCACTCGACTGGAGAACCTCAAGCGAGCACTCAATGAGCATGCGCGACAGCGGGTTCCAGAATCCAGTCGACGTCAGCTCTTTCTTCCCCCGCAGGTATATCGAATCCCGATTCAGAATTTAGCAGCTGTGGCCTATATAGCAGAGTCGATTCAGCCTTCCCAGTCAAAGGCTGGCAGAGGCTTGTTGCAGATCAGAGCATTACTCCGGGCAGAAGGAGACCAGAACTCAGCTGTTTCAGAGTCACGGAATAGGATCCACAGCAGTTCCGTGGCTGCAGATACAGTCCAGTCGGCTCACAGCCCAAAAGCGCCCCCGAGGCGTGAGGGACGTGGAGACCGGCGTGATCAGTACAGGAACCATGAGCAGTATGATCACCGATTCGATCGTGATGACCGACGTCGAGCGCCCACCCCTCCCCCGAGAAGTGAGTTGTATGTGCCTCGACAGCAGGATGACAGACGCCCTCACAGTGTTGGGCGAAGGATTCCAGTCAACCACAGGGAGCCAGGCTTTGATGCGAGATCCATTCTCGTTCAAGGTTTGGTCGACAGGAATAGAGCTCACCGAGAAGGTTGTGACAGAGAGGCACCTACTGGCAGCAGAGTGCACGTTTCATGGCCAGAGTGCTTTAGCAGAGCCATCAGGGCCGCGGTGATTCCACCCAACTTCAGGTTGGCGACTGGAGTCAGTAAGTTCGCTGGTGAGTCCAAGCCCGATAGGTGGCTTGAGGACTACTGAGTGGCTGTCCAGATTGGCAGTGGCAATGATGAAGTGGCCATGAAGCACCTGCCTCTCATGAAGGAGGGCTCAGCCAGAGCGTGGCTGAATCAGTTAGCACCCAGTAGCATTTACACTTGGGAAGATCTCGCCCGAGTGTTTGTCACAACATTTGAAGGAACATGCAAGCGACCGGCAGGGCTGACGGAACTGCGGTCTTGTGTGCAGAAGCCGAATGAAACTTTGAGGGATTACATCCAGAGATGGATCACGTTGCATCACACAGTGGAGAATGTATCTGACCACCAAGCAGTTTGTGCCTTCAAGGAAGGGGTCAAATACAGAGAGCTCAATCTGAAATTCGGTCGAACCGGAGACATGTCTCTGAGTCGAATGATGGAGATTGCTACAAAGTACGCTAATGGTGAAGATGAGGATCGACTCCGGAGTGGCAAGCTCAAGTCAGTGACCCAACAAACCGGAGGATGAAATTCCAATCGGAAGCAGAAGCGGAAAGCCGAGCCAGCTGCTCCTAGAGAAGCCTTGGCTGCGACTCAAGGAAAGTTTAAGGGGAAACCCAAAGGGCCTTGGAACCCTAAGAAAGTTAAAGACCAAGACGGAAATGATGTGTTGGATCTGCCATGCCACATTCACACAAAGAAAGATGAAGAGGGTAAACTCATTTACCCGAAGCATACCACTCGACAGTGTCGGCTCTTGATCCAGCAGTTCCAAGGGAAGCAGCCCAAAGACAAGGAAAAGGAGTCGGTTAAAGTTGAGGACAAGGAAGATAGTGATGATGGATACCCCCAGGTCAATTCCACTCTGATGATTTTTGCTGACGTAGAAAGCAAAAGTCGATTGAAAGTTATCGACCGAGAAGTAAATATGGTTGCTTCGGCGACACCCAGTTATCTGAAATGGTCTCAGACTGCCATCACATTCGACCAGTCTGACCACCCAACGCACATTGCCACCCCTGGGAGGCAAGCTTTGGTGGTCGACCTAGTTGTCTAAGGCACTCGACTGACCAAAGTCTTGATGGATGGTGGTAGTGGCTTGAATATCCTATACGTAGAAACATTGAAAGGGGTGGGCATTCCGATGTCCAGACTCAGTACTAGCAACATGAGTTTCCATGGAGTCATTTCCTAGGAAGAAGGCTCAGTCACTCGGCCAAATTGCTCTTGATGTGGTTTTCGGTGATTCCAAGAATTACCGCAAAGAAAAGTTGACGTTTGAAGTTGTGGATTTCCAGAGTGCTTACCACGCTATTTTGGGCAGGCCAGCTTATGCACTTATCATGGCTCGACCATGTTATGCGTACCTCAAATTGAAAATGCATGGTCCCAAAGGTGTGATCACTGTTACGGGCAATCGGAAGAAGGCAGAAGAGTGTTTTCAGAAAGGCTCAAAGATCGCTGATGCTCAGATGCTAGTGGTAGAGTTGCAGGAGTACCAGAAGGCTGCAGACCCGAGTGATTTGTTGCGAGCCAAGAAGCCCGCTACGGAATCAGCATTTCAGTCGTACGGTGAGACGAAGCCGATTCACATTCACCCGACCGATCCCAATGCTGCTCCGACTCATATCTCAACCACACTCGACTCCAAATAGGAAGAAGCGCTCATCCAGTTCCTCTGTGAGAACTGGGACATCTTCGCATGGAAGCCTTCTGACATGCTGGGTGTTCCCAGGGAGCTGGCTGAGCACCGTTTACGAGCCGGCCCAAAAGCGAAACCTGTCAAAGAACATCTCCGACGGTCCGCCGTCCAGAAGAGAAAAGCTATTGGTGAGGAGGTGGCTCGGCTCATAGCAGCGGAGTTCATCCGAGAGATTTACCACTCCGAGTGGCTCGCCAATGTTGTCATGGTCCCCAAGAAGGACAAGTCACTTCGCATGTGCATTGACTTTAAACATATCAATCGGGCCTGCCCGAATGATCATTTTCCTCTCCCCCGCATCGACCAGATAGTCGACTCGACTGCGGGATGTGAGCGACTGTCTTTTTTAGATGCCTATTCCGGGTATCATTAGATCCATCTATATGGACCTGACGAGATCAAAACAGCTTTTATCACTCCATTTGGGTGCTTCTATTATGTTACCATGCCGTTCGGCCTCAAGAATGCCAGAGCCACGTTCATGAGGATGATTCAGAAGGGTTTGCTCACTCAAATCAGTCAGAATGTGGAAGCATACATGGATGATATTGTGGTCAAGTCGCTGAAGGGTTCCGACCTACTGACTGACCTTGCTGAAACCTTCGCCAACCTCAGGAGGTATGATATCAAGCTTAATCCATCAAAGTGCTCATTCGGAGTTCCTGGCGGAAAGTTACTCGGATTTCTCGTTTCCAAACGAGGAATCGACGCCAACCCAGAAAAAGTTAGTACTATACTCCGGATGAAACATCCTGTGCGTGTACACGACGTCCAGAAGCTTACTGGTTGCTTGGCCGCTTTAAGTCGATTCATCTCTCGTCTCGGTGAAAAGGCATTGCCTCTTTACCGACTAATGATGAAGTCAGACAAGTTCGAGTGGACTCCAAAAGCTGATGCAACGTTTGCAAAGCTCTGCTCTCCACCCAGCCGGTGCTTGCTGCCCCAATAAGCAAAGAGCCTTTGCTGCTTTACATTGCAGCCACGGGACAAGTCGTCAGTACAGTACTTACGGTGGAGCGGGAAGAAGAAGGAAAAGCCTTTAAAGTTCAGCGCCCAGTATATTATGTTTCTGAAGTTTTGACTCCATCAAAGCAAAGATATGCTCATTACCAAAAGCTTGTATATGGGATTTATATGACCATGAAGAAGGTTGCCCATTAATTCTCTGACCATTCCATTACAGTCATCAACGACGCTCCATTGTCAGAGATTCTGCACAAAAAAGACGCAACTGGTCGAGTGGCAAAATGGGCGATTTAACTCCTTCCCCTAGATATCAAGTTTGAGGAAAAGAAGGCTATCAAGTCCCAAGCAATAGCAGATTTCGTTGCCGAGTGAATTGAACAGCAGCTACTGACTCAAGTTCACTCGGAGCACTGGACCATGTTCTTCGATGGGTCTAAGATGCTGAATGGTTCCGGTGCTGGGGTAGTATTGGTTTCCCGCCGAGGACATAAGCTCAGATATGTTCTCCAGATTCACTTTGATTCCTCCAATAACGAAGTGGAATATGAAGAACTTTTGTATGGGTTACGCATGGCCATTTCACTTGGCGTCCATCACCTCATGGTCTATGGCGAATGAGATTTGGTGGTTAATCATGTGATGAAGGAGTGGGACATCAGAAGTCCGGCTATGACCGGTTATTGCAATGCAATGAGAAAGCTAGAGAAGAAATTTGAGGGGTTAGAGCTGCATCATATACCCCGACTGAAAAATCAAGCAGCTGATGATTTAGCAAAAATAGGTTCCAAGAGAGAAGCCATTCCCAGCAATGTGTTTCTGGAGCACATCCATACACCATCAGTTCAAGAGGATCCTTTCACTGAAGAAGCCCCGCAGCCAAAAAGTGCCACGGATCTGACTGAAGTCGAGGTCCCAGCTGTGGTCGATCTAATCATGGAAGTTTTGGTCATCACTCCCGACTGGACAGTGCCGTACATCGCGTACATCCTAAGGAAAGAGCTCCCAGAGGACGAAGAAGAGGCTCGACAGATCGTCCGTCGATCCAAGGCCTTTACAGTCATAAAGGGACAATTGTATAGAGAAAGCGCGACTGGAGTCTGTCAGAAGTGTATAACACTAGACGAAGGTCAGATAATCCTTGATGATATCCACTCGGGACCTGTGGTCATCATGCATCCTCTCGGACCATTGTGGCCAAAGCATACCGAGCGGGATTCTACTGACCAAGAGCAAATGAAATGGCGAAAGAGATAGTCGACAAATGCGAAGGATGTAAGTTCTACTCCAACATGTCCCACAAACCCGCGTCAGCCCTGAAGACCATTCCACTCATCGGGCCCTTCGCTGTTTGGGGATTGGATATGGTTGGACCACTGAGAACAGGCAGGAGCGGATTCACTCATGTGCTAGTGGCAGTCGACAAGTTTACCAAATGGATTGAAGCTAAGCCTATCAAGAATCTTGATGCCTGCACTGCTATCAGTTTCATCAGAGAGTTGATATTCAGATATGGAGTTCCGCATAGCATCATCACTGACAATGGGTCAAACTTCAATTCGGACAAGTTCAGAGCTTTTTGCGCCTCTCAAGGCACACGGGTCGACTATGCTTCAGTAGCTCATCCCCAGTCGAATGGACAAGCAGAAAGAGCAAACGGTCTAATTCTCAAAGGGCTGAAACCCCGACTGATGCGCGATCTCAAGCACGCAGTAGGTGCATGGGTCGACAAGCTTCCATCAGTTCTTTGGGGATTGAGGACCACCCCGAACCGGTCGACTGGAAGAACCCCATTCTTTCTGGTCTACGGAGCTGAAGCAGTTTTGCCGAGTAACCTGCTTCACAATGCACCCCGAGGCGAGCTCTACTCTGAAGATGAAGCAGAACAACCCCGGCAGGATGCAGTCGACCTCCTGGAAGAAGAAAGAGAAATGGCCATGATCCGATCGACCATCTATCAGCAAGACTTGCGTCGATTCCATGCCAGAAATGTGAAGAGTCGAGCCTTCCAAGAAGGAGACTTGGTCCTCCGAGTGGATCAACAGAAACCACACAAGCTCGTCCTACTTGGGAAGGTCCCTTCATCATCACTAGAGTCCTCCACAATGGAGCATACCACCTTTACAATGTCGATCGCCAGATTGATGAGCCACGAGCCTGGAATGCGGAGCTGCTCCGCCCCTTTTACACTTGAATTCTCACTCGGATGAGATGTAATAAGAAAAACTTCTGTAGTTAATTTATCAAAGACAAGAGTGTTATAATTTTCCAAGTGATTTTTGTTGCTTTTGTTTACGTAAGAAATCCCACAGTGGGTGACTTAGCTGCGAATCCGCTTCACCTAAGTTTGTAAAAAAAATCCTACCGAGTGGTGAGCCAGGCTCCCACTTGGGGGCTTAGGTGCAGTCTAGTACTCGCCTAAGTTTGAAAAATCCTACCGAGTGGTGAGCCAGCCTCCCACTCGGGGGCTTAGCTGCAGTCCAGTACTCGCCTAAGTATTTAAAAAATCCTACTGAGTGGTGAGCAATCCTCCCACTTGGGAGGCTTACCTGCAGTCCAGTACTCGCCTAAGTGTTTGAAAATCCTACCGAGTGGTGAGCCAGCCTCCCACCGGGGCCTTAGCTGTAGTCCAGTACTCGCCTAAGTATTTAAAAAATCCTACCGAGTGGTGAGCAATCCTCCCACTTGGGAGGCTTACCTGCAGTCCAGTACTCGCCTAAGTGTTTGAAAATCCTACCGAGTGGTGAGCCAGCCTCCCACTCCGGGGGCTTAGCTGCAGTCCAGTACTCACCTAAGTATTTCAAAAATCCTACCGAGTGGTGACCAATCCTCCCACTCGGGAGGCTTAGCTGCAGTCCAGTACTCGCCTAAGTGTTTGAAAATCCTACCGAGTGGTGAGCCAGCCTCCCACTTGGGGGCCTAGCTGCAGTCCAGTACTCGCCTAAGTTTGAAAAAACCTACCGAGTGGTGAGCCAGCCTCCCACTCGGGGGCTTAGCTGCAGTCCAGTACTCGCCTAACTATTTCAAAAATCCTACCGAGTGGTGAGCAATCCTCCCACTCAGGAGGCTTAGCTGCAGTCCAGTACTCGCCTAAGTGTTTAAAAAATCCTACCTAGTGGCGAGCAACCCTCGCACTCGGGGGCTTAGCTGCAGTCCAGTACTCGCCTAAGTTTGAAAAATCCTACTGAGTGGTGAGCCAGCCTCCCACTCGGGGGGCTTAGCTGCAGTCCAGTACTCGCCTAAGAATTTAAAAAATCCTACCGAGTGGTGAGCAATCCTCCCACTCAGAGGCTTAGCTGCAGTCCAGTACTCGCCTAAGTGTTTGAAAATCCTACCGAGTGGCGAGCAACCCTCCCACTCGGAGGATTAGCTGCAGTCCAGTACTCGCCTAAGTTTGAAAAATCCTACCTAGTGGTGAGCAATCCTCCCACTCGGAGGCTTAGCTGCAGTCCTAGTACTCGCCTAAGTTTACAAAATCCTACCGATTGGTGAGCAATCCTCCCACTTGGGGGCTTAGCTGCAGTCCAGTACTCGCCTAAGTTTACAAAATCCTACCGAGTGGTGAGCAATCCTCCCACTCGGGGGCTTAGCTGCAGTCCAGTACTCGCCTAAGTTTACAAAATCCTACCGAGTGGTGAGCAATCCTCCCACTCGGGGGCTTAGCTGCAGTCGCAGTACTCGCCTAAGTTCAAAAAATCTTACCGAGTGGTGAGCGATCCTCCCACTCGGGAGGCTTAGCTGCAGTCCAGTACTCGCCTATGCTTTCTCCACCTCAGAGCTGCGTTCCAAGCACAATGAGTATTCCAAGTAAAAGCAAGTTCCAGTCGAAAGGAAAACACCAGCATATTCAAAAACAAACCAAGTTCGGATAAATCCTAGGGTTCCAAACGGCAGATCAAAAGTATTCGAGCATCAAGCCCAAAGAAGTTTAACGGTTACACCATCACTCGTCATTCTGAGGCAAATTTAAAGCGAAGCATAGAAGTTTTACTCCTCAGGTGGAGGACTGGAGGGCGCGACAAACTGGTCCAGGTCAATCCCGTCAGCAATCCGAGTGGCAGCAGCAATGAAGGTCTCCATGAAAGACTAAAAGTTGTGCTTCCTGGTATTGGCAACTTGGAGATCCGCCAGCTTTTCCTGTCGCGCCTCCTTGTAGTGAACACGGACCAAGGACAGAGCGACGTCAGCGCCACACCTAGCAGAAGACTTCTTCCATTCCTGCACTCGACCTGGAACTTCATTCAGTCGAGTCATCAGCGACTCGAGGTCATTTTGAAGCGTCGTCCTAGGCCAGAGCGCCGTGTCCATCCGCGACGCCGCAACCTTCAGTCGAGCAAGGTAGTCAACCACTCCAGCGATACGAGACTCCAGTCGGAGCACGTTCATAGCAGCCTCATCCTTCACCGGAGAATGAATGGGGTCCATGTTCGTCTTCACTCTACTGGTCTCCTCCTCGAAGTTCTGGCAGAAATCTGTAAACACAACTCAAAGATAAGTCAGTGGCTCTACAATGGATTGATGGCAACAAGTCAGTCGGGTAGGAGTGATTACAATCAAGCATGACGAATAACTTCTTGGCGAGCTCACCCAGATAAGCCTCCAGATCGTTCCTCTTCCCCGCCAGTTCACTTGCCTTGTCATACGGAGGTATGTTGTCATTCTTCAGACGGCTGGCCTCTTTGTTGGCTGCGTCGAGAGCAGCTTTCAGCTTGGAGTTCTCCTCTTCGAGACTACCGACTGAAGCCAGCTTTTCTTCTGCTAGCCTCGTTTTGTCCAAAGCCGCCTTCTGCGCCTCGGCAAGGTCATGGTCCTTCTTCTTGAGAGCCTCGTCCATTTTATATGGAAAAACATCAATGGGACGAGCATCAGGAATGGGCAGAAAAGTAAGACAGTCGTCAAGTTCTCACCAGCCATACCTTGTGCTTCGTCCTTCGCCTTCTGCAAGTTCTCCTGGGCAAGCTTCAAGTCGAGGTTGAGCTAGATCTGTTTGTTTTCCAAATCAGTATAGCGAGCCACAAGCTCGCAGGATTTCTGCGAAGAGCCAGTCGACAGACGTCAAAGATAGGTCGAATCAAAAATCGTAACATTTCTAAGACTACAGTCAAATCAAAAATATCCGACAGTAGTCTCGGGGACCACACCCAGTGGGTGCACTCAGCGTGCCCCCACTGGTTTGACTGACTCGGCTCGACCAGTCGACCAAAAGAGACTAAGAGGTTATGATCTCATCATGATCAGCAAAAAAAGGGGGTTCTTCAGACCTTAGTCGACTGCCAGCAGTCGACCATGGTCTCGGGGACTACACCAAGTGGGTGCACTCAGCGTGCCCCCACTGGTTCCAAGATTCTATTCGAAATGGCCTGACCAGACTGAGTGAAGAAATTCGAGTGAAGCAGCACAATATAAAGACTACAGTCGACTGCTAGCAGTCCACCGTAGTCTCGGGGACTACACCCAGTGGGTGCACTCAGCGTGCCCCCACTAGTCCAAAAAATCCAATCGACACACCCAGTGGGTGTACAGATGCAAAGATCTTCGGAAAAGGGAGTCTTCAGATAGCACATCCTAACAGAACAAGCGGTGGTCAACTAACCTGGACATTGCTTTGAAGAGCTGAACTGGCATCATAGGCCGCTTGGCTGGCTTCCCAGACCACCTTCACCTGCTCCATCATGATCCCCGCCTGACGTATATCCTCTTTAGCAGCACCCACTTGGTCCTCTGGGATGTGGTGTGTGGCAAAAAGGGAGGGCGGATCAGCAGTCGACGATGAAGGCCGAACACTCGTCAGCGGCACAGCGAAGGACACAGAAGTCCAAGTGGTATCACCACCCTCCTGAACTACTGTCTCAGGCGTTGATGCAGTTTGCGGTGTCTTGCCAACTGACGCCTTTCTATTCTTCCTCGCCCTCAGCGGCACTTCGTCATCATCATCAGGAAGATCAATGACATGAGGAGGAGCTATAAGAAAAATCCAAAGTTAAGGACGAAAATCCGATCGACCTAAGGACACCGTCAATCGACTAAGAGTGAAACATCAGAAACTATACCAAGGTTGGAGGTAACAATGTCTTCCATTTCCTGGTCATCGTTCTTGGCTGAGATCTCGGAGGTAGCAGCACTGCAGATTTCAGAAACCAGTTGGTTTAGTCAATTAGCAAGTTCTGCTGTTACCCGGAAATGGTGGGAACGGTCATCTTCATCTTGGGCAGGGCCTTCGGCGGCTTTGACGACGCCGCTCACGGATGCTTCGGCGCTTTTTCAGTCGGCGCTGGGGAAGACGTCCGAGGGCGTTTTGACGACTGCCCAACAGGCACAGTTGCCTTGCCTCGTTCGCGCGCAGGGTCGTGTGTGAGCTTGGATCGCCTTTCCGTGCAGGGAGGGTCGACTTCTTCCTCCTCCTCTCAACCGGGGCCATCGTCATCATCCTCCTCCCCTTCACCATCAGATTGCCACTCTTCCCCACTTTCGCCTCCGCTCGCCTCCCCCTACTCGGCCTGCTCTTGCGCCCCATTGGGCATCGAGTACATATCCGCAATGATCTGGAAGACAACAAACAAGACACAAGTCAGTCGACTGTTTTTAAGCGAACAGAATGAAGAAAGCAAGGTCACAGTCAAAGATGCAGAATCGGACCTGGTCTACTTCGTACGTCTAGTCGAGTGGAGGAATCCTCCTGGCTCCTCGGGGGTTGTCCTTGTTCCCTGTGATACTCGACAACCACCCATCCAACGTCGCGTCGTCGACCTCCTCCGGATGAATCCGAGTGGTGTCATCAAGACCCAAATACATCCACATCGGATGGTCACGAGCTTGGAGCGGTTGGATGCGCCTCCGGAGGAAGACCTCTAATAAATCCATACCAGTCACCCCGTCGCGGACGAGCTGAACCACTCGACCAACCAGCACTTTGACTTGCGCCTTTTCTTCCGGTGTCACTCTCAGAGAGGAAGGTTTTTCTGCTCGGTTCAGAGAAAAAGGGGGAAGGCCCGTAGCCTGTCCTGGAGTCGCCTGGTCTTTGTAGTAGAACCAGGTCGACTGCCACCCGCGGACTGACTCGGGAAGAGTCATAGCTGGAAAGGAACTTTTGCTTCTCATTTGGATCCCGAGACCCCCGCACATCTGAATCACTTGCATGCTTTCGTCACTCGACTTGGCTTTCTTAACCGACTGAGAACGATAAGTGAAAATGTGCTTGAAGAGGCCCCAATGGGGACGGCAACCCAAGAAATTCTCGCACAGAGATACAAACGCAGCAAAATACACAATGGAATTTGGAGTAAAGTGATGGAGCTGCGCTCCGAAAAAGTTCAAGAAGCTCCGGAAGAAAGAATGAGGAGGCAGAGAAAATCTGTGGTCGACATGAGTGGTGAGGAGGACACACTCACCCTCGCGAGGCTGAGGTTCGATCTCATACCCCAGGATACGCGTAGATTCATGGGGAATGAACCCCCGTTCGATCAGATCATCGATGTCTTCTTGCCGAATCGCCGAAGGCATCCAATCGCCCTGGATCCAGTCCTTCGGCAGAGCGGACCTCGAAGAAGATCCGCCACGACCGGACTTCCTCGCCTTCGCCTGAGCCATCGCTTTCTTCGCACGCTCCAGGGCCGCCATCTTTTCCTTCACCATCGCCGCGGACGAAGGTCGAACAGGCCGGCAGCGCTGAGACGAGAGCAGAGGTGGCGGAGGAATTCGAGAAGGAAGGGGAAAAGTGAAGGCACACTATTCAAAGGCCCTGGGCCGGCAGCTTATATGGGGTCGCTTCCGAGTGACTGGCCTGTAGGCCCAGGCGATCCTGTCAAACCCCGCAACAATCGCACACGCGATACGTGGCGAAAAAGGTGGTGCAGAGATCGTGGAGGCTCCGTTCTATCCCATCCGATTACTTCGGCTTCTCCCGTCCCACGCGCTTCCCGAAATTCAAATCCCGCGAAATTCACGGGCAGCAGAACGACCCGTCAGACAGAGGATCTCCCCCACGCAACCACTCGGGAATCTACAAGTAAAGAAATTCACTCGACTAAAGAAAATTATGAATGGATCAAGGCGACCGGAAAAGAAGTTGGTAACGACGCCCAGGTTCGTTGATCCAAAACAAGATATACTCATGACATGAAGGATGGGTCGGAAGAATTCTCAACTCCTTCCCCACTCAAACCTCGATCCATTCGGGGGCTATCGATGAAGTTATGTACCTAGGGTAGGGTCATGGACCTGTCCAAACTACCCTACCCAAGGACATCCCTGGAAGAAATCACCTTTCAATCGACTTGGAAGGTGATCCACTCGACGAACTTGAAGACACTCGATCGTGAAGCCTACTACTCGACCAAGATCCACCCACTCGACGGCCAGGAGATCTAAAGACGCTCCGTGCGCTAACGGTCGGACATTAAGTAGCCTTTATGATCTTTATAACACTTTATTAGTGGCGTTACCAGTAACGCCCGACCTTAATGTACTTTAAACCCTGCATAACTGAGGGCCGGAGGGGTCTGGCGAACTCTATATAAGCCACCCCCCTCCTCAGTGTAAAGGGTTCGCACCCCTGTAATTCATACGCACATAATCCAGTCGACCGCCTCCATGCTCCGAGATGTAGGTCTGTTACTTCCTCCGAGAAGGGCCTGAACTTGTAAACCTTGTGTCCTTACAACTAATCCATAGCTAGGATCTTGCCTCTCCATTACTATCCACCTACACTACTGTCAGACTTAGAACCACGACAGACCCCGCCCCGTATCTGCCACCTCCGTCGGTTCCCTTCTCCTCCCGCATGCCAGACGTCTCTCTCTGTTTTCCTCCCCTGTTTCCTCTCTGAATCCACTCTCTGTCTTTTCTTTCTTCCGGCAACAACAGCGGCTAGTGCCCTCCATGGACTTTCGCCGCTGCCCATGGAGCTTCTAGGTCTCCACCGACCGGGTCTTGTGACCCTACTCTCGTCCTAGGTCTCCCTCGCGCCGCCATGAACGCTCGGACTGGCTGGATCTGCCGCGCCCGTTGGTCCCCTGCCCTTGCATCTTGCCTCTGGCCATCTTCTGCATCGCCATGATTTGCTGCTACTGCCTCTGTTGGTGTGGATCAGCAGGATCTCCCTCGTCCCGAGCGGCCGCACCACCCTCCCTCTCGCTCGCATCGCGTGGGCCTTGTCAAGGCCCAACAAGGCACTGCAGCCCAACCGCTTCCCCTGCCGGCCACCCTCTTCGCTAGCTGGGCTTGGCCCATGGGTGAGCTGCCCTGCGCCCCTCTTTTTTCCTCCTGCTGGGCTAGCATGGCTGTTTCGGCCCATAGACGTTTTTTCGTTCTGCAAATTTATCTATTTTCCTGTGCATGCATAATTACAGAAAATGCCCTTGTTTCAAATTGTTAATAACTAAATAACCGTGCATCGGATTAAAGTGAATTATATATGTAAAATGATTAGAATTGCATCTAGTTTCATGACATGCAACTTTCAACCATGTTTAAAATGTTTAAAATGATGTTTGCCTATAATTTGCCTATTACCTTGTTCAAATGATTTATTTCATAACTAAATAACCGTAGCTCCAAACTTAACAAACATTATATGTAAATGGGGTAGAAAATGCATAGGTTAATATGGTGTACTTACTTTGCATGTTTAACAAATGTAAAATAGGGTTTAGGGCAGAACAATACCAACTTGGAAATATGCATATGGGGATTTACCGGAATTGTTGTTCGTTGCTTCCGGCCTCATTTAAACATGCCTAGACAGGTAGTTTTGTTGTCCTTAACCCCTTGCCATCTTAAGAACATTTATTATTGGTGGGTACATAAACGAGAGAGATCTAAATAAGTGATGTGGTGTTTCTTCAATATGCAAAGGAGTTGCATATTGAGCTCCACTTAATTTGTAGGATTGTTTGTGCATTTTGCCATGCCATGCCTCATTAAACCGGACATGCATCATACTTGGTTGTGCATCATTCCATGATTATGTGATGGTTGTTTACTATGTTGTTTGCTTCTTTCCGGTGTTTCTTCTTCGGGTTAGTTCTGATAACGTCACGGTTGTGAGGATTCATTCGACTTCGTCCATTTGTCTTCTTCATGGACTCGTTCTTCTTTCTTGCGGGATTTCAGGCAAGATGACCATACCCTCGAAATCAGTTCTATCTTTGCTTGCTAGTTGTTCGCTCTATTGCTATGCCGCGATACCTACCACTTGCTATATCATGCCTCCCATATTGCCATGTCAAGCCTCTAACCCACCTTTCCTAGCAAACCGTTGTTTGGCAATGTTACCGCTTTTGCTCCGCCCCTCTTATAGCATTGCTAGTTGCAGGTGAAGATGAAGTTTGTTCCATGTTTGGAACATGGATATGTTGGGATATCACAATATCTCTTATTTTAATTAATGCATCTATATACTTGGTAAAGGGTGGAAGGCTCGGCCTTATGCCTGGTGTTTTGTTCCACTATTGCCACCCTAGTTTCCGTCATACCAGTGTTATGTTCCTTGATTTTGCGTTCCTTATGCCGTTGGGTGTTATGGGAACCCCTTGACATTTCGCTTTGAATAAAACTCCTCCAGCAATGCCCAACCTTGGTTTTACCTTTTGCCTCAGCACCACCTACTTTTCCCTTGGGAGTCGCGCTCCCGAGGGTCATCTTTATTTTAACCCCCCCGGGCCAGTGCTTGTCTAAGTGTTGGTCCGAACCGAGTAGACTGCGGGGCCACCTCGGGGAAACTTGAGGTTTGGTTTTACTCGTAGGATGTCTCATCCGGTGTTGCCCTGAGAATGAGATTGTGCAACTCCTATCGGGATGTCGGCACATCAGGCGGTCTTGCTGGTCTTGTTTTACCATTGTCAAAATGTCTTGTAACCGGGATTCCGAGTCTGATCGGGTCTTCCTGGGAGAAGGAATATCCTTCGTTGACCGTGAGAGCTTGTGATGGGCTAAGTTGGGACACCCCTGTAGGGTTTTGAACTTTCGAAAGTTGTGCCCGCAGTTATGGGCATATGGGAATTTGTTAATATCTGGTTGTAGAGAACTTCACACTTAACTTAATTAAAATGAATCAACCGCGTGTGTAGCCGTGATGGTCTCTTTTCGGCGAAGTCCTGGAAGTGAACACGGTCTAGTGTTCTTCTTGAACGTAAGTAGTTTTAAGGATCACTTCTTGATCACTTCTAGTTTCTCGACCGCTGCGTTGCTTCTCTTCAAGCTCTTATTTGCATATGTTAGCCACCATACATGCTTAGTGCTTGCTACAGCTCCACCTCACTACCTCTTTCCTACCCATAAGCTTAAATAGTCTTGATCTCGCGGGTGTGAGATTGTTGAGTCCTCGTGACTCACAGATACTTCCAAACAGTTTTAAGTGCCGATGATACCGGTGCAGGTGATGCAACCCAGCTCAAATGGGAGCTTGATGAAGATCTTATTTGTTATTTTTGTTTCGTTTCCAGTTGATCAGTAGTGGAGCCCAGTTGGGGCGATCGGGGATCTAGCATTTGGGGTTGTCTTCTCTTATTTTGGTTCCGTAGTCGGACCTTGATTGTATTTTGGATGATGTATGTTTAACTTGTATTTGTGTGAAGTGGCGATTGTAAGCCAACTCTTTATCCCATTCTTATTCAGTACATGGGATTGTGTGAAGATTACCCCTCTTGCGACAAGCCTACCATGCGTCTATGCCTCTAAGTCGTGCTCCGACACGTGGGAGATATAGCCGCATTGTGAGTGTTACAAGTTGGTAATCAGAGCCATCCCCGACTTAGGAGCACCCTGCTTGATCGAATCGCTGACATTGTTGAGTCTAGAACAAAATGTTTTGAGTCTTAGGATTATATATATCGGAGAGTAGGATTCTTTTTACTCCTCGGTCCCTTCGTCGCTCTGGTGAGGCCTCTTGACGTAGAGTTTTGACTCTTCTCTCCTCAAATTTCACGAAAAAACAATTTAGGATCACGCGGGTATCTTGGAATCATTCCGATGGTTTTGTGACATTTAGGGTTGTGGTAGTGTCCCGGGGAGTTGAGCTCCGACGTGTTTTCGTCACAATTTTATTGTTGCAGTTGTGGAATACCTGAGTTCGCCGACATCGAAAATCTCTTTTACGCAGTTGTTGGTGAGATAACCTCGACGCCACCCAGTACTGGGGCGGGAGTTCGGGAGTATTGCCATAACTCGTATAACAGATGCTTTTCGTAGGTTGAGGTAGACGATTTCCGAAGGTTTCATGATTATGTGTTGAAGGATGGATACAGCTGGATGTAGGATTTGCTAGTTTTGGGTGAGATATTATGCTTCCCCTGTATCCCCAACATCTGATTGCATAACCGGAAAGTTTCGGGAGTTTATAAGTGGGAATTCAAGTAGCTCGTAGGAATTCTTCCAACAGACACATGATATGATATGGGATCTATCATATGTTTCTTCCGGCTTATTCTGCGAGCCAATCCTTTGTTTATTTTGAGTTGTGGTATTCGAGTTGCTTCGAAGTCAAATGTTGATTCCATACCTTTCCTATGCGGTGTTCTCATGTTCCCATGTGTGTTCTGATCCTTCTTGATCATCGAGATTGTCATCTAAATTTCTTCTCTACCGGTGTGTCTCTCTTCAAGTGGATCCGATCACTTCTACATTTGCAAGATCCAATCTTAGTTCTTCTCAACGGTGTTTGTTTCATCCGTCTCCAAGTTTCCTTTGTTTTCCCTCCCTCCCACCCTTTTCTTCAAGGAACCAGATTTCTTATTCAAGTATCATTTTATTGTGTGAAGCCTCTCCATTCCTTTTCCGTCAATGTTCTTATCCGGTGATTCTCATGAAGATTCTAACGGAGCCTCAAGTTCATCATTCTTCATTCTTTTCTTCTCCGGTGGATTCAAGTCAAGATTTGTTGATTATATCCCCTATCCTCATTTCAAATACCTTCTCTTGACGGTGCTCCTCATATTCATTCATTTCTCACTATACAATTGTTCCGGAGTGCTCAAGATATCTCGAAGATTCGTGTTTCCACTCTGCATTCGTTCAAGATCTTTCGAGGACGTTCTCTCATTCATGTCTTTTAATTCAACCGGTGCAATCTATCTTCCAAGCGACCTTTTCAACAGTGTTTCTTTGAGTGGGCCCTAACCCACAGGTCTTTTTCCAGGATCTTACCTGACTCTTCTAATTCTCCCGGAGATATCCGTAAAATTCTTTTTGAAGTTTTGACGTAAGAATGAATTTTCATCAGTCAAGTGCTTTTCTCCAAGATCTTTCAAATGCTTTTCATTGTTGGTTCAACCTTTCTAGTCTTCATCCCGGAGTATCTCAACAATCCATGGTGGTCTTTATCATCGTCATTCTCTGCAGTTGAAGACCGAAGAAGATTTTTCTCTCAATCTTTCTCCATTCTCTTCAAGATTCGTGATTCTAGCTTGTTGCCATCCTCTCATAATTGTTTTCGATTGTGAGAACTCTTTTCACCCCATCCGGAGCTATTCAGGATTCTTTTCAGTTTGATTATCCAGAGTCCATCAAATTCAGGTTTATTCATTCTCAGCTTTCATTTATCATTCTCTAAATCTTACCGGTGCACCGATCAAATATCCTCTAATCAGTTCGTGATCCATTCGTTCTCATGTATCTGGATTGTCTCAAGTATCATCATTCGTTCTCCATTTCTTACCAGTGATTCATCCCTTTTCTTCGTTCATTTCCACTTCTTACGGTGGTTCGTTCAAGATTTCTATTCCTTCCTTATCATATCAATGTATTCGTTGGTTAAATCCTACCGGTGGTCCATTGAGTTTGTGCTATATCTCTCTTAATCTTTTCCATGAGAATAAGTAATATGCCAAATCCATTGTTTGTCATCAATTTAATTGATGAAGGGTAAGCATAATGTAATTCTTATTCTTGTTTCATCGAGTAAACTCAATTCCCTATTCCGGAGGCTCATCAAATTCCTGATCTCAATTATTCATCTTTTCTTTTCCGAAGTTCCAAGCTTTTTCCCCATTATCTCGTCGCGAAGCTCCTTCTAAATCATCGCAAGGATTCACCTTGTGCTTTCAACATCTCATTCCTTTTGTTTGATCATCCTTCTATTACCGGAGTTCCTCATGGTGGTTCGTCAAGGATTTCTTTTCATTCTTCAATTGTTCTTCAAGATATCTCTTGAAGCTATGATCCGCCAAGATATACTTCAAGCATTCTTCTTCTTGCTATCTGGAGTGCATTTCTTTCTACCTTATCATTGGAGGTGGTATTATGTCATTCTTGATAATTTGAGTTCATGTTTCATGATTCACATGTTGTTAAGAATGAGATATTTTAAATCCATCAACCTCTTCGTTCGAATTATCTTGTGTCATTTTTCACCTAAAGCCTTCCCTAAGGTTTGTTGCTATTTATGGTGCTTATAAATGATCCAAGTTCTTCTTTTATTCTCGCAGCGAAATATTTTCTCGACTCCTTGTTCATATCAATCCAATTCTTTTTCCCGTTAGTGGCAAGTTGTCACCTCATAATTTTGAGATGTTTTCCATAAGTCCACAACAAGCTTACTCTTTTCGTTGTTGGTTTTCCAACAACTCCGTTAGACCCTTCTCCTAAAGATGCTTTTTACAAGCTCTTTTGTGACAGAAGTTGTCCGTTCCTTCTCCATTCTTTTATTTCAATTATCTATCTTCTATCCTTTTGTTCCGGAGGCAACGTGTTGTTGCTCTCTTCAAACCTTCTTCTTGTTCTTGTCAGGACCTTGTTATTTTCATGCCTATCCATCTAACCGGAGTGTTGTGTAATCTCTTCTAGTTCTTTTCGCCTTACCAAGCCTTGCATATCGTCTCATCTTACCAAGTTCTTATTCAATTCCTTTTCTTTTCAATCGGAGTGTCGCCCGAAGTTGTTCTCCCGTCTTCCTCTTTCTAACGGAGTGCTTTCAACTTCGTTCATCTCCGTTGTATTCTTCTTTCCATTTGTGCAACCTCGCAAGGTTCTTTGGTTTCACTCGTTTTGTCAAAGGGGCAACTTAGTTTTACCTCTTCTTTTTCTCCTCCGTTTTTTCCTCCGGTGCCATTCTAGATCTCGGGACCGATGTGCCAGGTGTCTTCCAGTTATTCGTTGTTGTTGCCTTGTCATTGCTTCTGTGTCATGCTTTGCATATCATGTCATCATGTGCATTTCATTTGCATACATGTTCGCCTCATGCATCCGAGCATTTTCCCCGTTGTCCGTTTTGTAATCCGGCGCTCCTATGTCAGCCGGTGTCCCTTTCTACCTCTTTTCGTGTGCGGGTGTTAAACATTTCCAGATTGGACCGAGACTTGTCATGCGGCCTTGGTTTACTACCAGTAGACCGCCTATCAAGTTTCGTACCTTTTGGACTTCGTTTGATACTCCAACGGTTAACCGAGGGACCAAAAAGGCCTCGTGAGTGTTGCAGCCCAACACCCTTCCAAAGTGGCCCGAAACCCACCTAAACCCTCTCCATCATCTAGAGCGTTCGATCACGTTCGCGTGGCCGAAAACCGCACCTCATTTGGACTCTCCTAGCTCCCTCTACCTATAAATATGTGTCCCTCCCGGAATTTACGCGCAGATGAAACCCTAACCTCCTCCTCCGCGCGCCGCCGGACAATTCCTCCCGTGCCGGCCGGACATGTCCGCTGCGCCCTCCACCTCACTCCGGCCAATGAGGGCCTACCACGTCACCCGCCGCCGCCCCCCGTGCCAATCGCGCCGCGCCACCTCAGCCGCCTCTCCCACCACCCACCGAAGCCCGTCGGGGCCCGGGCGAGGCCCTCCCGGCCCATCTCGCCGCCGCCCCACTTTGCGGGCACTCTGCCCAAACCCCGCCGGGCCCGCTCCGCCGCCGTACCGCCGCAGTCTGCAACCTCATCTTCCGCCGGAGTCCCGCGCAAAGCCACTATCTATCTCCACCGCCGCCCTTCGAACGGAGAAGCCCAGTGCTCCGCCCCGCGCCAGCTCGCCGGCGTCGACATCCTCCGCCGACATTGCCTTCAACACCGCCGTCCGGCCACCTCCGGCCTCCCGCGCCGCCTACCCTTCGCCGCCGGAGCTCGAGGAGTTCGCCGGAGCTCGTCCCGCACCAGATCCGAGGAAGATGGATGAGATCCACCAATCACGCCATCCAAACACCGTCTCTGTCCCGGATTTCTTCGTCCTGCTTCTCACCGTCCCGCGTTGACTTTTGCGGAGGTAAAATTCCACTAAGTCCCCGAAATTTCAAGATTCATGTGCCTCTATTCATCGCATCGTAACTCTACATCCGTAGCTCTGATTCGCGCGTGTAGCATATCAAAGTGTTCGTCTAAGAGAGTACATAATTTCATCTCATTTCATCATTTTCATTGGAGCTCATATTGATGCCCTAAATGCTGTTGGAAGACAGCTATATGAGTTAATTGTGAGATCTGTTTCATCAAATAGATATTTGTCATTTTTTGCCATGATTAATGTGCGCATGATATGCTCCTGAGTTCTACATGAGTTTTGTTATATGCCATGCCATCTTTACAGAGGTGCTTACCATGTATTTTTGTGATATGTGTGGTGACTAGCACAAGCATGCAAAGTAGCGTAATCGGTAATGCTGATTTCAGGGACTTAGAATTTCTCTAAGTCCTTGTCCTGATTTTGTCATCATGCCATATGTTCATGTTGTTTCCTAGTGATCCGTGCCTCTTTTGAGGATGATTAGTAAGGTTGTTTTGTTAACCTTGTGGTGCTCTATCCATCCATGTATTTTTTTGCATTTATGGAGAACCCTAGCTTGAGTCAATTGATCTCTACTTTTGCTATATCGTGTTCCTGGCAGATTGTTAACTTGTTTAGCGATTTTGCCGAGGATGTTACTATTGATCCGTGCATGCTATGTTGTTGTTATTGCCATGCCTAGATCCTATGCCATGTCTTAGTGATGGGTGTATGCTTAGTTTGTCATTCCATGCTCTGTCGTGATTGCATCGAGCTCGTAAACATGCCTACTCGTTAACAAATTTGCATGCTCCAGTTTTTCACTAAGTCTGTAATCTGTTTATGTTTTTGCCATGTTCACATGCTTGCAATTGCATTCTCTGATCCCTTTTGGCTCAAGGTCACTAAGGGACTTTTTTTAAGTGCTTTGAGTAGCTTCATACCATGCCTTGATTTTCCATGTTAAGTTCCTGTAGCATATAGTTTTCATGCTCTAAAGTGTGCTACCTGATCTGAAATTACAGACTTGTGTTAATTTCACTAAGTCTGAAACCTGTTATCGTTTGCATTTTTGCCATACTTGTGTGAACCTGTTAATGGATGAATTGGCCGTAGCTCAGTGTTCATCTTTTTTCAAGCATCTTGAGTGCATCCCTGTCATGCATTTTGTTGTCATGTTTGAGTGATGTAGCATACTTAACTTGATGCATTTAGATGGCTACTTGCTGTTTATCGCAGACCGGTGCCATATTTGTTTTGCTTGCCATTTCCAAACCGTGCATCCGATTCCGGTGTTCTTTATATCGATTTCAACCGAAATCACCTCACCTTTCCAGTGGACTCTTGGATTTCCAAGTTGAGGCCATGTTCAATCTTTCCTTGTCAAATCTTGCATATGCATCGCATACCGCATCCCGCATATCATGCCTTGTTCATGTGTTGGTTGTTTACTATGTTGTGTGTTTCTTTCCGGTGTTGCTTCTTCGGGTTGGTTTCAGTAACGTCGCATTTGTTAGGACCCTTTCATCTATGTCTGTTTGTTTTCTTCATGGACTCGTTCTTCTTCCTTGCGGGATTTCAGGCAAGATGATCATACCCTCGAAATGACTTCTATCTTTGCTTGCTAGTTGCTCGCTCCTTTGCTATGCCTATGCTGCAATACCTACCACTTGCCTATCATGCCTCCCATACTGTTGAACCAAGCCTCTAACCACCTTGTCCTAGCAAACCGTTGTTTGGCTATGTTACCGCTTTGCTCAGCCCCTCTTATAGCGTTGTTAGTTGCAGGTGAAGATTGAAGTTTTTTCCTTGTTGGAACATGGAGAGGTTGTTCCTTGTTGGAACATGTTTACTTGTTTGGGTATCACAATATATCTTATTTAATTAATGCATCTATATACTTGGTAAAGGGGTGGAAGGCTCGGCCTTATGCCTGTGTTTTGTTCCCACTCTTGCCGCCCTAGTTTCCGTCATATCGGTGTTATGTTCCTGGATTTTGCATTCCTTACGAGGTTGGTTTATAATGGGAACCCCTTTGACAGTTCGCCTTGAATAAAACTCCTACAACAATGCCCAACATTGGATTTACCATTCGCCACCTAGCCTCTTTTTCCCTTGGGTTTCGCGGACTCAAGGGTCATCTTTATTTTAACCCCCCCGGGCCAGTGTTCCTCTGAGCATTGGTCCGAACTGAGCTGTCTGCGGGGCCACCTCGAGGCAACTTGAGGATTGGTTTTACTCGTAGCTAGTCTCATCTGAGTGTGCCCTAAGAACGAGATATGTGCAGTTCCTATCGGGATTTGTCGGCACATTCGGGCGGTGTTGCTGGACTTGTTTTACCATTGTCGAGATGTCTTGTAACGGGGATTCCGAGTCTAATCGGGCCTTCCCGCTAGAAGGAATATCTTTCGTTGACCATGAGAGCTTGTGATGGGCTAAGTTCGGACACCCCTGCAGGGATTTGAACTTTCGAAAGCCGTGCCCGCGGTTATGGGCAGATGTGAATTTGTTAATGTCCGGTTGTAGAAAACCTGAAGTTGACCTTAACTAAAATACATCAACCGCGTGTGTTACCGTGATGATCTCTTTCCGGCGGAGTCCGGGAAGTGAACACGGTGTTGGAGTTATGCTTGACGTAAGTAGTTTTGGATCACTTCTTGATCATAGATGCTCGAACGTCCTTTGCCTTCTCTTCTCGCTCTCATTTGCGTATGTTAGCCACCATATATGCTAGTCGCTTGCTGCAGCTCCACCTCATACCTTTTACCCTTCCTAGAAGCTTAAATAGTCTTGATCGCGAGGGTGCGAGATTGCTGAGTCCCCGTGGCTCACAGATTACTTCCAAAACCAGTTTGCAGGTGCCGTTGAACCGAGCAGGTGATGCAACCAAGCTCAGGAGGAGCTCGATGAAGATCTTGTCCTTTGTGTTGTTTCGTTCTAGTAGATCAGTAGTGGAGCCCGGTTGGGTTCGATCGGGGACCTTGTCGCATTTGGGGTTCTTCTTTTATTTTGCTTCCGTAGTCGGACCTTGATTGTATTTGGATGTTGTAATGCTTTATTCATGTAATTGTGTGAAGTGGCGATTGTAAGCCAATTATGTATCCCTTTCCCTTATGTATTACATGAGTTGTGTACAGATTACCTCACTTGCGACATTGCTTTCAATGCGGTTATGCCTCTAAGTCGTGCTTCGACACGTGGGAGATATAGCCGCATCGAGGGCGTTATACTCACACCCTTTATTTTTCTTCAAGGACTCGGATTTCTTAATCAAGTATCCATTTTATTGGTGGAAAGCCTCTCCATTCTTTTCCGCCAATGTTCTTATCTGGTGATTCTCAGGAAGATACTAACGGAGCTTCAACTGTTTTATTCTTCATTCTTTTCTTCTCCGGTGGATTCAAGTCAAGCTTTGTTGATCATATCCTTTCTTGTTTCAATGCTTTCTCATACCGGTGCACCTTTTTATCATCCACTTCTCGCTATTCATTTGTTCCATTGTGTTGAAGATATCTCGAAAGATTCACGTTGCCATTCTCAATCTTTCAAGATATCTCGAGGTTGTTATCTCATTCAAGCCATTTAATTCAACCAGGGCAATCTCTCTTCAAATCATTTCAACGGCTTTTCTCTTGAGTGGGCCCTAACCCACAGGACTTTTCCCAGGATCTTACCTAACTTTTCTAATTTTCCTGGAGTTACTCTCAAATTCTTCTCCAAGTTTGAGGTAATAATGAATTATCATCAATCAAATGCCTTCTCCAAAATCTTTCAAATTCTTTTCATCATTGGTTCAACCTTTCTATTTTTTCATTTCGGAGTGCCTCAACAAATTCTTGATGGTGTTTCTCGTCGTCATTCTCGGATTTGAAGACCGAAGTAGAGTTTTCCTCCAAATCATATCCGTTCTCTTGAAGATTCATGGTTCTAGCTTGATGCCATCCTCTCATAATTGTTTTCGGTTGTGAGAATTCTTTTCACCCATCTGAGGCATTTCATGCGTTGTTTCCATTTCTTTCCTCCGAAGGCCATCTTTTCGAACATTACTCATTCTCAGCTTTCAGCTCTCATTCTCCAAATCTTACCGGTGCATCGTTCAAGTTTTCTCTAATCAGATTGTGATCTCTTCGTTCTCATGTATCTAAAGTCCCTCAAGCATCTTCATTCATTTTCCAATTCTTCCAGATGAATGGTGCCTTTGCTACTTCCATTTTCAATTCTTACGACGGTTTGTTCAAGATTCCTCCTTCTATGTTCTCACAATAATTCTTTTGTTCTTCTCAAACCGGACCGGCGGTTCGTTGAAGACCTTCCCAAGTTTACGCTATATCTCTCCTTTATCATTTCCAATCAGAATGAGTAGTATGCCAATCCGTTGCTTGTCATCAATTTTATCGATGAAGGATAAGCATAATGTAATTCTTATTCTTGTTTTCATCCAAGTGATTAATTCCTTATTCCGAAGGTTCATCAAAATTCTTGATTTCTTTTGTTCATCTTTCTTTTCCGGAGTTCCAAATTTTTTCCGCATTATATCGTCGCGAAGCTCCATCTAAATCATCGCAAAGCTTTCACCTTGTGTTTTCAACTTCTATTTCTCTTATCATCCTTATTACCGGAGTTCTTGATGGAGGCTCTACATGGTGGTTCGTCAAGGATTCTTTTCATTCTTCAATTGTTCTTCAAGTTTTCTCTCGAAGCTAAGATCCGCCAAGCTATAATCTCAAATAAACATGGTGCTCAACACATGTCTTGTTTTGAGGAGTTCAAGCATTATTCATCTTGCATTCCAAAATGCAACTCTTTCTATCTATCTGTTGAGGTGGTGTTATGTCATTCTTGACAATTTCCCTTCATGCTTCATGATTCACATGTTGTCCGAAATGATATATTTTAAACCCATCATTTTTCAATTCGGTCATGAGAATTTTTGCAACCCATCAATCTCTTCTTTGGAGTTATCTTGGGTTATATTTCACCTAAAGCCTTCCCTAAGGAATGTTGCTTTTGTGGTGCTTATCAATGATCCAAGTTATCTCTATCACCTCGGTGGAAGAAGATTAAAAAAAAAAAAAAAAAAAAAAAAAAAAAAAAAAAAAAAAAAAAAAAAAAAAAAAAAAAAAAAAAAAAAAAAAAAAAAAAAAAAAAAAAAAAAAAAAAAAAAAAAAAAAAAAAAAACAAAAAAAAAAAAAAAAAAAAAAAAAAAAAAAAAAAAAAAAAAAAAAAAAAAAAAAAAAAAAAAAAAAAAAAAAAAAAAAAAAAAAAAAAAAAAAAAACAAAAAAAAAAAAAAAAAAAAAAAAAAAAAAAAAAAAAAAAAAAAAAAAAAAAAAAAAAAAAATCTATTTTTTCTAGTTCTCAATCAAATCTTTTTCCCGTGAGTGGCAGGTTGTCACCTCATTATTTTGAGATGTTCTCCATAAACCCACTACAAGCTTGTTATTTTCGTGGTTGATTTTTTTCAACAACACTGTTATAACCTTCTTTCTAAGGATGCCTTCAAATTCAATTGTGGTAGAAGATATCATTTTCTTCTCAATTCTTTTCTTTCCAACGGTCCAACTTCTATTCCTTCATTCCGGAGGCATTGTGATGTTGCTCTCTGCACTCATCATCTCGGATTGTGAGGACCGTGTTCTTTTCGTGCTTATCCATTTAACCGGAGTGTCATGCCCTCTTTTCAAGTCCTTCCCGTTTTGTCAAGTTTTACCTCCCTTCTCTACCGGAGTGCTGTCTGAAATCTTTCTTTACCCCTTGTGCCATTCTTTAAATAGTTCTGGAGTTAGTGTATTGTTGATTCCAGCAAGTGTCTTCTCACCTTGTCAAGTTCATGATTCTAATTCCTTCCATTTACAGTCGGAGTGCTGTCCACATTATATCATTCTTAGTACTTCTCTATCTTGTTTAACCGGAGTGCTTGCATGTACTTCTTGGCCATTGCAACCTTTTTTCTTATGTCTTTCAACCTACAAGGTTCTAGTAATGTTCCTTGTTCCTCTTTTCTAACGGAGTGTTTTCAACTTTGTTCATCTTCGTTGTATTCTTTCTTTCAATTTGTTCAACCTCTCAAGGTTCGTGGTTTCACTCATTTGTCCAAGAAGCAACTTAGTTTTACTTCTTCTCTTCCTCTTCCATCTCCCTCCAGTGCCATCCTCAGTGGAGTGTTGTAATGCCCCGAGATCGAGGCGCCAGGTGTCTTCCAGTTATTCGCTGTTGTTGCCTTGTCATTCTCTTGCGTGTTGCATATTGCCATGTCATCATGTGCATTGCATCATCATGTTTTCAAAACTTGCATCCGTACCGGTCTCCCTGTTCCTTCTGTTGTCCATTCTGAGCTCAGACACACTTGCACACGCCCGCGACACGTCCAAAATAATATTTTATAAGTGGCTGAAAAATGTTCTTGGAATGGGTTGAAAGTTGGCATGTGGTGTTGTTATAGTGTAGATAGGCCGCCTGCCAAGTTTCATCACATTCGGAATCCGTTTGATGCCCCAACGGATAACTATAGCGACAATATAGTCGGTCAAATCGTCGGACGTTTTCGGTCTCCGAAAACTGTTGCCGGTCTTTCCCTCTCTTTCCTCTCTAGACCATCTACACAGTTCACTACCAAACGCCAGACCACCAAACCCCTCCTTGCGCGGTGCATTGACTCCTCACATGCATCCGGCAACTATCTCGAACCCGACCCGGGAAGTCGTCACCGTTGGTTCCGGATCATCCCCAAACATCCCTAAAACATCACCATTTTCTTATTTGGACTCCCTAGCCTATTTTTCTAGACCGCCCAATTTCGATCGGAGGGTCCAAACCTACTCCTTTTTGTCCCTACAAATAGTCCACCTCCTATCCAAATCAGACCAAGACCTAATTTCTAGGGATCCTCCCCTGTCCAATCCCTGCTGCCGCCACTCTCCTTGTTTTCAGCGCCGAACCAACCAGCCTCCTTCCTCCTCAGATCAGCTGCCATGAACGGACCCCGCCCCATATCTGCCACCTCTGTAGGTTCCCTTCTCTTCCCGCATGCTCGTCGTCTCTCTCTGTTTTCCTCCCCGTGTCTCCTCTCTGAATAATCTCTCTGTATTTTCTTTGTTCCGGCAACAACAGCAGCCAGTGCCCTACATGGAGCTCTGCCGCTGCCCATGGAGCTTCTAGGTCTCCACCGACCGGGTCTCGCGACCCTACTCTCGTCCTAGGTCTCCCTCGCGCCGCCATGAACGCCCGCGGACCGATGAACCCCGTCGCTGTCAAGCTCCGTCGCCACTAGGGAGTCGTTGCCCTGCCTGGTCAGTCCCGCCGGAGTTCCTCGTCGCCGGGAACCGCCACCCCGACCCTCGGACTGGCCGGATCCGCCACGCCTGCTGGTCCCCTGCCCTTGCATCTTGCCTTTGGCCATCTTCTGCATCGCCATGAACTGCTTCTACTGCCTATGTTGGTGTCGAGCAGCAGGATCTCCCTCGTCCCGATCGGCCGCACGACCCTCCCTCTCGCTCGCATTGCGTGGGCCTTGTCAAGGCCCAACAAGGCGCTACATCCCAACCGCTTCCCCTGCCGGCCACCCTCTTCGCTAGCTGGGCTTGGCCCATGGGTGAGCTGCCCTGCGCCCCTCCTTTTTTTCCTCCTGCTGGGCTAGCCTGGCAGTTTCGTCCCATAGGCTTTTTTTTCGTTCTGCCAATTTATCTATTTTCCCGTGCATGCATAATTACAGAAAATTCCCTTGTTTCAAATTGTTAATAACTAAATAACCATGCATCGGATTAAAGTGATCTATATATGTAAAATGCTTAGAATTTCATCTAGTTTCATGACATGCAACTTTCAAGCATGTTTAAAATGATGTTTGCCTATAATTTGCCTATTACCTTGTTAAAATGATTTATTTCATAACTAAATAACCGTAGCTCCAAACTTAACAAACTTTATATGTAAATTGGGTAGAAAAATGCATAGTTTAACATGGTGTACTTACTTTGCATGTTTAACAACTCTAAAATAGGGTTTAGGGTAGAACAGTAACAAGTTTGAAATATGCATATGGGGATTTACCGGAATTGTTGTTCGTTATTTCCGGCCTCCTTGAAACTTGCCTATAGAGGTAGTTTTGTTGTGCTTAACCCCTTGCCATGTTAAGAACATTTAATATTGTTGGGTACATAAACGAGAGAAATCTAAATAATTGACGTGGTGTTTCGTCAATATGCAACGGAGTTGCATATTGAGCTCCACTTAATTTGTAGGATTGTTTGTGCATTTTGCCATGCCATGTCTCATTAAACCGGACACGCGTCATACTTGGTTGTGCATCATGCAATGATTATGTGATGGTTGTTTACTATGTTCTTTGCTTCTTTTCGGTGTTGCTTCTTCGGGTTAGTTCCGATAACGTCGCGTTGGTGAGGATTTGTTCGACTTCGTCCGTTTCTCTTCTTCAAGGACTCATTCTTCTTCCTTGCGGGATTTCAGGCAAGATACCATACCCTTGAAATCAGTTCTATCTTTGCTTGCTAGTTGTTCGCTCTATTGCTATGCTGCGATACCTACCACTTGCTATATCATGCCTCCCATATTGCCATGTCAAGCCTCTAACCCACCTTTCAACGGTTCGATGGTTGGACGACAACAGTCGTTCCAACGTCGAGCAGGGCGGCGGATCGAGGCTCCGGCGCCGGGGATCTGCTTCGGCCCGAGGAGGAAGCCGGAGATGCCCGGGATGAGGTGCTGCGGCAGGGAGACGGGCGGATCCGGGTGGTGGGCGCCGGATCCGGGGCTCCAACCTTTGATGGCTATGAGGCCTTGGGGTCCAGCGACATGCCAGGCGCGGCGGCACTCACCGATGCGGCTACCGGGGAAAGCAACGGCGAAGGAGAGGCGATAGAAGGGAGCTCGGGTGGCGGGGCTTGCGCGAGGAGTCGGTGATGCGGGAGCCCGAGGCTGGCGGTGACGACGCGGCCAACGAGGTGGTGGTAGGGCACTCCGGCGAGGCGGCGGCGAAGTCCGGCGAGCAGGTAGCTCGTCAGCGGTGGGTGCAGGCAAGCACGGGCCTGGCGGCGGCGGCGCGCGGGCTCAGGTGGGCCGTATCTGGGACCCGTGGGTCACGCAATGGTGGGAGGAGGCGACGATAGGTGGCGGCCTACGATTGGTTGAGGAGGCGGCGGTGATTACGTGTCGCCCCGGGATTTGTCCAGTCGACGTGGCTGAGGGCGGCGGACAAGTCCGGCGCGGCGCAGATGTGTCCGGACGCGCGGAGAAGGAGGAGGAGGTTAGGGTTCATCCGCGAAAATTCGGACGGGATCACATATTTATAGGTAGAGGGAGTTTGGAGTGTCCAAATGAGGTGTATTTTTCGCCCACACGATCGTGATCCGACGACGGAGGACATGGAGATGGGTTATTGGGCCATTTTGGAGGGGTGTTGGGCTGCAACACACAAGAGGCCTTTGCGGTAAACCTGTTAACCCTTGGAGCATCAAACGGACTACAAATGGAACGAAATTTGATAGGCGGTCTATGGTGTACCAAGGCCACTTGACAAATCTCGGTCCATTTCGAGAACGTTTAGCACCCGCTCACGAAAAGAGACAAGAGGGGTGCGCCGGTGCATGTGGGAGTGTGGGATTGCGAAACGGACAACGGGGAAAAGACCGGATGCATGAGACGAACATGTATGCATATGCGATGCACATGATGACATGATATGAAATGCATCACATGAATAAAAAGCAAAACAAAGACAAAAACCCAACCACGAAGGGAATCTCATAACTTAAAGCCAAAAATGGCAAGAGTCGGAGTTACAAATAAGGCAAGTTACATCTGGGGTGTTACAACCCACCTGGTCGAAGCGTACGTCGCATTGTCATTCTGGTCGCCAATGTGTACGTACATACTGGTCGATCGGTCTCTCTACAATGATGAACTGTGGACGAGCATGCAGCGGCACGTGTAGTAGTAGAGCCCCCAACGTAGAAGTTCATGCAGTCCCTTCCAAACCGTGTACATGTACGTACAACCACATGCCAAAAAATACAGCCACGTACGTACATACAGGCGGGGTCTCGAACGCATAATCACGCATACGTACGGCCAGTGCTCGTGTACATGGAGAAGCAATGGACGGCCGCATCAGTGTCCTATTCATCGGGCAGCCAACCAGCTAGGTCGGGACAGAGAAACATCGTCATGTTCATCGGGAGGCAATAGACTGGGTCGGAATGTGTCATTTTCAATGGGAGCCAACCGGCTTGGACGGAACAGCCGAAACGGGGTCTGGCGTACGCAATATGGAGGAAACGTCCTTCTGTTCGACCGGCTATGGTCGAAACGGGGGTCCTGTTCATCAGGAGGGGTGTGGCATACCACAAAATGGAGGAAACGGACTTGTGTTGGAGCATTACGGTCGAAACGGGGGTCCTGTTCATCGGGAGGGGTGCGGCATACCGCAAAACAGAGGAAACAGACTTGTGCTGCAGCACTACGGTCAAAACAGGGGTCCTGTTCATTGGAGGGGTGTGGCGTACCACAAAACGGGACTCCATGGGCTTCACCCACCGTCGACTTCCTTCAGCCTCCACCCGCACTGTTCATCCACCGCGTCTTCCTCATGCATCCACCAGCTACTATTCATCCACGGGCTACTATTCAACCAGCCCTCGATCAACTACTGTTCAACCAGCCCTCCACGGGGGCCTGTTCATCCAGCCTCCACGGGGTCCTGTTCAACCAGCCCTCCATGGGGTCCCTCCACCTGCTACTCTTCATCCACCGCCACCTCCTCGATCGGGGTCCTATTCATCCAACTGCAATGGCCTCTACTACCATGAGATCCAGTTCATCCAACCCCCACCGGGAACTGTTCATCCAACCCCCATAGGGGACTGTTCATCAAGAGGCAGCTTCGATCTACTTCAGTTAGCAGCAGTAGTGAAGGAATCACTCGGGTTCAGTTAACAGCAAGGGGTCGATCGGGGTTCAGTAACGTAGCTAGTGCAATCGCTCGGGTTCAGTTAGAGCCCAATGCGTCACTCAGGTTCAGTTAGAGCGCAACGCCTCGCACACATGCGCGTACATGTATGAGAGAAACGCGCAAACCTCTTTGTGCATATCTCGGCCCCGACCACCCACCGTAACTGGGAACTCCCCCATATTTTCCTCGCCCTCGCTTCTACCATGATTTTTTCCGTCATGGATGGCCCAAAGAATGTCATATAGCTACGTCTCCGGCACGCCCAGGACGAAAAGCCCATTTTCTGTCATGATTATTTGTCATAGAAGTAGGAGCCCACCACATCTATGATGATACCAGGTTTTGTCACAATTATCGTCATAGAAGTGTCATAAGCATGACAGAAAAAAATCGTTCGGCCCAAAATGTCACGGATGTGTCTTTTCTTTGTAGTGAGGGCACAACCCACCAGGGGGCACAGGCGCGCCCAGGTGAGTTGTGTCCACCTAGTGGGCCTCCTCTGGTAGTTATTCGCTCTAGTATGTTTTATATATTGCAAAATAATTCTCCGTAAATTTTCAGCTCATTTGGAAATGTGCAGAATAGGTAACTTTGACGTAGCTTTTTCAGGTCCACAATTCCATCTGTCGGTATTCTCCCTCTTTGTGTAAACCTTGCATATTATGAGAGAAAAGGCATTAGAATTACACCAAAAAGCATTACTATGCATAAAAACATTATAAATAATAGTAGGAGAACATGATGCAAAATGGACATATAAACTCCCCCAAGCTTAGACCTCGCTTGTCCTCAAGCGAAAAACCAAAATCGGAAAACATGCCCACATGCTTAGAGAGAGAGAGAGAGGTGTCGATAAAAACAAAATACGGACATAGAAGCATAAAACAACTTCTATCATATAACTTCTGATGAACAAGTAACAATTCATCACAACATTGAAGAATAAAGCATAAACCTTATTGAAAACCAACAAACTATGTTCTCAGTCCACTTTGCAACTACAATTCATCATATTTTTAGGAAGGGTCACATATCGGAGCCTTTATATAAGTCCACATACTCAACCATCATTTAACCTTGCAGACTAAGGCATAGCCTAGTGGTAGGAAGGGGCTGATGCCTTCCCACCCACCCAGGTTCAAGGCATGGTACTTGCAATTTGGGTTTGTTGCACCAATTATACTGTAAGGGGTTCCCTTACAGTCTTTCTGTCAAAAAAACCCATAATTTAACCTTCTATGATTGCTAACACTCACAACATACCCATGAACAAAAAGTTCCAACCAAACACCTAGAAAGATAGGGGCTAATAGGTTCGCCTCCTAGTGTATTCACCTCAAGGGTGATGTCAACAATAATAACTCATCCCACTCATGTCCAACTGGATATATGTGCGTAGATCTTACCTCACCACATGATGCTTGCGAAAAGAGAAACTAAAAAAGAATAGGGAAGAATACTTTGACTCTTACATAAAAGTAAATGCATAAAAGTAAAAGATAGTCTCTTCGCAGAGGGAAGTAGAGGTTGTCATGCGCTTATTTGTTTGTATGCCAAAGCCCTTAATGCAAAACAACATCAAGTTATATCACCCCTTATGATAGCAACCTTTATTATGCACTCTGTCACTTTTATTAGTTTGCCATCACAAGTTCGTACAACGCTCAATTTTCTCTTACACTAAACGATCCAACACTTTTATAAGAAATTTTTATTGCCTTTTTGAACCGATGACAACTTACTCGAAGGATCTTACTCGATACATAGCTAGGTATGGTGGACTCTCAAAATAAGATTTTGGGTTAAGGGTTTTTGCATCCACAAGTAGTATCTCTACTTAGTGCGGAGTTTTTGGCTAGCAAAGATATTGAATAAGCACCAGATGTTGAAGGATCTATGACAATATAACTTCTGTGTGAATATGAACAAACATAAATCATTACATTGTCTTCCTTGTCCAACGTCAACAATTTTGACACAAAATATTTAATGGGGGCTCACAATCATAAAAGATGTCCAAGATAGTGTATTTGCATGTGAATCTTCTCTTCCCTTATTAATTCTTTCATGAATTGCATCATTGACCAATGCTATGTTTGTCAATCTCCAATAAATTTTACCACTTATACTTTTCCTTATGTGATGTCATTACTTACCATAAGATTTTCATATGATCTTTTTCATTTATTTTCCTTTCTTTTTATTGGAACAAAAGAGTAAAGAAACAAAACTCAAACTACTCTTTATTATATATCTTGCACACGATTACATAGATAGATCACTAAGCAAGCACTCCAAAATAAAGTATCGAACTAAACTTTTATTCAACTCAATCATAGGATAACTAAAGATCAAATTAAAATAGATAAAGGCAAAGATAGTGGACGATCTCGGGGCACCTCCCCCAAGCTTGGCACAAGGTAAGGGGAGTGCCCATGCCATGAACTCAAGTCTCCTTTGGTGGGAAGATGAAGATGGTGGTAGTGATGTAGCAGTGGGGTTATCCTCCGGCTTCCATGGCAGTGACTCACCATCATAAGAAGAAGCGCGAGTCTCATGAGTCCTGCAACTAACTCATACATTTAAATCTCGCCTCATATTCAAATACTTGATTTTGATTTGGCTTTGCAGAAAATTGATTTGCTTGTTGAAGCTGATGACGATGTCCTTCATGGATTTTCCATCAACCTTGAGATCACGAGTATAATCCACGATCATGAGGTGATTGGCATTGAGTCCACGTTCCACCATCCCCTTGCACTCGAAAACCTCTTGCTCCATAGCTTTGAGCCTAGCCTCCATGGTTCCCAGCCTCTTGGGACCCTAGACGTCCCGGATGTGGAGCAGCCCCTCATGCATCTCAATGGATTGAGGGTGCTGTATCACCTCCTAGAAAATGGGTTGATGGTGTTCTTGAAGAACTTGTCCTTGGAAGAGCTCGAAGCGGCCATGGCGATCTATATCTGCCAGAAAACAGCAAGAAAGAAGAATAAAAGATTTCTCCGCCATATGGTGGTCAATACGTTCAGGGGGTATATAAAGATTTTTTATCTAGGGAAACAAGAAAATGGGAGGAAAATGGAGTCGTGAAGGTTCCCAAGGTGGGCACAACCCTCCTGGGCGCACCAGGGGCCTATGTGTGCCCTTGTGTCTTGTGCCCTACTCGGTTGCCTTGGTTGTTTCTTATTTTCCTAATTTTTGTAATATTCCAAAACTGACAGAAAATATTTTTGCGGATTTTTCGGAGTCTGTTTACTTACCGTATAACATACCTCCTCTTTTTCAGTATTCTGGAGTGTTCCAGAAGGTCTCTTTTATATGTTGTTGTGGTGTCATGGTTTGAATAATATTGCTTTCAACATTAATAGGCGTACCTGAGATATAGTGTTTAATTATTTGCCCATTGATCACCTTCTGGTTAGTACCTTCGGCATTATTAATTTTGATAGCTCAGAGCGATAAACCGACTCGATAATATATGATCCTTACCATTTAGAGAGAAGTTTTCCTGCAAAGAATCTAAAACAAGAGTTGTACAAAAGAACATATTCCCAAACTTTGAATTCCCGCTTTTGGATTCTTTTGTCATGCCATCTTTTAACTTTTTCTTTAAATAATTAGGCATTTTCATAAGCTTGGGTTCCCCATTCATCTAAAGAGCTAATATCAAATAACCTCTTTTCACCGGCAAGTTTGAAATCATAGTTTAGTTCTTTAATTGCCCAATATGCTTTATGTTCTAACTGTAGAGGCAAATGACAAGCTTTTACATAAACCATTTTGTAAGGAGACATACCCATAGGATTTTTATATGATGTTCTGTAGGCCCAAAGTGCATCATCCAATTTCTTAGAACAATTCTTTCGAGACCTATTAACAGTTTTTCATAATATTAATTTTATTTCTCAATTGCTAAGTTCAACTTGACCACTAGATTCACAATGATAGGGTGATGCAATTCTATGTTTAACATCATATTTAGCAAGCATTTTATGGAAAGCTCCATGAATAAAGTGTGAACCACCATCAGTCATTAAATATCTAGGAACTCCAAACCTCGGGAAAATAACTTCTTTAAGCATTTTAACGGAAGTGTTATGATCAACACTACTGGTTGGAATAGCTTCTATACCAACTTAGTAACCTAATCAATAGCAACCAAAATATGTGTATACCAATTAGAGGAAGGAAAAGGTCTCATATAATCAAAACCCCAAACATTAAATGGTTCTACAGCAAGTGAATAAATCATAGGCATTTCTTGATGCTTACTGGTATTACCAATTCTTTTACATTCATCACAAGATAAAACAAATTTATGGGCATCCTTGAAGAGAGTAGGACAATAAAAAACAGATTGCAATACCTTATGAGCAGGTCTATCTCCCACATGATGCCCTCCATAAGCTTCGGAATGACATTTCCATAGGATTTGTTCATGTTCATGCTCATGTACACAACGTCTAATAATACCATCTACTACTTCTTTATAAGGATGTGGGTCATCCCAAAAGTAATGTCTTAAATCATAGAAGAATTTTTTCTTTTGTTGGTATGTAAAACTAGGTGGTATGTATTTAGCAACAATATAATTAGCATAGTCAGCATACGAAGGAGTACTATGGGAAACACTTATTGCAGCTAGTTGTCCGTCAGGGAAGCTATCATCAATAGGTAGTGGATCATCAAGAATATTTCTCCAACCTAGACAAGTTATCATCTACGGGGTTCTCGGATCCTTTTCTATCAGTAATGTGTAAATCAAATTCTTGTAGCAAGAGAACCCACCTAATGAGTCTATGTTTAGCATCTTTATTTTCCATAAGATATTTAATAGCAACATGATCGGTGTGAACAGTAACTTTAGAATAAACTACGTTAGATCTGAATTTTTCACAAGCAAACATAACTAGTAAAAATTCTTTTTCAGTAGTAGCATAATTTCTTTAGGCATTGTCTAGAGTTTTGCTAGCATAATGAATAACATTTAATTTCTTATCAACTATTTGTCCTAGAACAGCACCAACAGCATAATCACTAGCATCACACATGATTTCAAAAGGAAAATTCCAATCAGTTGGTTGAATAATAGATGTAGAAGTTAAGGCTTTCTTAAGTGTTTCAAAGGCTTCTACACAGTCATCATCAAAAGCAAATGGAACATCCTTTTGTAAAAGATTTGTAAGAGACCTATAAGTTTTAGAGAAGTCTTTAATAAACCTCCTATTGAAACCAACATGACCAAGGAAAACTACGAATACCTTTAATATCTTTAGGACATGGCATTTTCTGAATTGCCTCAACTTTAGCTTTGTCCACCTCAATACCTCATTCAGAAATTTTATGCCCCTAGACAATACCTTCATTAACCATAAAGTGGCACTTCTCCCAATTCAAGACAAGATTAGTTTGCTCACATCTCTGCAAAACTCGATCAAGGTTGCTCAAGCAATTATCAAAAGAAGTTCCATAAATAGAAAAATCATCCATGAAAAGCTCAACAATATTTTCACAAAAATCAAAGAATATAGCAGTCATACTGTAACACCCCGGATGTGATTTACCCAATATGTACTCCAACTCTTGCCGTTTCCGCCATTAAGTTATTGTATTTTCTCGGGTTCGAGTCTTTGTCTCCGTGTCTTGTTGTCATTGTCATGCATCTCGTATCATGTCATCATGTGCATTGCATTTCCATACATGTTCATCTCATGCATTCGAGCATTTTCCCCGTTGTCCGTTTTGCATTCCGGCGCTTCGTTCTCCTCCGGTGGTCATTTCTACCATTCTTTTGCATGTGGGGATTAAACATTTCCGGATTGGACCGAGAATTGCCAAGCGGCTTTGGTTTACCACCGGTAGACCGCCTGTCAAGTTTCGTACCATTTGGAATTCGTTTGATACTCCAATGGTTAACCGAGGGACCGAAAAGGCCTCGTGTGTGTTGCAGCCCAACACCCCTCCATTTTGGCCCAAAACCCACCAAAACCCTCTCCATCATCTAGAGCGTTCGATCACGATCGCGTGGCCGAAAACCGCACCTCATTGTGACTCTCCTAGCTCCCTCTACCTATAAATATGTGCACACCTCCAAAAATTCGGGCGAAACCCTAGTCTCCCCCTTCCTCCGCGCGCCGGACACATCCGCCCGGCGTCGGACACGTTTGTCGCCGTCCCCTCGCCCAATCACTGTGCGCCACGTGTCCCGTGCGCCCACATCGCCGCCGCCACCCGCTGTCGGCCCGCTCGGCCCGCGGGAGGCCCCCCGCGGCCCATCCGCCTTCGTCGCCGCACGCAGAGGCGCGCGCCCGAGGCCGCGCCGCGCCGATGAGCCGCCTCCTCGCCGCCGCTTTCTTCCGCGCCGGCCGGCGACCTCGTCGACCGAGCCTACCGGCGTTGCTCCGCTCCTCCCACGCCGGTGATCGACGCCGTCCGCGCCCGCCACCGCACCGACGTCGCCTCCTCACCGCCCCGGCTTCCTCTTCCTCCGGCCGGCCAAGCTCCGGCGCCTTCCGACGAACAGGGCAACTCTGGCGAGATCCGCTGCTACAGTACCCTCCAGATCCACCTCTACAGTGCCCTGAACCCTAGATCTGGGTTGACTTCTCCCCCTCTCGCAGTATTTTTTTTTGCATACGTTGACGCATCTTAACTCCTCATCGTGGCTCCGATTCGTGCGTGTAGCATATCAAAATGTTCGTCTCAGAGAGCACCATTTCATCTCACTGCATCATTTTCATTTGAGTTCATCTTGATGCCCGAAATGCGGTTAGAAGAGTGCTATTTGAGATAATTGTCAGATCTGCTGCTCCAATTAGATATTTGTCATTTTTGCCATGATTATTGTGTGCATGATATGCCCCTGAGCTCTGCATGAGTTTTGTTCTATGTTTTGCCATCTTTCCAGAGGTAAAACCCATGTATTTTTGTGATGTGTGTGGTGACTAGCACAAGCTTGCAAAGTGGAGCATCCGGTAATGCTGATTTCAGGGACTTTGCATTTCCACTAAGTCCTTGATCTGTTTATCTCATTATGCCATATGTTCATGTTGTTTCCTAGCGATCTGTGCCTCTTTTGAGGATGATCAGTAAGGATGTTTTGTCAATCTTGTAGTGCTCTATCCATCCATGCTTTTGTTTGCAATTATGGAGCACCCTAGCTTGAGTCAATCGAGCTCTACTTTTGTCATTTCGTGAATCTGGGCAAATTGTCTACTCATTAGCAATTTTGCCGAGGATGTTGCAGTTGCTCCGTGCATGCTATGTTATTGTTCTTGCCATTTCTAGCTTGTATTTTGTGTATTCTTTATGTGTGTATGCTTAGATTGTCATGCCTTGCTCTGTAGTGAGTGCATCGAGCTCGTAAACATGCCTACTTGATATCTGTTTCAGCATGCTCCAGTTTTCACTAAGTCTGACAACTGATTATGTTTTTTGCCATGTTCACATGCTTGCAAATGTATTTTCTGATCCCTTTTGGCTCAAGGTCACTAAGGGGCTTTTGTTAAGCTCTTTGAGTAGATCCACGCCATGCTTTACTTTGCCATGTTCAGGTCCTGTGGCATATAGTTTTCTTGCTCCAAAGAGTGCTATCTGATCTGAAATTCCAGACAAGTGTTAGTTTCACTAAGTCTGAAATCTGTTTACCAAATGCATTTTTGCCATGCTTGTTTGAACCTGTTAATGGATGAATTGGCCGTAGCTCAGTGCTAGACTTTTGTTAAGCTTCATGAATGGATCCCTGCCATGAATTTTGATGCCATGTTTGGGTGTTGTAGCACGTTCATCTTGTTGCATTTAGATGGCTACTTGCTGTTAATCGCAGAACGTGGTCATATTTGAATCGCTTGCCATTTCCAAACCGTAACTCCGATTCCGGCATTCTTTATATCGTTTTCAAGCGATTTCATCTCATCTTTCGAGTGGCACACTTGGATTTCCATGTTGATGCCAGGTTCATGCATTCCTTGTCAAATCTTGCAGATGCATCACATATTGCATCCCGCATAGCATACCATCTTTGCATCATGTTGTTTGAGTTTGCACATGGTTGATTGTGCCCTTGTTGCTTGTTTGTCTTGTTTGGGTAGAGCCAGGAGACGAGTTCGCTAACGAGGAGCCCGTTGAGTTTGCTTTCGAGGATCCAGTCAACTATGACAACTTTGCAGGCAAGATGATCATACCCTCGAAATCACTACTATCTTTGCTTTGCTAGATGCTCGCTCTTTTGCTATGCCTATGCTACGATGCCTACCACTTGCTTTCATGCCTCCCAAATTTCCACGTCAAACCTCTAACCCACCATGTCCTAGCAAACCGTTGATTGGCTATGTTACCGCTTTGCTCAGCCCCTCTTATAGCGTTGCTAGTTGCAGGTGAAGATTGGAGACCGTTCCTTGTTGGAACATTATTTACTTGTTGGGATATCATTATATTGCCTTGTTATCTTAATGCATCTATATACTTGGTAAAGGGTGGAAGGCTCGGCCTCTCGCCTAGTGTTTTGTTCCACTCTTGCCGCCCTAGTTTCCGTCATATCGGTGTTATGTTCCCGGATTTTGCGTTCCTTACGCGGTTGTGTTATAATGGGAACCCCTTCATAGTTTGCCTTGATTAAAGCTTTTTCCAGCAATGCCCAGCCTTGGTTTTACCATTTTCCACCTAGCCTCTTTTCCCCTTGGGTTTCCGGAGCCCGAGGGTCATCTTATTTAAACCCCCCCGGGCGAGTGCTCCTCTGAGTGTTGGTCTGAACCAGGCACCCTGCGGGGCCACCTCGGGGAAACTCGAGGGCTGGTTTTTACTCGTAGCATGACCTATCTGAGTGTGCCGTGAGAACGAGATATGTGCAGCTCCTATCGGGATTTGTCGGCACATTCGGGCGGTGTTGCTGGATTTGTTTTAACTTGTCGAAGTGTCTTGAAGAACCGGGATACCGAGTCTGATCGGAATGCCTCGGGAGAAGGTCTATTCCTTCGTTGACCGTGAGAGCTTATCATGGGCTAAGTTGGGACTCCCCTGCAGGGATTTGAACTTTCGAAAGCCGTGCCCGCGGTTATGGGCAGATGGGAATTTGTTAATGTCCGGTTGTAGATAACTTGAATCTTAACTTAATTAAAATGAATCAACAGTGTGAGTACCGTGATGGTCTCTTCTCGGCGGAGTCCGGGAAGTGAACACGGTGTTGGAGTAATGTTTGCGCAGGTTGTCCTTTAGTTACTCGTTCGCGCTTTTCCCTCTCTTCTCGCTCTCTTTTGCGAACAGGTTAGCCACCATATATGCTAGTCGCTTGCTGCAGCTCCACATATTTTACCTTGCCTTACCTATAAGCTTAAATAGTCTTGACCGCGAGGGTGCGATATTGCTGAGTCCCTGTGGCTCATAGATTACTTCCAAACCAGATGCAGGGCCTGTTGATTCCGTTCCATATGACATGCTTGAGCTCAAGTGGGAGTTCGACGAGGACTCACACCGATACTACGTGTCTTTCCCTGATGATCAGTAGTGGTGCCCAGTTGGGGTGATCGGGACCGTGTCGCATGTTGGGTTATCTTTTATTTTGGCGCCGTAGTCGGGCCATGAGTGTTTGAATGTTGTAATGCTATTTATGTACTTTGTTTGACGTGGCGAGTGTAAGCCAACTATGTATCTCCCCTTTTATTATCTATATTACATGGGATGTTGTGATGATTGCCTAACTTGCGACATTGCTTTCAATGCGGTTATGCCTCTAAGTCGTGCCTCGACACGTGGGAGCTATAGCCGCATCGAGGGCGTTACAAGTTGGTAATCAGAGCCTTCCCCGACCTTAGGAGCCCGATTGCTTGATCGTTTTTAGCGTCCGAGTTGTGTCTAGAAAAATGTTTTGAGTCATTTAGGATCACGCGGGTATCTTGGAATCGTTCCGATGGTTTTGTGATGAGAACATTGTTCTTGGTGCCTCCAGTCTTTAGGGGTTGTGGCAGTGTCCCAGGGAGTTGAGCTCCGAGGTGTTGTCGTCACAATTTTATCGTTGCAGTTCTGGAATACCTGAGTTTAGTACGCCGACATCGAAAATCTCTTTTATGCAGTTCGTTGGTGAGATAACCTCGACGCCACCCAGTACTGGGGCAGGAGTTCGGGTGTATTGCCATAACTTGTATAAAGGATGCTTTTCGAAGGTTGAGGTAGATGGTTTCCGAAGTTTTCTCGGTTATATGTTGAAGGATGGATACAGCTGGATGTAGGATTTGCTAGATTTGGGTGAGATATTATGCTTCCCCTATATCCCCAACACCTGATTGCATAACCGGAAAGGTTCGGGAGTTTCATAGGTGGGAATTCTTGTAGCTCTAGTTCTTCTTCCACGGATATTTGGTTTGAGATTGGGATTTCTTACCGAGTATTCGTTCTTGATCCGTACCTTGTTGATTTATTTCTCTACCTAAATTCTAAGTGGCTTCTCAATTTATGGATATGTGACCATTTCAAGAGGAATGCATTCGTTCATTTTGTTCGGATGTGAACACCTTATGTTGCAATTTTCATTTCATTGGATTCAGCTTCTTGCTATCTGTCAATGTGCTAACGGTGGTCAACCTCTTCAGGATGGCTCCCGCTAAGAGCACCAACCAGAATCAGAATCAAGATCCGCCACCACCTCCACCTCCTCTGGAGGCATGGCAAGCTGTGATGGCCGCAACCAATGCAAACACACAGTTTATCATGCAACTTCTTCAAGAGCGCAATCAAGCAAACCAAGGCAACCAAGGCAACAATCAGAATCACTTTGCTACACTCAACCAGTTCCTTGCTAACGGGCCAAAAGCAATTGTGTTGAGGCAACTGATGCTGACGATTGGCTCGTGGATCTGTGCAAGCATTTCGAGTGCAGTAACGTCAGGCCTGAGGACTTCGTCAAGTTCGCTTCCTTCCAACTCAAAGACCAAGCTGCAGAATGGTTCCAGCAGTACAAGGATTCCAGAGGAGGACGTGTGATTACCTGGGATGAATTCCGTCAAGATTTCAGAGCTCATCATATTCCCCAGAGCGTGGTTGAAAGCAAGCGTGAGGAATTCCGCAACCTGAAGCAAGGCTCTTTGTCTGTCTACGACTACAACAAGTTGTTTCAGAAGCTCGCCCGCTTTGCCAAGCAGGACGTCCCTGACGAGAAGAGCATGATATACCAGTTCATGGGTGGTCTCAGAGAAGAAATCCAGCTATCTCTTGTTCTCTTTGAGCCCTTGAGGTACGATGAGTTCTACAACAAGGCATTGAAGAAAGAGGCTACTCAACTAAGGTGTGATGCTTCCAAGAAGCGAGTCAGAGACACTACTCCTTCTTCCTCTACTCAAGTGGCCAAGCAACAGAAGTATTGGCTTCCTCCCCCTCCGTTCCGTCAGCCGTATAAGCAGAAGAGCAAAGGTGGCAGTGGATCTTCCCACCCACCCAACCCTGGCTTTCAGAACAATACTTCGTCTCAAGCTCCAAGATCGAGTGCTCCATATCACCGTCCGCTTTCTAAGGTCACGTGCAACAAGTGCCAACAGAAGGGTCACTATGCCAACAAATGCTTCAACCAGAGGCGTCTCCCTCCTCCTCCTCCTGTGAGATCGGCATGTACAGTTGTGGCCAAGCATAACCCCAAGCACGCCAAGGTCAACTTGATGAACGCAGCTTAGGTAGAGGACTCGTCAGATGTCATCATGGGTAACCTTCCTGTTAACGATATTCCCACAACAGTTCTTTTTGACACTGGTGCATCGCATTGTTTCATGTCAAAGCCATTTTTTACCAAGCATGAGTTCGTTTCTTCTCATGTGGGTAAACAAATGGATATCATTTCTCCTGGCAAACGTTTGAGTGCAAGTCTGGAGGTGCCAGATGTTACTATCACCTTGGGCGACTACAAGTTCCTTTCTTCCCCAATGGTTCTTGGTAACTTGGATATTTATCTTATTCTCGGGATGGATTGGCTTTCTAAGAACAAGGCGCATCTTGATTGTGCAGCCAGGCAGATTCAATTGACTCATTCGTCTAAGGATGTAATTGTCTTTGCCGCTTGTGATGATACCATCCGTCTGTTTTCTCTCAATGAGAAGGGTGAACTGGATGCTATCTCGCAAATTCTAGTCGTTTGCGAATATCAAGACGTCTTTCCAGAAGAGCTTCCAGGAATGCCTCCACACCGGCCAGTTGAATTCGTCATCGATCTTGAGCCCGACACGGAACCAGTGTGCAAGCATCCTTACAAGCTCGGACCTGAAGAGTTGAAGGAGCTGAAGAAGCAACTCGATATTCAAGAGAGACTGGGTCTCATCCGACCTAGTTCTTCTCCGTGGGGTTGTGGTGTTCTTTTTGTGAAGAAGAAGGATGGAACAAAACGAATTTGTGTTGATTACCGTCCATTGAACAAGAAGACCATCAAGAACAAGTATCCACTTCCCAACATCAACGAGCTGTTCGAACAACTCAAAGGTGCCCAAGTATTCTCCAAGCTTGATCTCCGTATGGGTTATCATCAGATTCGAATCCGTGAGCAAGATATTCCCAAGACGGCTTTCAGGACAAGCTATGGGTCATATGAATACACTGTCATGTCTTTTGGCCTCGTCAACGCTCCTCCGACGTTCTCTCGCATGATGAATTTCTTCTTCAACGCCTACACCAATGACTTCGTTTTGGTCTATCTCGACGACATTTTGGTTTTCTCGAAGAACAATGAAGATCATGCCAAGCACTTGCGTTTAGTACTCGATAAACTGAGGGAACACCAGTTCTACGCCAAGTTCTCCAAGTGCGAATTTTGGCTCGATGAGGTTCTTTATCTTGGTCATATCATCTCTGCCAAGGGCATTGCGGTGAATCCTGAGAAGGTGTCTGCAATTGTGAATTGGGAACCACCTCAGAACGTGAAGCAACTCTGTAGCTTCCTCGGTCTCGCAAGCTATTGCCGAAGATTCGTTGAAAACTTCTCTAAGATCGTGAAGCCTCTCTCAAATCTTCTCCAGAAGCACGTCAAGTACGTTTGGACTCCGGAGTGTGACATTGCTTTCAACACTTTGAAAGAGAAATTGGTCACCGCTCCAGTTCTGACTGCGCCTGATGAATCCAAACCGTACGAGATCTTTTGCGATGCCTCTCTCCAAGGTCTTGGCGCAGTGTTGATGCAAGAGAAGAAAGTTGTGGCTTATACCTCTCGCCATTTGAAGCCCAACGAGAACTACCCCACTCATGATCTCGAGTTGGCGGCAGTTGTGCAAGCTCTTTTGACTTGGAGACATCTCTTATTGGGAAGAAAAGTGGACATCTTCACTGACCACAAGAGTCTCAAGTACATCTTCACTCAGCCTAATCTCAACCTCAGGCAAACTCGATGGGTCGAAATGATTCAAGAGTATAATCCGAGTATCGAGTATACTCCAGGAAAGGCCAATGTGATTGCTGACGCATTGAGCAGAAAGTCTTACTGCAACAGTCTGATTCTCAAGCCTTATCAACCCGAGCTTTGTGAAGCTTTCCGCAAACTTAATCTGCAAGTTGTTCCTCAAGGTTTCCTCGCCAACCTTCAAGTCTCTCCTACCTTGGAAGACCAGATTCGCCAAGCTCAGCTTCTTGATGCTATGGTGAAAAAGGTGAAGATTGGGATTGCCAAGAGTCAACCCAAGTACAAGTGCTACCGCCTTGACGACAAGGATACTCTCTTCTTCGAGGATCATATTGTTGTGCCCAAAGGTGACCTCCGTAAAGTGATCATGAACGAGGCTCACAATTCTCTCCTCTCCATCCATCCTGGGAGCACGAAGATGTATCAGGACCTCAAGCAGGCCTATTGGTGGACTCGAATGAAGCACGAGATTGCTCAATTCGTGAATGAGTGTGATGTCTGCAGAAGAGTGAAGGCAGAACACCAAAGGCTAGCTGGTCTCCTCCAACCTCTTGCCATTCCAGAATGGAAGTTTGACCACATTCAAATGGACTTCGTGACTGGGTTTCCAAAGTCCAAACGTGGCAATGATGCTATATTCGTTGTCATCGACAAACTCACTAAAGTGGCTCACTTTCTGCCTATCAAAGAGTCAATCACTGCAGCTCAATTGGCGGAACTCTATACCTCTCGAATTGTCTCGCCGCACGGTATTCCACAAGTGATCTCTTCAGACCGTGGCAGCATCTTTACGTCCAAGTTTTGGGATTCTTTTTAAAAGGCCATGGGAACCAACATCCGCTTCAGCATAGCTTTCCATCCTCAAACTAGTGGTCAAGTCGAGCGTGTCAATCAGATTCTTGAAGATATGCTCAGGGCTTGTGTGATCTCCTTCGGCATGAAGTGGGAGGATTGTCTTCCATATGATGAATTCTCCTACAACAACAGTTTTCAAGCAAGTTCGGGCAAGGCCCCTTTTGAAATTCTGTATGGCAGGAAGTGCCGTACCCCTCTCAACTGGTCCGAAACCAGTGAATGTCAGCTTTTGGGTAATGACTTAATCACAGAGGCAGAGGAGATGTGCAAAGTCATTCGAGACAACCTCAAAGTAGCCCAATCACGCCAAAAGAGCTACTATGACAGTAAGCATCGTGATTTGGCTTTCAAGATCGGAGATCATGTTTACCTCCGTGTCTCTCCAATGAAAGGTACTCGCCGCTTCGGTATCAAAGGGAAGCTTGCCCCCAGATACGTGGGACCTTTCAAGATTGTCACCAAGAGAGGCGATCTCGCCTATCAACTCGAGCTTCCTTCAAACTTTGCAAATATGCATGACGTGTTTCATGTCCCTCAGCTCCGAAAGTGCTTCAAGACTCCTGACCGCACCGTCAACTTCGAGGACATTGATCTCCAAGAAGATCTCTCTTATCGTGAGCACCCCGTGGCTATTCTAGAAGAGACTGAACGCAAGACTCGCAACAAGTCAATCAAATTCCTCAAAGTAAAGTGCTCACACCATTCCGACCGTGAAGCTACCTGGGAACGCGAGGATCACCTCCGTTCTGAATACCCGGCGTTCTTTCAGTCCTAGATCTCGGGACGAGATCCTTTCGTAGTGGTGGAGTGTTGTAACACCCCGGATGTGATTTACCCAATATGTACTCCAACTCTTGTCGTTTCTGGCGTTAAGTTATTTTATTTTCTCGGGTTTGGGTCTTTGTCTCCGTGTGTTGTTGTTGTTGTCATGCATCTCATATCATGTCATCATGTGCATTGCATTTGCATACATGTTCATCTCATGCATTCGAGCATTTTCCCCGTTGTCCGTTTTGCATTCCGGCGCTTCGTTCTCCTCCGGTGGTCATTTCTACCTTTCTTTCGTGTGTGGGGATTAAACATTTCCAGATTGGACCGAGACTTGCCAAGCGGCCTTGGTTTACCACCGGTAGACCGCCTGTCAAGTTTCGTACCATTTGGACTTCGTTTGATACTCCAATGGTTAACCGAGGGACCGAAAAGGCCTCGTGTGTGTTGCATCCCAACACCCCTCCATTTTGGCCCAAAACCCACCAAAACCCTCTCCATCATCTAGAGCGTTCGATCATGATCGCGTGGCCGAAAACCGCACCTCATTTGGACTCTCCTAGCTCCCTCTACCTATAAATATGTGCACACCTCCAAAAATTCGGGCGAAACCCTAGTCTACCCCTTCCTCCGCGCGCCGGACACGTCCGCCCGGCGCCGGACAAGTCCGCCACCGTCGCCTCGCCCAATCACTGTGCGCCACGTGGCCCGTGCGCCCACATCACCGCTGCCACCCGCTGCCGGCCCGCTCGGCCCGCGGGAGGCCACCCGCGGCCCATCCGCCTTCGTCGCCGCCCGCAGAGGCGCGCGCCCGAGGCCACGCCGCGCCGACGAGCCGCCTCCTCGCCGCCGCTTTCTTCCGCGCCGGCCGGCGACCTTGTCGCCCGAGCCTGCCGGCGTTGCTCCGCTCCTCCCACGCTGGCGATCGACGCCGTCCGCGCCTGCCACAGCGCCGACGTCGCCTCATCACCGCCCCGGCTGCCTCTTCCTCCGGCCGGCCAAGCTCCGGCGCCCTCCGGCGAACAGGGCAACTCCGGCGAGATCCGCTGCTACAGTACCCGCCAGATCCACCGCTACAGTGCCCCGAACCCTAGATCTGGGTTGACTTCTCCCCCTCTCTCGGTATTTTTTTGCATACTTTGACGCATCTTAACTTCCTCATCGTGGCTCCGATTCGTGCGTGTAGCATATCAAAATGTTCGTCTCAGAGAGCACATCATTTCATCTCATTGCATCATTTTCATTTGAGTTCATATTGATTCCCGAAATGTGGTTAGAAGAGTGCTATTTGAGATAATTGTCAGATCTGCTGCTTCAATTAGATATTTGTCATTTTTGCCATGATTATTGTGTGCATGATATGCCCCTGAGCTCTTCATAAGTTTTGTTATATGTTTTGCCATCTTTCTAGAGGTGCAACCCATGTATTTTTGTGATGTGTGTGGTGACTAGCACAAGCTTGCAGAGTGGAGCATCCGGTAATGCTGATTTCAGGGACTTAGCATTTCCACTAAGTCCTTGATCTGTTTATCTCATTATGCCATATGTTCATGTTGTTTCTTAGCGATCCGTGCCTCTTTTGAGGATGATCAGTAAGGATGTTTTGTCAATCTTGTAGTGATATATCCATCCATGCTTTTGTTTGCAACTATGGAGCACCCTAGCTTGAGTCAATCGAGCTCTACTTTTGTCATTTCGTAATTCTGGGCAGATTGTCTTCTCGTTAGCAATTTTGCCGGGGATGTTGCAGTTGATCCGTGCATGCTATGTTATTGTTCTTGCCATGTCTAGCTTGTATTTTGTGTATTCTTGATGGGTGTATGCTTAGATTGTCATGCCTTGCTCTGTAGTGAGTGCATCGAGCTCATAAACATGCCTACTTGATATCTGTTTCAGCATGCTCCAGTTTTCACTAAGTCTGAGAACTGATTATGGTTTTTGCCATGTTCACATGCTTGCAAATATATTTTCTGATCCCTTTTGGCTCAAGGTCACTAAGGGGCTTTTGTTAAGCTCTTTGAGTAGCTCCATGCCATGCTTTACTTTGCCATGTTCAGGTCTTGTGGCATATAGTTTTCGTTCTCCAAAGAGTGCTATCTGATCTGAAATTCCAGACAAGTGTTAGTTTCACTAAGTCTGAAATCTGATTACCAAATGCATTTTTGCCATGCTTGTTTGAACCTGTTAATGGATGAATTGGCCGTAGCTCAGTGCTAGACTTTTGTTAAGCTTCATGAATGGATCCCTGCCATGTATTTTGATGCCATGTTTGGGTGCTGTAGCATGTTCATCTTGTTGCATTTAGATGGCTACTTGTTGTTAATCGCAGAACGTGGTCATATTTGAATCGCTTGCCATTTCCAAACCGTAACTCCGATTCCGGCGTTCTTTATATCGTTTTCAAGCGATTTCATCTCATATTTCCAGTGGAAGACTTGGATTTCCATGTTGAGGCCAGGTTCATGCATTCCTTGTCAAATCTTGCAGATGCATCACATATTGCATCCCGCATACCATACCATCTTTGCATCATGTTGTTTGAGTTTGCACGTGGTTGATTGTGCCCTTGTTGCTTGTTTGTCTTGTTTGGGTAGAGCCAGGAGACGAGTTCGCTAACGAGGAGCCCGTTGAGTTTGCTTTCGAGGATCCAGTCAACTCTGACAACTTTGCAGGCAAGATGATCATACTCTCGAAATCACTACTATCTTTGCTTTGCTAGATGCTCGCTCTTTTGCTATGCCTATGCTACGATGCCTACCACTTGCTTTCATGCCTCCCAAATTGCCATGTTAAACCTCTAACCCACCATGTCCTAGCAAACCGTTGATTGGCTACGTTACCGCTTTGCTCAGCCCCTCTTATAGCGTTGCTAGTTGCAGGTGAAGATTGGAGACCGTTCCTTATTGAAACATTATTTACTTGTTGGGATATCATTATATTGCCATGTTATCTTAATGCATCTATATACTTGGTAAAGGGTGGAAGGCTCGGCCTCTCGCCTAGTGTTTTGTTCCACTCTTGCCGCCCTAGTTTCTGTCATATCGGTGTTATGTTCCCGGATTTTGCATTCCTTACGCGGTTGGGTTATAATGGGAACCCCTTGATAGTTCGCCTTGATTAAAGTTTTTTTCCAGCAATGCCCAACCTTGGTTTTACCATTTGCCACCTAGCCTCTTTTCCCCTTGGGTTTCTGGAGCCCGAGGGTCATCTTATTTAAACCCCCCCACCCGGGCCAGTGCTCCTCTGAGTGTTGGTCCGAACCAGGCAGCATGCGGGGCCACCTCGGGGAAACTCGAGGGCTGGTTTTTACTCGTAGCTTGACCTATCTGAGTGTGCCCTGAGAACGAGATATGTGCAGCTCCTATCGGGATTTGTCGGCACATTTGGGCAGTGTTGCTGGATTTGTTTTAACTTGTCGAAGTGTCTTGAAGAACCGGGATACCGAGTCTGATCGGAACGTCTCGGGAGAAGGTCTATTCCTTTGTTGACCGTGAGAGCTTGTCATGGGCTAAGTTGGGACTCCCCTGCAGGGATTTGAACTTTCGAAAGCCGTGCCCGCAGTTATGGGCAGATGGGAATTTGTTAATGTCCGGTTGTTGATAACTTGAATCTTAACTTAATTAAAATGAATCAACAGTGTGAGTACCGTGATGGTCTCTTCTCGGCGGAGTCCGGGAAGTGAACACGGTGTTGGAGTAATGTTTGCACAGGTTGTCCTTTAGTTACTCGTTCGCGCTTTGCCCTCTCTTCCCGCTCTCTTTTGCGAACAGGTTAGCCACCATATATGCTAGTCGCTTGCTGCAGCTCCACATATTTTACCTTGCCTTACCTATAAGCTTAAATAGTCTTGATCGCGAGGGTGCGAGATTGCTGAGTCCCTGTGGCTCACAGATTACTTCCAAACCAGATGCAGGGCCTGATGATTCTGTTCCAGATGACACGCTTGAGCTCAAGTGGGAGTTCGATGAGGACTCACGCCGATACTACGTGTCTTTCCTCGATGATCAGTAGTGGTGCCCAGTTGGGGTGATCGGGACCGTGTCGCTTGTTGGGTTATCTTTTATTTTGGCGCCGTAGTCGGGCCATGAGTGTTTGAATGTTGTAATGCTATTTATGTACTTTGTTTGACGTGGCGAGTGTAAGCCAACTATGTATCTCCCCATTTATTATCTATATTACATGGGATGTTGTGATGATTGCCTAACTTGCGACATTGCTTTCAATGCGATTATGCCTCTAAGTCGTGCCTCGACACGTGGGAGCTATAGCCGCATCGAGGGCGTTACACATACATCTTTGAAAAGTAACAAGTGCATTGCATAAACCAAAAGGCATACGTCTATAAGCATAAGTTCCAAATGGGCAAGTAAAGGTGGTTTTCTTTTGATCGGGTTGTGAAACAGGTATTTGAAAAAAAACCAGAATATCCATCAAGAAAATAAAAGTGTATGTGCTTAGATTGTCTTTCTAACATTTGATCAATATAAAGGAAAGGGTAATGATCTTTTCTAGTTGCTTTATTTAATTTTTTAAAATCAATTACCATTCTATAACCAGTAACAATTCTTTGTGGAATAAGTTCATTTTTATCATTAGGAACAACAGTAATACCTCCCTTCTTAGAGACACAATGAACGAGACTTACCCGTCTACTATCAGCTATTGGATAGATTATATCTGCTTCCAGAAGCTTTAGTATTTCAGTTCTTACCACTTCTTTCATCTTAGGACTCAAAGATCGTTGATGATCAACAACGGGTTTAGCATCAGGTTCCATATTAATCTTGTGCTAACAGAGAGTGGGACTAATCCCGTTAAGGTCATCAAGAGTATATCCAATAGCAGCATGGTGCTTCTTCAGAATTTTTAATAATCTTTCTTATTCATGTTCTGAAAGGTTAGCACTAATAATAACAGGATATATCCTTTTCTCATTGAGATAAGCATATTTCAAAGTGTCAGGCAATTGTTTTAATTCAAACACGGGATCACCTTTAGGTGGATGAGGACCTCCTACAGTTTCAATAGGCAAATAGTGTTTGAGCAGAGGTCGTTGTTCAAAGAAAATTTTACTATCTCATTTCTTTCATGCATATGCATATCATTTTCCTGGTCTAGCAAATATTGTTCTAGTGGATCAGTAGGAGGCACAACAATAGAAGCAAGACCAATTATTTCATCCTTACTAGGTAATTCTTTCTTACGAGGTTGCCTATTAAACTTGGAAAAATTAAATTTATGAGATCATCACCAAAGTGAACACTGACAGTTTGTTTATGACAATCTATAGTAGCATTGACAGTGTTCAAGAATGGTCTGCCAAAGATAATGGGACAAAAGTCATCTTGTGGGCAACCAAGAACTAGAAAACCAGTAGGGTATTTTATTGTCCCACACAAGACTTCAACATCTCTAACAATCCCAAGTGGTGTGATGGTGTCTCTATTAGCAAGTTTAATAGTGACATATATGTCTTCTATTTCAGCGGGTGCTATGCCATTCATAATTTCTTGGTATAAGGTAAAAGGAATAGCACTCATGCTAGCACCTATGTCACATAAACCATGATAACAATGATCTCATATTTTAACTGAGACAACAGGTCTATGTTTATCTTTTTCATCGGGTTTGGCAATTCCAGCAGCTTCATCACAGAAATAAATAACATGCCCATCAATATTTTCTACCAGGAGATCTTTAACCATAGTAACACTTGGTTCTACTTTAATTTGTTCAGCAGGTTTAGGTGCTCTAATATTACTTTTGTGAACCACAGTTGAAACCTTAGCATGTTCCTTTATCCTAACAGGGAAAGGTGGTTTTTCAATATAAGCAGTAGGCACAACTAGATCAACGTTGTAAATAATAGTTTACCCTAAGACCGGTTCTTTAATTTCTTCTTTAATAGGGGGATGATATTTAAACCACTTATTCTTAGGGAGATCAACATGAGTAGCGAAAGATTCACAAAAGGAGGCTACTATCTCAGAGTCAAGTCCATATTTAGTGTTAAACTTGTGAAAAGCATCGGTATTCATAAAAGATTTAACATAATCAAACTTAAGCTTAATACCTGACTCTTTACCTTCGTCGAGTTCCCAATTGTCAGAGTTGCGTTTAATTCTTTCTAAAAGATCCCACCTGAATTCAATAGTCTTCATCATAAAAGAGACAGTACAAGAAGTATCGAGCGTGGGTTGATCATCACGAGAAAGCCGGGCATAAAAAATCTAAATGATAATTTCTCTAGAGAGCTCATGATCTGGGCATGAATATAACATTGACTTAAGCCTCCCCCAAGCTAGAGCGATACTCTCTCCTTCATGAGGCCAATATATATATATATAATTCCGATCACGATGAACTTGGTGCATATGATAAATTTTTTGGTGAAATTCCAATTTCAATAGATTCCAGTTCCAAGATGCAATATCATCGCATAACCTATACCATGTAAATGATTTTCCCTTCAAAGATAAAGGGAAAACCTTCTTCTTAGCTTCATCTTCGGATAAACATGCAAGCTTAAATAACCACAAATTTCATCCACATATATCAAGTGCATATCAGGATGTTCAGTTCCATCTCTTGCGTAAAGATTAGCTAGGAGTTGTTCTATCATACCCAAGAGAATTTCATAACCAATATTTTCAGTAGGTCCAGTGGGTTGAGGGGTAACTAATTGTGGTTCCAGTCGAGGTGAAGATATGACACGTCTCCAACATATAAATAATTTTTCATTGTTCCGTGCTATTATATTATCTGTTTTGTATGTTTTATATGCATTAATATGCTATTTTATATGATTTTTTGGACTAACCTATTAACCTAGAGCCAAGTGCCAGTTTCCGTTTTTTTCCTTGTTTTAGAGTTTCGCAGAAAAGGAATACCAAACGGAGTACAAATGGAATAAAACTTTCGCAATGATTTTTCTTGGACCAGAAGACACCCAGGAGGCTTGGAGTGCAAGTCAGAAGAGCCACGAGGCGACCACAAGGGTGGAGGACTTGCCGAGGGGGGTAGGGCGCACCCCCAACCTTGTGGGCCCCTTGGTGACCCCCCTGACCTAAATCTTCCTCCTATATATTCTCATATGCCCCGAAAACTTCTATGGGAGCCACGAAATCACTTTTCCACCGCCTCAACCTTCTGTACTCGTGAGATCCCATCTAGGGGCCTTTTCCGGCATCCTGCCAGAGGGGGATTCGATCACGGAGGGCTTCTACGTCAACACCATTGCCTCTCCGAGGAAGCATGATTAGTTTACCACGGACCTACGTGTGACGCCCCCGATTCAATCATACACTAATCATACACGCAAACATGTACAATCAAGATCAGGGACTCACGGGGAGATATCGCAACACAACTCTACAAAAAAAATAAGTTATGCAAGCATCATATTACAAGCCAGGGGCCTCGAAGGCTCGAATACATGAGCTCGATCATAGACGAGTCAGCGAAAGCAACAATATCTGAGTACAGACATAAGTCAAACAAGTTTGCCTTAAGAAGGCTAGCACAAACTGGGATACAGGTCGAAAGAGGCGCAGGCCTCCTGCCTGGGATCCTCCTAAACTACTCCTGGTCGTCGTCAGCGGGCTGCATGTAGTAGTAGGCACCTCCCGAGTAGTAGTAGTCGTCGTCGACGGTGGCGTCTGGCTCCTGGGCTCCAACATCTGGTTGCGACAACCAGGTAGAAGGGAAAGGGGGAAAAGAGGGAGAAAGCAACCGTGAGTACTCATCCAAAGTACTCGCAAGCAAGGAGCTACACTACATATGCATGGGTATATGTGTAAAGGGTCATATCGGTGGACTGAACTACAGAATGCCAGAATAAGAGGGGGGTAGCTAATCCTGTCGAGGACTACGCTTCTGGCAGCCTCCGTCTTGCAGCATGTAGATGAGAGTAGACTGAAGTCCTCCAAGTAGCATCGCATAGCATAATCCTACCCGGTGATCCTCTCCTCGTCGCCCTGTTAGAGAGCGACCACCGGGTTGTATCTGGCACTTGGAAGGGTGTGTTTTATTAAGTATCCAGTTCTAGTTGTCATAAGGTCAAGGTACAACTCCAAGTCGTCCTGTTACCGAAGATCACGGCTATGCGAATAGATTAACTTCCCTGCAGGGGTGCACCACATAACCCAACACGCACGACCCCATTTGGCCGGACACACTTTTCTGGGTCATGCCCGACCTCGGAAGATCAACACGTCGCAGCCCTTCCTAGGCACAACAGAGAGGTCAGCACGCCGGTCTAAATCCTATGGCGCAGGGGTCTGGGCCCATCGCCCATTGCACACCTGCATGTTGTGAGGGCGGCCGGAAGCAGACCTAGCCTAGCAGGCGTTCCAGTCCAATCGGGTGCGCGTCGCTGAGTCGCTGACATCACGAAGGCTTCGGCTGATACCACGACATCGAGTGCCCATAACTGTCCCCGCATAGATGGTTAGTGCGTATAGGCCAGTGGCCAGACTCAGATCAAATACCAAGATCTCGTTAAGAGTGTTATGTATCCGTGAACGCCGACCAGGGCCAGGCCCACCTCTCTCCTAGGTGGTCTCAACCTGCCCTGTCGCTCCACCACAAAGTAACAGTCGGGGGCCATTGGGAACCCAGTCCCACCTCTACCGGGATGGAGCCACCTTCCCCTTCAGCCCCCATCTCCGAACAGTATCATAATTAATGTAACAATATAAGTATATAGTATATGCCCGTGATCACCTCCCGAAGGATAGCAGTATAAGTAGTATAGCATGGCAGACGGACAAGAGTGTAGGGCCACTGATGGAACACCAACATCCTATACTAAGCAGTAGGATAGCAGGTAAAGGTAACAATAGTAGTAGCAAGGACAGGCTATGCAGCAGTATAGGATTAACTGAAAGCAGTAACATGCTACACTACTTTAATGCAAGCAGTAGAGAGAAGAATAGGCAATATCTGGTGATCAAAGGGGGGGCTTGCCTAGTTGCTCTGGCAAGAGAGAGGGGTCGTCAACACCGTAGTCATACTAGGTAGCAGCGGCGTCGGTCTCGTTGTCTAGTGAGAGAAGAGGGGGAAGAAACAATAAATATAATGCAAACAAATGCTTGACGATGTATGACATGACAGAGCATGATGCTAGGTGTTCCCTAACGCGGTACGAGGTGGTACCGGTGAAACGGGAAAACATCCGGGAAAGTATTCCCGGTGTTTCGCGTTTTCGGACAGATAAACCGGAGGGGGAAAGTTTCGTGTTTGCTATGCTAGGGATGCGTGCCGGACGAATAGGCTGCCTATCCGGATTCGTCTTGTCGTTCTGAGCAACTTTCATGTACAAAGTATTTTCATCCGAGCTATGGATTATTTTATATTAATTTATAAAGATTTAATCATTATTGGAATTATCTTATTAATTTAATTAGAAAAAGCTATTATGATGTCAGTGTGATGTCATCATGAAGTCAGCAGGGTCAAAGGTGTACTAAGTCAATTTGACGTGTGGGTCCCATTCGTTATAGGCTCAGACTAGTGTTAATTAGCTTGATTACTAGATTAGGTTAACCCATTTAATTAGTTTAGTTAAACAGGATTAATTAACATAATTAATTTAGTTAGTTAATTAATCAATTAGTGAACATTTTTATTTACTTATTATTTATTTATTTATTTATTTATTTATTTTTAACTTTTTTTATTAATCGTTCTAGGGCGGGCCCCCTTGTCATTGGCCCATAGGGGTCCAGTAGGCTAACGGGCGCGATAGCTGGGGCAAAGCCCCATGAGCGTGCGGGCGCGCGGGCGCTAATTGGGCGAGCCCGGGCGTAGGCCGATGGGGCACCACGGGGCAAACACCGGCAGCGGGCAAGCAAGGGCCAGCCGTAGTGAGCGCGCGAGCGCATGGCGGCCGCGGAGTGCGGGCAGGGGAGCCCGGGGGTGCGGCGATGCGGGGCAGGACGCGCCCAGGGCGGCGACGCGCGCTGGGGGGCGAGGCGCAGGTCGTGGGTGGCGTGCCGGGCAAGTGCGGCGCGACGGCGACCACGGGATGAAGCGGGCAAGCACGGTGACGGTGGCGCGCGCGCATAGAGGAGGAGAGGGAGGGAGAGTGAGGCAGTGGCTCAGATAGGTGCGGGAGGGGCATGGCAGCGGGATCAGGGAGGTGGCGGCAGGGTCGCCGGCGGCGCCATGGCTCTTCGACGAGCAGAGGACGGTGCGGGGCAGCCGAGGTGCAGGGGAGCGGTCCGGGACAGCGGGGACGGGCGTTGGAGGAGTTGAGGCACGAGGCGACAGGTCCTGGGCGAGGACGACGGTGCAAGGACGGAGAGAGGAGTTGCGAGCGGAGGTGGCAGTCCTCCGGCGTGGGCACGCTCCAGATCTGGTGAGGGAGCGAGAGAAGGGGGGTTGGGGCGAATGGGGAGAGCGACGGGGATCGAGCGCCCTCTCCTGTGACAGCCCTAGAGGGAGACGAGAGAGAGATGGGGATCGGGACAGGGGGAGTTAGGGTTAGCGGTGGGATGGGTTGGCCTAGTAGGCCAAGGGGCATGCGGGGTGGGCTGACTAGGCCAGCCGGTCGCTTGGCCAATGGGCCATGGCCCAGTCGAGGGGGAGGGGTGCATATATTTTTCTTTGTTTACTTCTCTTTTATGTTTGTCTTTCTTTTCTATTTTAACCTATTTTCCAATTTACTTTAATTTTGCAAACTATATAATTAGAATCTAAATTATCTCTTCTAAATATACTGCTGCCAACAAAAGTTTGGTACCCAAATAATTTTAGTTAGAACATATATACTATTATAAAAGTGTTAAATTAATAGTTTAATCCACCGTTTATTTATTTTAGAGCATTTAGCTACTTTATAAAAGTGTGATTTCTCCACCAATATTACCCATGATTTATTTGCTACTTTTTGAACATTTTAGTGTTCATGTTTGAGAAGTTTAGAATTTCACTTGTTATTTGAATTTGAATTTGAACGGGACTTGATTCACCGCGAGACTAACAACAGTAATCGGGGTGACGTGGCATCATTAGCAGAGGGTTATTGTAGTCTAACTACCTGAGCGTCACACTACGGGTCCATAGCTAGTAGCAATATGGCCTCTTCTCTCTCTTTGATTCTCAATACCATCTTCTCCTCGATGTTCTTGGAGATCTATTCGATGTAATACTCTTTTGCAGTGTGTTTGCTGAGATCTGATGAATTGTGGATTTATGATCATCTTATCTATGAATATTATTTTAATCTCCTCTGAATTCTTATATGCATGATTTGATATCTTTGCAAGTCTCTTTGAACATCGATTTGGTTTGGCCAACTAGATTGGTTTTTCTTGGAATGGGAGAAGTGCTTAGCTTTGGGTTCAATCTTGCGGTGCTTGATCCTAGTGACAGAAGGGCAACTGACATGTATTGTATTCTTGCCATCGAGGATAACAAGATGGGGTTTTTCATCATATTGCTTGAGTTAATTCCACTACATCATGTCATCTTAATTAATGATTTACTCTGTTCTTATGAACTTAATACTCTAGATGCAGGCAGGAGTCGGTTGATGTGTGGAGCAATAGTAGTAGATGCAGAATTGTTTCAGTCTACTTGACACGGACGTGATGCCTATATTCATGATCATTGCCTTAGATATCGTCATAACTTTGCGCTTTTCTATCAAATGATCGACAGTAATTTGTTCACCCACCATAATAATTTCTATCTTGAGAGAAGCCTCTAGTGAAATGTATAGCCCCCGGGTCTATTTTCCATCATATAAGTTTCTGATCTATAATTTTAGTTTTCGGTTTACATTCTTTGCAATCTTTTACTTTCCGTTCCATATACCAAAAATATTACTTTACCATTTATCCATCTCTATTAGATCTCACTTGCGAATAACTGTGAAGGGATTGATAGCCCCTTTATCGCGTTGGGTGCAAGTTGGTGTTTGTTTGTGCAGGTATTCGGTGGCTTGTCGCATTGTCTCCTACTGGATTGATACCTTGGTTCTCAAAACTGAGGGAAATACTTACTCTAATTTGCTTCATCAAAGTTTCCTCTTCAAGGGAAAAACCAAAGCAAACTCAAGAGGTAGCAAGATACCCCAAACAAATGCCTCAAAGGATGATTCTCGATAGTAACAAGTGACAATAAATTTCAGCACGTCGTAGTAATTTTTCTATACCAATTTCCCCTTGCCAAGAGTGCTTCACTCCCCGTCAATAACGCCAGAAAAGAGCCTTGATGACCCTCAAGTATAGGGCATCAGTCGTACTCCTATCGATAAGTAAGATTGTCAAACCCAACGAGGAGCGGAAGGAAATGACAAGCACTAAAATAGTCGGTAACAAGCAGTTTGATAGCAAGATAATTTGTAACAAGCAAGTTACGGTAATGGTAAACAAAGTGAAGCAAGGTAGCCCAATCCTTTTGTGACAAAGTACATGCCAAAACGGTCTCTTATGATAAGCAAAGCATTCTTGAGGGTACAGTGGAATTTGATCATGTCACTTTTATCATGTTGGTTTGATTTGTGTTCACTACTTTGATAAATTGATATGTGGGTGCACCGGTGCTTAGGTGTTGTTCTTACTTGAACAAACCTCCTACCTATGATTAACCCCCTCGCAAGTATCCGCAACTACGAGAAAAGTATTAAGATAAAATCTAACCATATCATTAAAATTTTGGATCCAAATCGATCCCTTACGAAGTAGCGCATAAACTAGGGTTTAAGCGTCTGTCACTCTAGAAAACCATCATCTAATAACTACTCCACAATGCATTCCCTTAGGCCAAAATATGGTAAAGTGCCATGTAGTCAGCGTTCACCTGACACCACTAAGGGAATCACAACATACATATCATCAAAATATCGAACACATATCAAGTTGACATGATTACTTGCAACATAACTTCTCCCTGACCTCAAGAACAAAAGTATCTACTCACAAATGATAATCATGCTCCAGATCAGAGGGGTATTAAATGGCACAATGGATCTGAACATATAATCTTCCACCAAATAAACCATATAGTAATCAACTACAAGATGTAATCAACACTACTAATCACCTACAAGTACCAATCTAAAGTTTCGGTACAAAGATTGAACACAAGAGATGAACTAGGGTTTGAGAGGAGATGGTGATGTTGAAGCTGTTGATGGATATGGCCCTCCCAAAGATGGGCGAGTTGTTGGTGATGACGATGGCGATGATTTCCCCATCCGGGACGGAAGTTCCCCCGGCAGAATACCTCAACCAAAGGGCAAAAGTGCTCCTACCCAAGAGCCGGCACAAGATGGCGGCGCTTCGCCCCGAAATTCCCGCTTTGAATTTTTTTCTAGGTTAAAATGACCTATATATCGGAAGATGGGCACCAGAGGTGGGGTGAGGAGGGCACAACCCACCAGGGTGCTCCTGGTGTGCCTGGCACGCCTAGGTGGGTTGTGCCCACTTAGTGGGTCTCCTCCGGTAGTTATTTGCTCCAGTATTTTTTTATTGTAAAATAATTCTCCGTAAATTTTCAGCTCATTTGGAGATGTGCACAATAGGTAACTCTAACGTAGCTTTTTTAGGTCCAGAATTCCAGCTGTCGTTATTCTCCCTCTTTGTGTAAACCGTGCATATTATGTGAGAAAAGGCATTAGAATTACTCCAAAAAGCATTATTGTGCATAAAAAATTATAAATAACAGTAGGAAAACATGATGCAAAATGGATGTATCAGCCGCCACGTCATGTTCTTCATATGGAGGGCAGATCTGGAGTCCGTTATGGCCCCAGAGAGGGGGATTCATCGTCATCGTCACCATCAACCATCCTCCATCACCAATTTCATGATGCTCACCGCTGGGAGTGAGCAATTCCTTTGTTGGCTTGCTGGACAGTGATGGATTGGATGATATTTATCGTGTAATTGAGTTAGTTTTGTTAGGGCTTGATCCCTAGTATCCACTACGTTTTGAGATTGATGTTGCGATGACTTTGCTGTGCTTAATGCTTGTCACTAGAGACCGAGTGCCATGATTTCATATGTGAACCGTGTATGTTTTCACCAATATTTTTTTTCTTGATCCTATCTTTCAAGTTGTACGCACCTATTACGTGTTATGATCCGCATACCCCAAGGTGACAATAATTGGGATTCTTTCTGGTTATTATCGTAATTTGAGGAGTTCATGTATTCACTACGTGTTAATTCTTTTCCTTTGTTTTATTCTGGCTGGATGGTGTACTAGCTTGGTTTGGTTGGGGCTTTGTTCCGGTTCTCTATTAAAAGGAGGCCTTAATATCCCTTAGTTTCCTTATGGACCCCGCTGCCACGGGAGGGTAGGACAAAAGATGTCATCCAAGTTCTTTTCCATAAGCATGTATGACTATATACGGAATACATGCCTACATTACATTGATGAATTGGAGCTAGTTTTGTGTCACCCTAGGTTATAACTGTTACATGATGAATGTCATCCAACATAATTATCCATTACAATTCCAATGCCTACGAGATTTTCACATATTGCTTTCGCTAAGTTACTACCGTTGCTGCTACTATCACAATTGCTACAAAACTATTACTTCTACTGTTACTATTACTGTTTCTATCGTTACCACTACTATCAAATTGTCATACTATAGTGCTACTAACCACTTTGCTACAGATATTTAGTTCTCTAGGTGTGGTTGAATTGACAACTCAGCTGCCAACACTTGTAAATATTCTTCGGCTCCCCTTGTGTCGAATCAATACATTTGGGTTGAATACTCTACCCTCAAAAACTGTTGCGGTCCCCTATACTTGAGGGTTATCACTGTATTACTAGTTAACCTGGATGGTTCCTGATACGGTTTGTATGCAAATGAGGGAGAGGGTAGCATTTCCCGATACGTCCTAAATGCGAAAGAGGTAGAGGGTAGCAGTCCCCGAAATGTTGAACAACCAATCATACATCCTCCTTCAATTAGCATTCTAAGGGATGTAATGTCAGAAGTGACATGGAGCACTACAAAAAAATACACTTCCGTGATGATATGTGTTTCTCACAGTAGGTCACACTTACTTTCATGCATGTACATCCATGACGATTTTATTACAGAATCAAGATAGTCAAACTTGTGTTGTCGTAGAAGTGTTCCATGACATTACCAAAATTATCATCACGGAAGTGTCCACTTCCATGATGATAAATGGCGCGTCATGGAAGTATTTTCGTCAAGGGTAACAGACACATGGCATTCATCGTAACAGGTCGTTGTTAAGCTATCGGGTCCGGTTTTAGATCCGATAACTAATACGTCTCCAACATATCTATAATTTTTGATTGCTCCATGCTATATTATCTTCTGTTTTGGATGTTTATGGGCTTTATTATACACTTTTATACTATTTTTGGGACTAACCTATTAACCCAGAGCCTAGTGCCAGTTTCTATTTTTTCCTTGTTTTAGAGTATCGCAGAAAAGGAAAATCAAACGGAGTCCAACTGACCTGAAACTTCACGGAACTTATTTTTGGAAGGAAAGTGATACGTCTCCAACGTATCTATAATATTTGATTGCTCCATGCTATATTATCTAATGTTTTGGACATTATTGGCTTTATTATCCACTTCTATATTATGTTTGGGACTAACCTATTAACCGGAGGCCCAGCCCAGAATTGCTGTTTTTTTGCCTGTTTTAGGGTTTCGAAGAAAAGGAATATCAAACGGAGTCCAAACGGAATGAAACCTTCGGGAACATGATTTTCTCAACGAATAAGACCCAGGAGACTTGGACCCTATGCCAAGGCACATGAGAGGAGGCCACGAGGTAGGAGGCGCGCCTGCCTACCCAAGGCGCGCCCTCCACCCTCATGGGTCCCCTGTTGTTCCACCGACGTACTCCTTCTTCCTATATATATCCACGTACCCCGAAACGATCAGCTACGGAGGCAAAACCCTAATTCCACCCCCGTAACTTTCTGTATCCATGAGATCCCATCTTGGGGCCTGTTCCTAAGCTCCGCCGGAGGGGGCATCGATCACGGAGGGCTTCTACATCAACACCATAGCCTCTCCGACGAAGTGTGAGTAGTTTACCGCAGACCTACAGGTCCATAGTTAGTAGCTTGATGGCTTCTTCTCTCTTTTTGGATCTCAATATAATGTTATCCCCCTCTCTTGTGGAGACCTATTTGATGTAATCTTCTTTTTGCGATGTGTTTGTTGAGACTGATGAATTGTGGGTTTATGATCAAGTCTATCTATGAATAATATTTGAATCATCTCTGAATTCTTTTATGTATGATTGGTTATCTTTGCAAATCTCTTCGAATTATCAGTTTGGTTTGTCCTACTAGATTGATCTTTCTTGCAATGGGAGAAGTGCTTAGCTTTGGGTTCAATCTTGCGGTGTCCTTTCCCAGTGACAGTAGGGGCAACAAGGCACGTACTATATTGTTGCCATCGAGGATAACAAGATGGGGTTTTCTTCATATTGTATGAGTCTATCCCTCTACTTCATGTCATCTTGCTTAAGGCGTTACCCTATTTCTAACTTAATACTCTAGATGCATGCTAGATAGCGGCTGATGAGTGGACTAATAGTAGTAGATGCAGGCAGGAATTGGTCTACTTGTCTCGGACATGATGCCTATATACATTATCATACCTAACAAAATAAAAGTGTGATGATCATCATTATTAGAGCATTGTCCCAGCGAGGAAAGGATGATGGAGACTATGATTCCCCCACAAGTCGGGATGAGACTCCGGACGAAAAATAAAAAAAAGAGAAATAAAAGAGGCCATAAAAAAAGAGAAAAGGCCCAAATAAATAAATAAATGAAAAATGAGAGAAAAAGGGAGAAGGGACATTGCTACTATCATTTTACCACACTCGTGCTTCAAAGTAGCACCATGATCTTCATAGCAGAGAGTCTCTCATGTTATCACTTTCATATACTAGTGGGAATTTTTCATTAAAGAATTTGGCTTGTATATTCCAATGATGGGCTTCCTCAAATTGCTCTAGGTCTTCATGAATAAGCAAGTTGGATGCACACCCACTTAGTTTCTTTTTGATCTTTCATATACTTATAGCTCTAGTGCATCCGTTGCATGGCAATCTCTACTCACTCACATTGATATCTATTGATGGGCATCTCCAAAGCCCGTTGATACGCCTAGTTGATGCGAGACTATCTTCTCCGTTTTTGCCTTCTCCACAACCACCACTCTATTCCACCTATAGTGCTATGTCCATGGCTCACGCTCATGTATTGCGTGAAAATTGAAAAAGTTTGGAGAATGTCAAAAGAATGAAACAATTGCTTGGCTTGTCATCGGGGTTGTGCATGATTTAAATATTTTGTGTGGTGAAGATGGAGCATAGCCAGACTATATGATTTTGTAGGCATAACTTTCTTTGGCCATGTTATTTTGAGAAGACATAATTTCTTAGTTAGTATGCTTGAAGTATTATTATTTTTATGTCAATATGAACTTTTGTCTTGAATCTTTCGGATCTGAATATTCATACCACAATTAAGAAGAATTACATTAAAATTATACCAAGTAGCACTCCGCATCAAAAGTTCTGTTTTTATCATTTACCTACTCGAGGACGAGCAGGAATTAAGCTTGGGGATGCTTGATACGTCTCCAACGTATCTATAATTTTTGACTGCTCCATGCTATATTATCTACTGTTTTGGACATTATTGGGCTTTATTATCCACTTTTATATTATTTTTGGGACTAACCTATTAACCGGAGGCCCAGCCCAGAATTGCTGTTTTTTGCCTGTTTTAGGGTTTCAAAGAAAAGGATTATCAAACGAAGTCCAAATGGAATGAAACCTTCAGGAACGTGATTTTCTCAACGAATAAGACCCAGGAGACTTGGCCCTACGTCAAGGCACAAGAGAGGAGGCTATGAGGTAGGGGGCGCGCCTGCCTACCCCAGGCGCGCCCTCCACCATCGTGGGCCCCCTGTGGCTCCACCGACGTACTCCTTCTTCCTATATATATCCACGTACCCCCAAACGATCAGATACGGAGCCAAAACCCTAATTCCACCGCCGTAACTTTCTGTATCCACTAGATCCCATCTTGGCGCCTGTTCCTGAGCTCCTCCGGAGGGGGCACCGATCACGGAGGGCTTCTACATCAACACCATACCCTCTCCGATGAAGTGTGAGTAGTTTACCTCAGACCTACGGGTCCATAGTTAGCAGCTTGATGGCTTCTTCTCTCTTTTTGGATCTCAATACAATGTTCTCCCCCTCTCTTGTGGAGAACTATTCGATTTAATCTTCTTTTTGCGGTGTGTTTGTTGAGACCGATGAATTGTGGGTTTATGATCATGTCTATCTATGAATAATTTTTGAATCTTCTCTTAATTCTTTTATGTATGATTGGTTATCTTTCCAAGTCTCTTTGAATTATCAGTTTGGTTTGGCCTACTAGATTGATCTTTCTTGCAATGGGAGAAGTGCTTAGCTTTGGGTTCAATCTTGCGGTGTCCTTTCCCAATGACAGTAGGGGCAGCAAGGCACGTATTGTATTGTTCCCATTGAGGATAACAAGATGTGGTTTTCTTCATATTGCATGAGTCTATCCCTCTACATCATGTCATCTTGCTTAAGGCGTTACTCTATTTTTAACTTAATACTCTAGATGCATGCTGGATAGTGGTCGATGAGTGGAGTAATAGTAGTAGATGCAGGCAGGAGACGGTCTACTTGTCTCGGACATGATGCCTATATACATGATCATACCTAGATATTCTCATAACTATGCTCAATTCTGTCAATTTCTCAACAGTAATTTGTTCACCCACCATAGAATACTTATTCTCTCGAGAGAAGCCACTAGTGAAACCTATTGCCCCAGGGTTTATCTTTGTCATATTGATCTCCTACTACTTAGTTATTTCCTTTGCCTTTATTTTACTTTGCATATTTATCACAAAAATACCAAAAATATTATCTTTATCATATCTATCAGATCTCACTCTCGTAAGTGGCCTTATAGGGATTGACAACCCCTATTTGCGTTGGTTGCGAGAATTTATTTGTTTTGTGCAGGTACGAGGGACTCGCGCGTAGCCTCCTACTGGATTGATACCTTGGTTCTCAAAAACTGAGGGAAATACTTACGCTACTTTGCTACATCATCCCTTCCTCTTCGGGGAAAACCAACACTGTGCTCAAGAGGTAGCAGAAAGGAACCCGGGAGACTTGGATTCCACGTCAAGGAAGCTTCGAGGAAGCCACGAGGTAGGGGGCACACCGACCCACCCCTGGGCGCGCCCTTTAGCCTCGTGGCCCCTTGTGGCCCCCCTAGCATACTTCTTCTGCCTATTTATATCCATATACCCTAAAATGATCAGAGAGCACAATAGATCGGGAGTTCCGCCGCCAGAAGCCTCCATAGCCACCGAAAACAAATCTAGACCCGTTCTGGCACCCTGCCGGAGGGGGGATCCCTCTCCGATGGCTATCTTCATAATCCTAGTGCTCTCCATGACGAGGAGGGACTAGTTCTCCCTCGAGGCTGAGGGTATGTACCAGTAGCTATGTGTTTGATCTCTCTCTCTCTCTCGTGTTCTTGAGGTGATACGATCTTGATGTATCGCGAGCTTTGCTATTATAGTTGGATCTTATGATGTTTTCTCCCCCCTCTACTCTCTTGTATTGGATTGAGTTTCCCCTTTGAAGTTATCTTATCGGATTGAGTCTTTAAAGATTCGAGAACACTTGATGTATGTCTTGCCGTGCGTATCTGTGGTGAGAATGGGATATCACGTGATTCACTTGATGTATGTTTTGGTGACCAACTTGCGGGTTCCGCCCATGAACCTATGCATAGGGGTTGGCCAGCTAGTAGAAAAGGGGGCAATGGTCCAGGTCGGGCCGGGTCAGCCCATTAGTCCCGGTTCAGTCACGAACCGGGACTAATGTGAGTACTGGTCCCGGTTCGTGCGGCTAAGGCATTAGTCCCGGTTCACCTTAGCCCTTTAGTCCCAGTTTGAGGTATGAACCGAGACTAAAGGGTGCAATGCCCTTTAGTCCCGGTTTGTGTCTCAAACCGGGACTAAAGATTAGACCTTTAGTCCCGGTTTGAGACACAAACCGGGACTAAAGGGTGCAATGCCCTTTAGTCCCGGTTTGTGTCTCAAACCGGGACTAAAGGTCCAATTTTCAAACTCTACCCCCAGGTGGATCGCCTTTTTTGTTTCGAAAAAATCAAAAGAAAATGATAAAAACTTCAAAAAATAAAATTCTTCGAGTGGTAGTTATATTACTACATCTACTAGTTAGGATAATTTAAAAAATTAAATTTGGACATGTTTTGCAAAAAATGTAGGGAAAATGTAAAACGGCTATAACTTTTGCATACGATGTCAGAAAAAAACGTATAATATATCAAAATGTTCCGAACGAAAATCCGCATCCGATGGAGACTGCCTACGGCATGTTCACAAATTTTTAGAATCCTCAAATTCTAAAAGGAAAAAAAGTTATGCTCAAATTTCAGTTTTTTTTGAATTTTTGTTAAATCTGGTCAAACTATGGTCAAACTACTTATTCAAGAAGTATTAGTGTTACTAAATAATTATTCAAGAATATTAGTGTTACTAAATAATTATTTCAGTTTTTTTGAATTTTGGTCAACTATGGTCAAACTATGGTCAAACTGTGGTCAAACTACTTATTCAAGAAATATTAGTGTTACTAAATAATTATTTCAGTTTTTTGAATTTTGGTCAAATCAGGTCAAAGTATGGGCAAACTATTGTCAAACTGTGGTCAAACTAGGGTCAAGCTATGGTCAAACTACTTATTCAAGAAATATTAGTGTTACTAAATAATTATTGATTTTTAGAACAATAGTTTCAAACTCAAACAGTGAAATGTGTGACTTCATGCTCAAGCTAAATTCCTAAGGGTTAATAGGATTGACATCTTACTATAGTCAGGAAAACAACAAGTGCAGACTTGGAAACGAGGGAGAATAGAACCCGGAAGTTAAGCGTTCTCAGGCTGGAGTAGTGAGAGGATGGGTGACCGTTCGGGAAGTTAGATGATTTGGAATGATGAGGGGTGATTAGAGATTAAAGGTTAAATTGAGCAGTGATGAGGGGTGATTAGAGATTAGAGGTAAAAATAATTCAGAAATTTGAAACTCAAAAAAAATTCTAAAAAAATCAAAAAAAATTCAAAAAAAATCACAAAATTTCCTTTAGTACCGGTTGGTGTTACCAATCGGGACTAAAGGTGGACCTCTGGGAAGCGGCCACGTGGAGGGCCTTCACGTGGAGGGCCTTTAGTCCCGGTTCCAGTTAGAACCGGGACTAAAGGGGGAGGCTTTAGTACAGACCCTTTAGTCCTGGTTCCAGAACCGGGACTAAAGGCCCTTATGAACCGGGACTAAAGGCCCTTTTTGTACTAGTACAAACTCTTTGTAGGGATGAACTTTCTTTGGCCATGTTATTTTGAGAAGACATAATTGCTTAGTTAGTATGCTTGAAGTGTTACTATTTATGCTAATATGAACTTTATCTTGAATCTTTCGGATTCTGAATATTCATACCACAATTAGAAGAACTAAATTGAAATTATGCCAAGTAGGCATTCCACATCAAAATTCTGTTTTTATCATTTACCTACTCGAGGACGAGAGGAATTAAGCTGGGGGATGGCTGATACGTCTCCAACGTATTCTATAATTTTTGATTGCTCCATGCTATCTTAATCTTCTGTTTTTGGATTGTTTATGGGTTTTTATTATAAACTTTTTATATTATTTTTGGGACTAACTATTAACCCAGAGCCCAGTGCTGGTTTCTGTTTTTTTCCTTGTTTTAGAGTTTCGCGCAGAAAGGAAATCAAACGGAGTCCAATTGACCTGAAACTTCACAGAACTATTTTGGAAGGAAAAGCAACCGAGAGACTTGGAGTCCATGTGAAGGAAGTTTCGAGGAAGCCACGAGTAGGGGGGCGTGCCCACCCCCCGTGGGCGCGCCCTCCACTGTAACATCTCAAATTTTCAATTTGGAATGTTATAACACTAGATCATCATTTGCATATCATATTTTATTGGCATTTGGTTGATCCTAGAAATTTTCGCACAACTCAAGGACCTAGGAGAGAGTTGGGGATTTCGTTATTTTCATATTTTGAGTTCTTCTAAAATTTGAAAATAGGATCATTTGATTTTGTTTATTTTATCTTCAATTATTTCTATTAAAAATATGAGAGAGGGAATTAAAATGACTTTCCAAAATAAGAAATATTGAGGATTTAATAAAAAATCAAATAAAAGATTTATTTGGGTTTTATTTGCTATTTATTGAATAGGAATGCGCGTTTTTCAAAATTGCATTTAGGCCCCAAAATAAATGTTCATCCTGTGCGGCTTTGATTTAGAAGCTGGGGAAATTTATTTCGGGATTTTTGGAGTCTGTTTAGTATTCCTTTTGTTTTTTTTCTGAGCGTAATTATTTAAAAAAACAACGAACCGACCTATCGGGCCGTGTCCGACCCAGACACTTGGCCCGCCGACCGGAGCCCAGCTAAGCCACCCCCAAACCTAGCAACCTCGCCCCGCCCGCCTAGCTCGCCGCCGGCGCCTCGCCCCCCCCCCCCGCCGCCCGCCGCCTTGCCACGCCGGAGGTTGACCCCGCCCCGTCGCCGGTTTTTCTCGAAAACCGTTTGGTTTTCCGTCGGTTTTTCGTTCGGTTTTTTTAGATTTCGTTTTTTAATAGATAGGGTTTTCTGGTTTGTTTAAATAGAGAGCGTTTGCTCGTTCGTTTGTTTTAACGAACGCGTTCATCTTTTAGATCCAGATAACGAACGTTCGTTCGTTAATCTGTTCGTCGTTTTTCTTTTTCTCAGATTAAATCCGCGATTTTTCTGATCGCGATTCCTGATCCAATTTTTGTTCTAGTATAACTTTTCGCTCGTTTATCGGAATCTGGCGATTCAAGCGCCTAGAGTATCGTCTCGAAACACTCTTTTTGTTTAACCAACTCAAACAAGTTTTTGCTTCTGTAAAAATTGCCCTAGATCCAGAATAGTAAATGAAGCATGTTTCTTTTTCCGTATGTCTTTCGTTGTTTCGTTCGATTTGGTTCTTTTTGCCAACCCGGAGTTGTTTAAGTTTGAACTATCTGGTTAGAATCTCTTTATTTGAGTTTTACCTATGCATTAGTCGAGTACTTATTGTATGCTTGTTTGTTTGCGATAGAGTACCCGGAAGTGCGCGCTTGCTACTTCGAATCGCTAGGTTTTCCCGGAACAACAGCAGGCAAGTACACTTTGATCATACCTCCTACTACCCATGTTTTTATTGCATTAGATCAACCCTCACACATTGCATGATTAGGATCTAATTAAATTGTGGGTTTGGGAAGTAGTTGAGGTAGTACCTATTACCTGTTTATTATCAAACCTTTGGGAGTTACTTCTACATTTGCTTATTATGCCATGCTATGCTAGTAGACGTGGATTGGGTGAGTGTATCCGTGACAGATGTGAGATTGTTAATTTAATGGTTTATCTAAGGTGGAAACTTAAATACACATCTGGGTGGATTGAGGCACCTGAGTATTCCAACGATTGCCTGTTTTCTTTTGGACCGCCACCCAGGCTCAAAGGGATCATGAGATTATTTCATACTAGAAACTTCCGTGTGCAGCCACAAGCTACTATGGGCTCTAGCATAGTTGACTAAGTTGTGCGAACTCTTACAGTGGTAGACTAGAAGATATAGGGGAAAGTAGGTATAACGGTCTACACGTTCGTAAGGTGCTAGCAATTCTGAAAGACTATGTCTAGGTCATCCGTTTCTCAAACACCATGTAGTGCAAGAATCCCAACGGAGGAGATCGAGTCTAGTGGGGAAAAGTGCGCAAACCTCTACAGAGTGTATAAACTAATCATGGTTAGTCGTGTCCCCATTTTAGGGACAACTTGAGTATCTAGTACTTGGATTATCATGTGAATCTCATCATGTTACTATAATTAATTTGTTGGGTTTTAATGTTGATGTTTAGCTGGGATTGAGAGCGTGTCTACGCTCTCAATGTTTAACAACCACCATGATAGTTAAACAAATCTATTCCTTTGCGGTAGGGAAAAATTGGCTTTATGCAAAACTGTAACCATAGAGCTTTCCACCAGCCAAATATGCATATAGTATAGTCTTATTCCTTCATTTGCTCTCTATGTGTTACATTGCCAGCATATTCCATGTGCTGACCCGTTTCGGGCTGCAACGTTCATGTTGCAGACTTTTCAGACGACGAGTAAGGTGCTTTTAGGTCGTGGTTCTATACTCAGTGATGTCGTTGGAGTTGATGGACTCACTTATCTTCCAAGCCTTCCGCTGTTATCGTTATTAGATGGCCTTAAGCCATATTTATTGTAATAAGTTCTCTTTTGAGACACTCCATGTAATAAGAATGTGATTGCTACTCTTTTATAAATCCTTCAAGTACTGTGTGGTGTGAGCATTACTGATCCAGGGATGACACCTGAGCACAGAGATTGTACCGTTTGAGGTCTGGTCGCTACATCCACCCTTGTGGGCCCCTCGTGGCCCCCCTGATGTACTTCTTTCGCCTATATATATCCAAATACCCTAAAACGATCAGAGAGCACAATAGATCGGGAGTTCCGCCGCCAGAAGCCTCCGTAGCCACCGAAAACCAATCTAGACCCGTTTCGGCACCCTGCCGGAGGGGGATTCCCTCTCCGGTGGCCATCTTCATCATCCCGGCGCTCTCCATGACGAGGAGGGAGTAGTTCTCCCGGGGCTGAGGGTATGTACCTGTAGCTATGTGTTTGATATCTCTCTCTCTCGTGTTCGTGAGGTGATACGATCTTGATGTATCGCGAGCTTTGCTATTATAGTTGGATCTTATGATGTTTTCTCCCCCCTCTACTCTCTTGTAATGGATTGAGTTTCCCCTTTGAAGTTATCTTATCGGATTGAGTCTTTAAAGATTCGAGAACACTTGATGTATGTCCTTGCCGTGCGTATCTGTGGTGAGAATGGGATATCACGTGATTCACTTGATGTATGTTTTGGTGACCAACTTGCGGGTTCCGCCCATGAACCTATGCATACGGGTTGGCCAGCTAGTAGAAAAGGGGGCAATGGTCCAGGTCGGGCCGGGTCAGCCCATTAGTCCCGGTTCAGTGACGAACCGGGACTAATGTAAGCACTGGTCCCGGTTCGTGCGGCTAAGGCATTAGTCCCGGTTCACCTTCGCCCTTTAGTCCCGGTTTGAGGTATGAACCGAGACTAAAGGGTGCAATGCCCTTTAGTCCCGGTTTGTCTCTCAAACCGGGACTAAAGGTCCAATTTTCAAACTCTACCCCCCAGGTGGATCGCCTTTTTTGTTTCGAAAAAATCAAAAGAAAATGATAAAAACTTCAAAAAATAAAACCCTTCGAGTGGTAGTTATATTACTACATCTACTAGTTAGGAAAATTTAAAAAACTTAAATTTGGACATGTTTTGCAAAAATGTAGGGAAAATGTAAAACGGCTATAACTTTGCATACGATGTCAAAAAAAACGTATAATATATCAAAATGTTCAACGAAAATCCGCTTCCGATTTTGACAGCCTACGGTTGTTTGCAAATTTTTAGAATCCTCAAATTCTAAAAGGAAAAAAAGTTATGCTCAAATTTTAGTTTTTTTTGAATTTTTGTTAAATCTGGTCAAACTATGGTCAAACTACTTATTCAAGAAGTATTAGTGTTACTAAATAATTATTCAAGAATATTAGTGTTACTAAATAATTATTTCAGTTTTTTTGAATTTTGGTACTATGGTCAAACTGTGGTCACTACTTATTCAGAAATATTAGTGTTACTAAATAATTATTTCAGTTTTTTGAATTTTGGTCAAATGGTCAAAGTATGGTCAAACTGTGGTCAAACTACTTATTCAAGAAATATTAGTGTTACTAAATAATTATTGATTTTTAGAACAATAGTTTCAAACTCAAACAGTGAAATGTGTGACTTCATGCTCAAGCTAAATTCCTGAGGGTTAATAGGATTGACATCTTACTATTGTCAGGAAAACAACAAGTGCAGACTTGGAAACGAGGGAGAATAGAACCCGGAAGTTAAGCGTGCTCAGGCTGGAGTAGTGAGAGGATGGGTGACCGTTCGGGAAGTTAGATGATTTGGAATGATGAGGGGTGATTAGAGATTAAAGGTTAAATTGAGCAGTGATGAGGGGTGATTAGAGATTAGAGGTTAAAATAATTCAGAAATTTGAAATTCAAAAAAAAATTCTAAAAAAAATCAAAAAATTCAAAAAAATCACAAAATTTCCTTTAGTACTGGTTGGTGTTACCAATCGGGACTAAAGGTGGACCTCCGGGCAGCGGCCACATGGAGGGCCTTTAGTCCCGGTTCCAGTTAGAACCGGGACTAAAGGGGGAGGCTTTAATACAAACCCTTTAGTCCTGGTTCCAGAACCGGGACTAAAGGCCCTTTTTCTACTAGTACAAACTCTTTGTAGGGATGACTTTCTTTGGCCATGTTATTTTGAGAAGACATAATTGCTTAGTTAGTATGCTTGAAGTGTTACTATTTTTATGCTAATATGAACTTTTATCTTGAATCTTTCGGATCTGAATATTCATACCACAATTAAGAAGAACTACATTGAAATTATGCCCAAGTAAGCATTCCACATAATTCTGTTTTTATCATTTACCTACTCGAGGACGAGCAGGAATTAAGCTTGGGGATGCTGATACGTCTCCAACGTATCTAATAATTTTTGATTGCTTCCATGCTATCTATCTCTGTTTTTGGATGTTTATGGGCTTTATTATAAACTTTTATATTATTTTTGGGACTAACCTATTAACCCAGAGCCCAGTCAGTTTCTGTTTTTTCCTTGTTTTAGAGTTCGCAGAAAAGGAAAATCAAACGGAGTCCAATTGACCTGAAACTTCACAGAACTTATTTTTTGGAAGGAAAGCAACCGAGAGACTTGGAGTCCATGTGAAGGAAGTTTCGAGGAAGCCACGAGGTAGGGGGGGCGTGCCCACCCCCCTGGGCGCGCCCTCCACTGTAACATCTCAAAATTTCAATTTGGAATGTTATACACTAGATCATCATTGCATATCATATTTTATTTGCATTTTGGTTGATCCTAGAAAATTTCGCGCAACTCAAGGACCCTAGAGAGAGTTGGGGATTTCGTTTATTTTCATATTTGAGTTCTCTCAAAATTTTGAAAATAGGATCATTTGATTTTGTTTATTTTATCTTCATTATTTCTATTACAAAATATGAGAGAGCAATAAAATTGAACTTTACCAAAATAAAGAAATATTGAGGATTTAATAAAAAATCAAATAAGATTTTATTTGGGTTTTATTTGCTATTTTATTTGAATTTAGGAAAAATGCGCGTTTTTCAAAATTGCATTTAGGCCCCAAATAAATGTTCATCCTGTGCGGCTTGATTTTAGAAGCTGGGGAAAATTTATTTCGGGTTTTTGGAGTCTGTTTAGTATTCCTTTTGTTTTTTTTCTGAGCGTAATTATTTAAAAAAACGTGAACCGACCTATGGAGCCGTGTCCGACCCGGACACTTGGCCCGGCCGACCCGAAGCCCAGCTGAGCCACCCCCAAACCCTAGCACCTCGCCCCGCCGCCTCGCCTCGCCGCCGCCGCCACCCCGCCGCCGAAGCCACGCCGCCGCCGCCCGCCGCCTTGCCACGCCGGAGGTTGACCCCGCCCCGTCGCCGGTTTTTCTCGAAAACCGTTTGGTTTTCCGTCGGTTTTTCGTTCGGTTTTTTTAGATTTCGTTTTTTAATAGATAGGGTTTTCTGGTTTGTTTAAATAGAGAGCGTTTGCTCGTTCGTTTGTTTTAACGAACGCGTTCATCTTTTAGATCCAGATAACGAACGTTCGTTCGTTAATCTGTTCGTCGTTTTTCTTTTTCTCGGATTAAATCCGCGATTTTTCTGATCGCGATTCCTGATCCAATTTTTGTTCTAGTATAACTTTTCGCTCGTTTATCGGAATCTGGCGATTCAAGCGCCTAGAGTATCGTCTCGAAACACTCTTTTTGTTTAACCAACTCAAACAAGTTTTTGCTTCTGTAAAAATTGCCCTAGATCCAGAATAGTAAATGAAGCATGTTTCTTTTTCCGTATGTCTTTCGTTGTTTCGTTCGATTTGGTTCTTTTTGCCAACCGGAGTTCTTAAGTTGAACTTATCTGGTTAGATCTCTTATTTGAGTTTTACCTGTGCATTAGTTGAGTACTTATTGTATGCTTGTTTGTTTGCGATAGAGTACCCGGAGTGCGCCGCTTGCTACTTCGAATCGCTAGGTTTCCCGGATCATCAGCAAGGCAAGTAACACTTTGATCATACCTCCTACTACCCATGTTTTTATTGCATTAGATCAACCCTCACACATTGCATGATTAGGATCTAATTAAATTGTGGGTTTGGGAAGTAGTTGAGGTAGTACCTATTACCTGTTTATTATCAAACCTTTGGGAGTTACTTCTACATTTGCTTATTATGCCATGCTATGCTAGTAGACGTGGATTGGGTGAGTGTATCCGTGACAGATGTGAGATTGTTAATTTAATGGTTTATCTTAAGGTGGCAACTTAAATACACATCTGGGTGGATTGAGGCACCTGGGTATTCCAACGATTGCCTGTTTTCTTTTGGACCGCCACCCAGGCTCAAAGGGATCATGAGATTATTCATACTAGAAACTTCCGTGTGCAGCCACAAGCTACTATGGGCTCTAGCATAGTTGACTAAGTTGTGCGAACTCTTACAGTGGTAGACTAGAAGATATAGGGGAAAGTAGGTGTAACGGTCTACCCGTTCGTAAGGTGCTAGCAATTCTGAAAGACTATGTCTAGGTCATCCGTTTCTCAAACACCATGTAGTGCGAGAATCCCAACGGAGGAGATCGAGTCTAGTGGGGAAAAGTGCGCAAACCTCTACAGAGTGTATAAACTAATCATGGTTAGTCGTGTCCCCAGTTATGGACAACTTGAGTATCTAGTACTTGGATTATCATGTGAATCTCATCATGTTACTATAATTAATTTGTTGGGTTTTAATGTTGATGTTTAGTTGGGATTGAGAGCGTGTCTATGCTCTCAATGTTTAACAACCACCATGATAGTTAAATAAAATCTATTCCTTTGCGGTAGGGAAAAATTGGCTTTACGCAAAACTGTAACCATAGAGCTTTCCACCAGCCAAATATGCATATAGTATACTCTTATTCTTTCATTGCTCTCTATGTGTTACATTGCCAGCATATTCCATGTGCTGACCCGTTTCGGGCTGCAACGTTCATGTTGCAGACTTTTCAGACGACGAGTAAGGTGCCTTTAGGTCGTGGTTCTATACTCAGTGATGTCGTTGGAGTTGATGGACTCTTATCTTCCAAGCCTTCCGCTGTTATCCGTTATTAGATGGCCTTATAAGCCATAATTTATTGTAATAAGTTCTCTTTTGAGACACTCCATGTAATAAGTGTGTGATTGCTACTCTTTTAAAATCCTTCAAGTACTGTGTGGTGTCAGCATACTGAATCCAGGGATGACACCTGAGCAACAGAGATTGTACCGTTTGAGGTCTGGTCGCTACATCCACCCTTGTGGGCCCCTCGTGGCCCCCCTGATGTACTTCTTTCGCCTATATATATCCAAATACCCTAAAACGATCAGAGAGCACAATAGATCGGGAGTTCCGCCGCCAGAAGCCTCCGTAGCCACCGAAAACCAATCTAGACCCGTTTCGGCACCCTGCCGGAGGGGGATTCCCTCTCCGGTGGCTATCTTCATCATCCCGGCGCTCTCCATGACTAGGAGGGAGTAGTTCTCCCCCGGGGCTGAGGGTATGTACCTGTAGCTATGCGTTTGATATCTCTCTCTCTTGTGTTCGTGAGGTGATACGATCTTGATGTATCGCGAGCTTTGCTATTATAGTTGGATCTTATGATGTTTTCTCCCCCCTCTACTCTCTTGTAATGGATTGAGTTTCCCCTTTGAAGTTATCTTATCGGATTGAGTCTTTAAAGATTCGAGAACACTTGATGTATGCCTTGCCGTGCGTATCTCTGGTGAGAATGGGATATCACGTGATTCACTTGATGTATGTTTTGGTGACCAACTTGCGGGTTCCGCCCATGAACCTATGCATACGGGTTGGCCAGCTAGTAGAAAAGGGGGCAATGGTCCAGGTCGGGCCGGGTCAGCCCATTAGTCCCGGTTCAGTGACGAACCGGGACTAATGTAAGCACTGGTCCCGGTTCGTGCGGCTAAGGCATTAGTCCCGGTTCACCTTCGCCCTTTAGTCCCGGTTTGAGGTAATCCGAGACTAAAGGGTGCAATGCCCTTTAGTCCGGTTTGTTGTCTCATCAAACCGGGACTAAAGGTCCAATTTTCAAACTCTACCCCTGGTGGATCGCCTTTTTTGTTTCGAAAAAAATCAAAAGAAAATGATAAAAACTTCAAAAAATAAAACCCTTCGAGTGGTAGTTATATTACTACATCTACTAGTTAGGAAAATTAAAAAACTTAATTTGGACATGTTTTGGCAAAAAATGTAGGGAAAATGTACGGCTATAACTTTGCATACGATGTCAGAAAAAAAACGTATAATATATCAAAATGTTCAGACGAAATCCGCTCCCGATTTAGACAGCTTACGGCCTGTTGCAAATTTTTAGAAATCCTAAAATTCTAAAAGGAAAAAAAGTTATGCTCAAATTTTAGTTTTTTTGAATTTTTGTTAAATCTGGTCAAACTATGGTCAAACTACTTATTCAAGAAGTATTAGTGTTACTAAATAATTATTCAAGAATATTAGTGTTACTAAATAATTATTTCAGTTTTTTTTTGAATTTTTGGTTCAACTATGGTCAACTGTGGTCAAGCTGTGGTCAACTACTTATTCAGGAAATATAGTGGTTACTAAATAATTATTTTTAGTTTTTTGATTTTTGGTCAAATCAGGTCAAGTATGCTCAAACTGTGGTCAAACTACTTATTCAAGAAATATTAGTGTTACTAAATATTATGATTTTTAGAACATAGTTTCAAGTCAAAGTTAAATGTGTGACTTCATGCTCAAGCTAAATTCTAAGGGTTAATAGGATGACAATCTTACTATTAGTCAGGAAAACAACAAGTGCAGACTTGGAAACGAGGGAGAATAGAACCCGGAGTAAGCGTTCTCAGGCTGGAGTAGTCAGAGGATGGGTGGACCGTTCGGGAAGTTAGATGATTTGGAATGATGAGGGGTGATTAGAGATTAAAGGTTTAAATTGAGGCAGTGATGAGGGGTGATTAGAGATTAGAGTAAAATAATTCAGAAAATTTGAATTCAAAAAATTCTAAAAAAAATCAAAAAAAAATTCAAAAAATCACAAAATTCCTTTAGTACCTGGTTGGTGTTACCAATCGGGACTAAAGGTGGACCTCGGGCAGCGGGCCACATGGAGGGCCTTTAGTCCGGTTCCAGTTAGAACGGGACTAAGGGGGAGGCTTATGTACAGACCCTTTAGTCCCTGGTTCCCAGAACCGGGACTAAAGGCCCTTATGAACCGGGACTAAAGGCCCTTTTTCTACTAGTACAAACTCTTTGTAGGGATGAACTTTCTTTGGCATGTTATTTTGAGAAGACATAATTGCCTTAGTTAGTATGCTTGAAGTGTTAACTATTTTTGCCTAATATGAACTTTTATCTTGAATCTTTCGGATCTGAATATTCATACCACAATTAAGAAGAATTACATTGAAATTATGCCAAGTAGCATTCCACATCAAAAATTCTGTTTTTATCATTTACCTACTCGAGGACGAGCAGGAATTAAGCTTGGGGATGCTGATACGTCTCCAACGTATCTATAATTTTTGATTGCTCCATGCTATATTATCTTCTGTTTTGGATGTTTATGGGCTTTATTATACACTTTTATATTATTTTTGGGACTAACCTATTAACCCAGAGCCCAGTGCCAGTTTCTGTTTTTTCCTTGTTTTAGAGTTTCGCAGAAAAGGAAAATCAAACGGAGTCCAATTGACCTGAAACTTCACGGAACTTATTTTTGGAAGGAAAGCAACCCGAGAGACTTGGAGTCCATGTGAAGGAAGTTTCGAGGAAGCCACGAGGTAGGGGGGCGTGCCCACCCCCCTGGGCGCGCCCTCCACTGTAACATCTCAAAATTTCAATTTGGAATGTTATACACTAGATCATCATTGCATATCATATTTTTATTGCATTTTGGTTGATCCTAGAAATTTCGCGCAACTCAAGGACCCTAGGAGAGAGTTGGGGATTTCGTTATTTTCATATTTGAGTTTCTCAAATTTTGAAAATAGGATCATTTGATTTTTTTTATTTTATCTTCAATTATTTCTATTACAAAATATGAGAGAGGGAATAAAATGACTTTCCCAAAATAAAGAAATATTGAGGATTTAATAAAAAATCAAATAAGATTTTATTTGGTTTTATTTTGCTATTTTATTTGAATTTAGGAAAAATGCGCGTTTTTCAAAATTGCATTTAGGCCCCAAATAAATGTTCATCCTGTGCGGCTTGATTTTAGAAGCTGGGGAAAATTTATTTCGGGTTTTTGGAGTCTGTTTAGTATTCCTTTTGTTTTTTTTCTGAGCGTAATTATTTAAAAAAACGTGAACCGACCTATGGAGCCGTGTCCGACCCGGACACTTGGCCCGGCCGACCCGAAGCCCAGCTGAGCCACCCCCAAACCCTAGCACCTCGCCCCGCCGCCTCGCCTCGCCGCCGCCGCCACCCCGCCGCCGAAGCCACGCCGCCGCCGCCCGCCGCCTTGCCACGCCGGAGGTTGACCCCGCCCCGTCGCCGGTTTTTCTTGAAAAACCGTTTGGTTTTCCGTCGGTTTTTCGTTTGTTTTTTTAGATTCGTTTTTTTTAATAAATTGGGTTTTCGGTTTTATTTATAGAGAGCGTTCACTCGTTCGTTTGTTTTAACGAACGCGTTCATCTTTAGATCCAGATAACGAACGTTCGTTCGTTAATCTGTTCGTCGTTTTCTTTTTTCTTGGATTAAATCCGCGATTTTTCTGATCACGATTCCTGATCCAATTTTTGTTCTAGTATAACTTTTCGCTCGTTTATCGGAATCAGGCGATTCAAGCGCCTAGAGTATCGTCTCGAAACCCTCTTTCCGTTTAACCAACTCAAACAAGTTTTTGCCTCTGTAAAAATTGCCCTAGATCCAGAATAGTAACGAAGCTGTTTCTTTTTGCCGTTTGTCTTTCGTTGCTTTCGTTCGATTTGTTCTTTTTGCCAACCGGAGTTCTTAAGTTGAACTATCTGTTAGATCTCTTATTTGAGTTTTACCTATGCATTACCCGGAGTGCGCTGCTTGCTACTTCGATCGCTAGGTTCCCGGAACATCAGCAAGGCAAGTAACACTTTGATCATACCTCCTACTACCCAGTTTTATTGCATTAGATCAATCCTCACACATTGCATGATTAGGATCTAATTAAATTGTGGGTTTGGGAAGTAGTTGAGGTAGTACCTATTACCTGTTTATTATCAAACCTTTGGGAGTTACTTCTACGTTTGCTTATTATGCCATGCTATGCTAGTAGACGTGGATTGGGTGAGTGTATCCATGACAGATGTGAGATTGTTAAATTAATGGTTTATCTAAGGTGGCAACTTAAATACACATCTGGGTGGATTGAGGCACCTGGGTATTCCAGCGATTGCCTTTTTCTTTTGGACCGCCACCCAGGCTCAAAGGGATCATGAGATTATTCATACTAGAAACTTCCGTGTGCAGCCACAAGCTACTATGGGCTCTAGCATAGTTGACTAAGTTGTGCGAACTCTTACAGTGGTAGACTAGCAGATGTAGGGGAAAGTAAGGTGTTAACGGTCCTACCCGTTCGTAAGGTGCTAGCACTTCTGAAAGACTATGTCTCGGTCATCCGTCTCAAACACCATGTAGTGCGAGAAATCCCAACGGAGGAGATCGAGTCTAGTGGGGAAAAGTGCGCAAACCTCTACAGAGTGTATAACTAATCATGGTTAGTCGTGTCCCCCAAGTTATGGACAACTTGAGTATCTAGTACTTGGATATCGTGTGATCTCATCAATGTTACTATAATTAATTTGTTGGGTTTTAATGTTGAATGTTTTAGGTTGGGATGAGAGCGTGTCTACACTCTCAATGTTTAACAACCACAATAATAGTTAAATAAATGATTTCCTTTGCGGTAGGGAAAAATTGGCTTTACGGCAAAAACTGTAACCATAGAGCTTTCCAACCAGCCAAATATGCATATAAGTATATTCTTATTCCCTTCATTTGCTCTCTATGTGTTACATTGCCAGCATATTCCATGTGCTGACCTTGTTTCCGGGCTGCAACGTTCATGTTGCAAGACTTTTCAGACGATGAAGTAAGGTGCTTTTAGGTCGTGGGTTCTATACTCAGTGATGTCGTTGGAGTTTGATGGACTCACCTTATCTTCCAAGCCTTCCGCTGTTATCGTTATTAGAAGGCTTAAGCCATATTTATTGTATAAGTTCTCTTTTGAGACACTCGATTGTAATAGTGTGTGATTGCTACTCTGTATAAAACCTTCAAGTACTGTGTGGTGTCAGGCATTACTGATCCAGGAATGACACCTGAGCACAGAGATTGTACTGGTTTGAGGTCTGGTCGCTACATCCACCCTTGTGGGCCCCTCGTGGCCCCCCTGATTGTACTTCTTTCGCCTATATATATAACCCTAAAACGATCAGAGAGCACAATAGATCGTGAGTTCCGCCGCCAGAAGCCTCCGTAGACACCTGAAAACCAATCTAGACCCGTTCCGGCACCCTGCCGAAGGGGGATTCCCTCTTCGGTGGCTATCTTCATCATCCCAGTGCTCTCCATGACTAGGAGGGAGTAGTTCTCCCCCGGGGCTGAGGGTATATGTACCAGTAGCTATGTGTTTGATCTCTCTCTCTCTCGTGTTCGTGAGGTGATACGATCTTGATGTATCGCGAAGCTTTGCTATTATAGTTGGATCTTATGATGTTTTCTCCCCCCTCTACTCTCTTGTAATGGATTGAGTTTCCCCTTTGAAGTTATCTTATCGGTTTGAGTCTTTAAAGATTTGAGAACACTTGATGCATGTCTTGCCGTGCGTATCTGTGGTGACAATGGGAAATCAGGTGATTCACTTGATGTATGTTTTGGTGACCAACTTGCGGGTTCCGCCCATGAACCTATGCATAGGGGTTGGCACACGTTTTCGTCATGATTCTCTGGTAGAAACTTTGGGGCACTCTTTGAGGTTCTATGTGTCGGTTGAATAGATGAATCTGAGATTGTGTGATGCATATCGTATAATGATACCCACGGATACTTGAGGTGACATTGGAGTATCTAGGTGACATTAGGGTTTTGGTTGATTTGTGTCTTAAGGTGTTATTCTAGTACGAACTCTAGGGCTGTTTGTGACACTTATAGGAAGAGCTCAACGGATTGATTGAAAAGAATAACATTGAGGTGGTTTCGTACCCTACCATAATCTCTTCGTTTGTTCTCCGCTATTAGTGACTTTGGAGTGACTCTTTGTTGCATGTTGAGGGATAGTTATGTGATCCAATCATGTTATTATTATTGAGAGGACTTGCACTAGTGAAAGTATGAACCCTAGGTCTTGTTTCAATGCATTGCAATACCGTTTAAGCTCACTTTTATCATTAGTTACCTTGCTGTTTTTATATTTTCAGATTACAAAAACCATTATCTACTATCCATATACCACTTGTATCACCATCTCTTCGCCGAACTAGTGCACCTATACAATTTACCATTGTATTGGGTGTGTTGGGGACACAAGAGACTCTTTGTTATTTGGTTGCAGGGTTGCTTGAGAGAGACCATCTTCATCCTACGCCTCCTACGGATTGATAAACCTTAGGTCATCCACTTGAGGGAAATTTGCTATTGTCCTACAAACCTCTTCACTTGGAGGCCAAACAACGTCTACAAGAAGAAGGTTGTGTAGTAGACATCAATATCCCGTTAACATCCCGGACCAATGGGGATTTTCCACGTGTAAAATTCTCATTGGCCGGAGGAAACACATGTTGGCTCACCGTTGGGATAGATGTCATCCACACATTGGACAGGAGGCACCTATGATACATCGACACGTGGCAAGGCCCAACAGAGGCCCATTCCGGTGAAAAGGCTGGCCCGTTTGACTTTGTCAAAAGGTAACGGGTCGTCCCACGAAAAGCCTGTTAGCGGCCTGTTCATATATAGCCCATTTACGGCCCGCTAATTCCCGGCCCATAACGGCCTATCGGAATAAAGCCCAGTAGTTTCATCTGTGTCGGATCTCGGGTTCCGGCAAAACCCTCAAGGTTCGAACACTAGAGTGCGCATGAAGATATCCCCCTACCAACTCACGCCCTCGACCTCGCCACGATCTCCAAGGATAACTCGACAAACTCGCAACACGAAGGACACAAGATTTATACTGGTTCGGGCCACCATTGTGGTGTAATACCCTACTCCAGTGTGGTGTGGTGGATTGCCTCTCGGGCTGAGGATGAACAGTACAAGGGGAAGAACAACCTCCTGAGGTGAGGTGTTCTTGTGCTTATTGGGTGCATGGATGGGTTCGATCTAGTCCAAGATGAGATGGCTGAGGCTCTGTTCGTTCGCCCTAGTTGGTTGCCTCCTACTGTGGTGGCTAATCCTATTTATAGAGGCCCTGGTCCTCTCCCCAAATATTGAGTGGGAAGGGAGCCAACAACGTCCAATTTGAAAGGGTACATCGAGTACAAGTTATCCTGACAAAAGCAGTCTTCGCCTACCAAAGGCTCTGGTGGTGACGCCGCCTTGGGATCCATGGTGACCTCCGTGTTGCTGTCCTGCTGGTCGTGGTCTCATTGCACCGATATAGAAACCTCGCGAGGTTTGCCTTGCCTTGCTCTCTCCGCCCCTCGCGAGCCAGCCTCGGTACTCCTCGCCTGTGCTTGCCTCCTTAGTACCAAAGAGGAAAAAAGGACACTGTGCGCACTGGCGCCCATCTGGTCTCGATCGTCATGGCTCACGTCATTGGAACCTCGCGAGGTTTGCCTTGCCTTGCTCTCTCCGCCCCTCGCGAGCCAGCCTGGTGAGGCCTCTCCCAAGGAGGTCTTGTGCCGTCCGCCTCATGAGGCTTGGCCCCTCGCGAGGGTCTTGAATGCTCGTTGGTGAAGATGGGCCATACGGGCCCGCTTGCAGAGCCACGCCGTGGGCCGCAGGCAGGCAAGTCTGGGGACCCCCGTTCCCAGAACACCGATAGTAGCCCCCGGGCCCAAGGCGCGCTCGGGCTTGGCTTCGAGGCGAGGCCAAGGGGCAAGTACGGAGCGCCGCGGACCCAGCAGCCTGCGGCCTTGGTCGACGTGTGGCGGTTGATTGGACGTGGGCGTCTCCACTTCCCCACGCTGCCTTGCTACCCGCCTGGCTAGGCGGCCACCGCGGACTACACGGTTTCCCTCCCGCTATTGCCTCGAACTCTCCAATTCTTCCGCTTCCTCGAAGCTCAGCCTCTCCCGCCGATCCGATCTGAGCACAATCCTCCCATTGCCAAGGCACCTGACTTGTCGAAGAAAGGGAAGAGTCCCCTGTCCCCTTCTCTTCCGGTGGCGCCAAAGGGGAAACCCTTCTCCCATCTAGGGAGGAGGTCAAGGAAGAAGAAGACGAAGGGGGCCCCTCTCCCCTTCTCTTCCGGTGGTGTCGGAACGCTGCTGTGGCCATCATCATCACCGCAATGTTCGCCAACAAGTTCACCGCCATCATCACCAACTCTTCCCCCCTCTATGCAGCGTTGTAACCTCTCTTCTACCCGCTGTAATCTCTACTTAAACATGGTGCTCAACGCTATACATTATTTCCCAGTGATGTATGGCTATCCTATGTTGTTTTAGTAGATCCATTTTGTCCTATGGGCTATTTGATGATCAAGATTGGTTTGAGTTGCATGTTTTATTATTGGTACTGCCCTATGGTGCTCTCCGTGTCGCGCAAGCGTGAGGGATCCCCACTGTAGGGTGTTGCAATACGTTCATGATTCGCTTATAGTGGGTTGCCTGAGTGACAGAAACACAAACCAGAGTAAGTGGGTTGTTGCGTATGGGATAAAGAGGACTTGATGCTTTAATGCTATGGTTGGGTTTACCTTAATGATCTTTAGTAGTTGCGGATGCTTGCTAGAGTTCCAATCATAAGTGCATATGATCCAAGTAGATAAAGTATGTTAGCTTATGCCTCTCCCTCATATAAAATTGCAATAATGATTACCGGTCTAGTTATCGATTGCCTAGGGACAAATAACTTTCTCATAACAACAAGCTCTCTACTAAAACTAATTTTGTTCTGTCTTTATCTAAACAGCCTCTACTTTTTATTTACGTGCTCTTTATTATCTTGCAAACCTATCCAATAACACCTACAAAGTACTTCTAGTTTCATACTTGTTCTAGGCAAAGCGAACATCAAGCGTGCGTAGAGTTGTATTGGTGGTTGATAGAACTTGAGGGATATTTGTTCTGCCTTTAGCTCCTCGTTGGGTTCGACACTCTTACCTATCGAAAATTGTTGCGATCCCCTATACTGGTGGGTTATCAAGACCTTTTTCTGGTGCCGTTGTCGGGGAGCAACAGCGTGGGGTGAATATTCTCGTGTGTGCTTGTTTTCTTTATCGCTAAGTAATCTCTATCTTTAGTTATGGATATGGAAGACAAATTACCAAAAAAAAATTAGGTGTACTTTCTACTCATGGAGAGGAGGAACCTCCTAAAACCCTCGATGCTGGTTATGTGAAAGATATTATGTACTACTTTAATAATCCTGAGAAAACCCCATTCAATTATGTAATGGGAGTAACGTTGGATCAATGCGAATACTTTAGGGATTATCGCTTGACACAAAAAGGGAAACTATTATCGGATCAAATTCATATATTGTATTGGTATGCTAGGAAACTATGCTTGAGATATGATTATACTTGTTGCTCTAGGATGAACGCTCCACACCTTCCCTTTTCATGTGAATTTAATGATCATAAAACCTTAGCTTCTTATGCTAATGATATATATGATTACTATGATGTGGAACAAATAGAATAATTTGTTGCTTTTATGGGTGCTTATGAAATTGAATCTATGTTTAAGGAGTTTGAAGATTTTGACGATTCGGTTTATAGACCTGAAAATTTAGCTATCCTTAAATATTGCTATGAGAATTATGAATACAATTCCGATATAAATGCACTTATTGAGAAAGTCTCCGCCGTCCAAGAAGAGACTAATATTTTGCAGGAATCTATGGAAGAAGAAGTTGATGAAACTGCTTCGCATTGGATGAAAAAGATGAGGAGGAGAGCGAAGAACAAACGGAGGAAGAGTGGATTGATCACCCGTGCCCACCTTCTAATGAGAGTAACTCTTCAACTCATACATTGTTTAATTTCCCTTCATGCTTACCGAAGGATGAATGATATGATAATTGCTATGATCCCGTTGATTCTTTTGAAATATCCCTTTTTGATGATGCTTGCTATGCTTGTGGCCAAGATGCCAATATGAATTATGCTTATGAAGATGAACTTGCTATAGTTCCTTATGTTAAACATGAAATTGTTGCTATTGCACCCACGCATGATAGTCCTATTATCTTCTTAAATTCTCCCAACTACACTATATCGGAGAAGTTTACCCTTATTAAGGATTATATTGATGGGTTGCCTTATACCATTGCACATGATGATTTTGATGAATATAATACGCATGTGCTTGCTGCCCCTACTTGCAATTATTATGAGAGAGGAACTATATCTCCACCTCTCTATGTTTCCAACATGATAAAATTGCAAGAAACTGTTTATACTATGCATTGGCCTTTACTATGTGTGAATGAATTGTTCTTTTATTACATGCCGATGCATAGGAAGAGAGTTAGATTTAGTAGTTACATGATATATGTTGCTTTGTGCTCACTACTAAATTACAAATCATTGTTAATTAAAATTGTCTTTGATATACCTTGGGATGCGGGTGGATTCATTACTTGAGCACTATATGCCTAGCTTAATGGCTTTAAAGAAAGCGCTGCCAGGGAGACAACCCGGAAGTTTTAGAGAGTCATTTATTTCTGTTGAGTGCTTTTATATAGTTTAAAAACAACAAAAATAAAGAGGGGAACCCAAAACTTTTTCAAAAAGGAAAGTGAAAGTGAGAAAGACAAGCATTGTTGAAGTGGGAGAGCTCCTTGAACTTTGTTCATGCTCACGGCAACTTTGTGAATCTTGATTACAGAAACTTTTCAACAAAAATAATTATCCCCTTGTACAATTCCAGTATATTATAAAAATAATGTGCCAAGGTTTGCCTTTAGGATGTTTACATTTGCTTGATGGTTTGTACGGTGCAGGACAGAAACTTTGGTTGTAGTGCACGATTTTACATTTTTATCTGGAACGTCAAATGGTTCTGATTCTTTTTCCACTATCTTTCTATACAATTTTTTTTATTTTTCCTAATTTTGGTAGAATTTTTCAAGCATCATAAGTATGGTGAACGTTCAGATTGTTACAGATTGTTCTGTTTTAGACAGATTCTATTTTTGATGCATAGTTTGCTTGTTTTGATGTTATATTAAAGTAGACACAATGCAAAAACAAAATATGAATTGGTTTGCAACAGTACTTAGAGTAGTGATTTTCTTTATTATACTAACGGATCTTACCGAGTTTTCTGTTGAAGTTTTGTGTGAATGAAGTGTTCGATGATCGAGAAGGTCTCGATGTGAGAAGAAGGAAGAGAGGCAAGAGCTCGAGCTTGGGGATGCCCGAGGCAACCCAAGTAAATATTCAAGGAGAATCAAGCGTCTAAGATTGGGGATTCCCCGGAAGGCATCCCCTCTTTCTTCAACAAGTATCGGTATGTTTTCGGATTCGTTTCGTTCATGTGATATGTGCAATTTTGGAGCGTCTTTTGCATTTAGTTTTCATTTTTCTTTTGTGCACCATGATGGTATGAGATAGTCCTTGGTTGATTTATAGAATGCTCTATGCACTTCACTTATATCATTTGAAGTTTGGATTTCCTGTTTCTCTTTACATAGAAAACCGCCATTTGTAGAATGCTCTTTTGCTTCACTTATATTTGTTAGAGCACGGGCATATCTTTTGTAGAAAGAATTAAACTCTCTCGCTTCACTTATATCTATTTAGAGAGATGACAGGAATTGATCATTCACATGGTTAGTCATAAAATCCTACATAAAACTTGTAGATCACTGAATATGATATGTTTGATTCCTTGCAATAGTTTTGCGATATAAAGATGGTGATATTAGATTCATGCTAGTGGGTTGTTGTGGATTAGTAAAAATACTTGTGTTGAGGTTTGTGATTCCCGTAGCATGCACGTATGGTGAACCGTTATGTGATGAAGTTGGAGCATGATTTATTTATTGATTGTCTTCCATATGAGTGGCGGTCGGGGACGAGCGATGATCTTTTCCTACCAATCTATCCCCCTAGGAGCATGCGCGTAGTACTTTGTTTCAATAGCTAATAGACTTTTGCAATAAGTATGTGAGTTATTTATGACTAATTTTGTGTCCATGGATTATACGCACTCTCACCCTTCCACCATTGCTAGCCTCTTTAGTACCACGCAACTTTCACCGGTACCATAAACCCACCATATACCTTCCTCAAAACAGCCACCATACCTACCTATTATGGCATTTCCATAGCCATTCAGAGATATATTGCCATGCAACTTCCATCAGCATCATATACATGACTTGAGCATTCATTGTCATATTGCTTTGCATGATCGTAAGATAGCTAGCATGATGTTTTCATGGCTTGTCCATTTTTTGATGTCATTGCTATGCTAGATCATTACACATCCCGGTACACCGCCGGAGGCATTCATATAGAGTCATATCTTTGTTCTAGTATCGAGTTGTAATATTGAGTTGTAAGTAAATAAAAGTGTGATGATCATCATTATTAGAGCATTGTCCCAGTGAGGAAAGGATGATGGAGACTATGATTCCCCCACAAGTCGGGATGAGACTCCGGACTTTAAAAATAAATAAAAGAGGCCAAAGAACCCCAAATAAAAAATAAAAGAGGCCAAAGAAGCCCACCAAAAAAATAAAAAAATAAAACAAATGAGAGAAAAAGAGAGAAAGGGCAATGCTACTATCCTTTTACCACACTTGTGCTTCAAAGTAGCACCATGATCTTCATGATAGAGAGTCTCCTATGTTGTCACTTTCATATACTAGTGCGAATTTTTCATTATAGAGCTTGGCCTGTATATTCCAATGATGGGCTTCCTCAGAATACCCTAGGTCTTCGTGAGCAAGCGAGTTGGATGCACACCCACTTGGTTTCTTTTGTTGAGCTTTCATACACTTATAGCTCTAGTGCATCCGTTGCCTGGTAATCCCTACTCACTGACATTGGTATCTATTGATGGGCATCTCCATAGTCCGTTGATACGCCTAGTTGATGCGAGACTATCTTCTCCTTTTTGTCTTCTCCACAACCACCATTCTATTCTGGCTATAGTGCTATGTCCCTGGCTCACGCTCATGTATTGCATGAATGTTGAAAAGGTTTGAGAACGTCAAAAGTATGAAACAATTGCTTGGCTTGTCATCGGGGTTGTGCATAATGTGAATATTTTGTGTGGTGAAGATGGAGCATAGCCAGACTATTTGATTTTGTAGGGATAACTTTCTTTGGCCTTGTTATTTTGAAAAGACATGATTGCTTTATTAGTGGGCTTGAAGAATTATTGTTTTTATGTCAAATGATAGACGATTGCTTTGAATCACTCGTGTCTTAATATTCATGCCATGATTAGATATGTGATCAAGATTATGCTCGGTAGCATTCCACATCAAAAATAATTTTTTTATCATTTACCTACTCGAGGACGAGCAGGATTTAAGCTTGGGGATGCTGATACGTCTCCGTCGTATCTATAATTTTTGATTGTTCCATGCCAATATTATTCAACTTTCATATACTTTTGGCAGCTTTTTATAATATTTTTGGGACTAACATATTGATCTAGTGCCCAGTGCTAGTTCTTGTTTGTTGCATGTTTTTTGTTTCGCAGAATATCCATATCAAACAGAGTCCAAACGGGATAATAACTGACGGGGATTTTTTGGAATATATATGATTTTTGGGAAGAAAAATCCACGTGAGACGATGCCCGAGGGGGCCATGAGGCAAGGGGGTGCGCCCCTGACCCTCGTGGCCACCCCTAAGGTGGTTGATGCCGTTCTTTCGCCGCAAGAAATCTAATATCTGGATAGAGATCATGTTAAAATTTCAGCCCAATCGGAGTTACGGATCTCCGGGAATATAAGAAACGGTGAAAGGGTAGAATCTGAGAACGCAGAAACAAAGAGAGACAAAGAGACATATCCAATCTCGGAGGGGCTCTCGCCCCTACCACGCCATGGAGGCCAAGGACCAGAGGGGAAACCCTTCTCCCATCTAGGGAGGAGGTCAAGGAAGAAGAAGACGAAGGGGTCCCCTCTCCCCTTCTCTTCCGGTGGCGCCGGAACGCTGTCGTGGCCATCATCATCACCGCAATCTTCAGCAACAACTTCACTGCCATCATCACCAACTCTTCCCCCTCTATGCAGCGGTGTCACCTCTCTTTTACCCGCTGTAATCTCTACTTAAACATGGTGCTCAACGCTATATATTATTTCCCAATGATGTATGGCTATCCTATGATGTTTGAGTAGATCCGTTTTGTCCTATGGGCTATTTAATGATCAAGATTGGTTTGAGTTTCATGTTTTATTATTGGTGCTGTCCTATGGTGCTATCCATGTCGCGTGAGCATGAGGGATCCCCGCTGTAGGGTGTTGCAATACGTTCATGATTCGCTGATAGTAGGTTGCGTGAGTGACTGAAACACAAACCCGAGTAAGGGGGTTGTTGCGTATGGGATAAAGAGGACTTGATGCTTTAATGCTATGGTTGGGTTTTACCTTAATGATCTTTAGTAGTTGCGGATGCTTGCTAGAGTTCCAATCATGAGAGCATGATCCAAATAGAGAAAGTACGTTAGCTTATGCCTCTCCCTCATACAAAATTGCAATAATGATTACCGATCTAGTTATCGATTACCTAGGGACAAATAACTTTCTCGTAACAACAAGCTCTCTACTAAAACTAATTTAGTTCTGTCTTTATCTAAACAGCCCCTACCTTTATTTATGTGCTTTTTATTATCTTGCAAACCTATCCAACAACACCTACAAAGTACTTCTAGTTTCATACTTATTCTAGGTAAAGTGAACGTCAAGCGTGCGTAGAGTTGTATCGGTGGTCGATAGAACTTGAGGAAATATTTCTTCTTCCTTTAGCTCCTCGCTGGGTTCAACACTCTTACTTATCGAAAACTGTTGCGATCCCCTATACTTTTGGGTTATCAAGACTGCCCGCTCTTGTCGTGGAGTAAGGTGGACGGTGGGTGACCGCGTCGCCCACGCCCCGCAGTGTTTGGTAGTGCACGTGCTGCCTTGGGCGCTGGGTTGAGGTCTTCTTGAGCGGGCAGCGCCGCCCGGGGTGCCCAGGCTGCCTAGCGGTCGGCGTTGGTCCTTGAGTCATCGGACATTAGAGCCGCGGAGTGTCAGGGGACTGATACGTCTCCAACGTATCTATAATTTTTGATTGTTCCATGCTATTATATTATCAACCATGGATGTTTTATATGCATTTATATGCTATTTTATATGATTTTTGGGACTAACCTATTAACCCAGAGCCCAGTGCCAGTTTCTGTTTTTTCCTTGTTTTAGAGTATCACAGAAAAGGAAAATCAAACAGAGTCCAAATGACCTGAAACGTCACAGAACTTATTTTTGGAAGGAAAGCAACCTGATAGACTTCGAGTGCACGTCAGGAAAGAAACGAGGGAGCCACGAGGTAGGGGGCGCGCCCACTGCCACTACTAGGGAAAAGCCTAGCAGCAGTGCGGGTTTTAGGCCTATCAGTAGCGCGAGTCGATGCGCTACTGATAAGGCGCTACAGCTAATGTATAGCAGTAGCGTGCCTCCGCCCGCGCTACTGCTAAATCGGCTTAGTAGTAGCGTGTTCCAGGAGGTGCGCTACTGGTAATTAGTAGTAGCGCTTCTCCCTGCCCGCGCTACTAGTATTATTTCGTATTTTATTTCTTTTTTATTTCATGTTGTATTCGTACACCTTTACACAAGTTTTCATTCAACAGCTATTTAGAAATTGTTTTGAAATCATAATGAGTGATTACATCACGGGGTGAAAGAACCGTGGACTAGTTTCAAGTGGATGGACATCCACTTGAAACTAATCCGCGGTTCTTTCACCCCGTGATGTAATAAATATCATCATCATCATCATCATATCATTAACAACTTTCATCATAATACATCATTGTCATATAACACCTCCTCAAGATCATCATTCTCATCAATGAGACATCACATAGCAAATTGGTCACTATTCGAAATCACAAGTACTCCTCATCATCAACTCTAACAGATTGTATCACATAATAAACATATTGTACCTCATAGGACCTACTACATTCTCTTAGGACCTACTATATTCTCTAAGGTAAAATAGCAAAAAACAAGATAGCCCCTGACTCTCCATTATGGAGAATGGAGATTATCCTGTCTCCAATTCTTGCCTTTCACTTAATGTTACTTCCAAGAACCTCCTTGCGAATGTAAAAACATTTTTTTTCCATTCTTTGATTAGCATGTGTTCACCGGTTTTAGAAATCCGATATGCACAGGTGAGCTCCTTAGATTAACCTGGCTGTAGGTTCATAACTGCAAGGCGACCATTCTGATACATCAGATGAGGCACACAATCCATCGGGATTTCCTGTTGAAAAACATAGTAATAACTTCGTAGTTAGCAACGATGTACTAGTTTTAGAAGTATGCAAAAGATGCACGGATGTCGTAATAGTAAAAAATCTTACCACGGTATCTCCATAGAAGTTACTGTGGTTCAACACGTGCACTAGTGGCACGTATTCACCATAATTTGGAGGAGTTCGATAATAGGTATTGTAATTCTCAAGAAAATTACAATAAGCAATCAGATGACTTTTCTCCTTATAAGTTAATTCGAAGCCATCAGTGTAGTGGGTTTTGTCTACAATCTTCTGCACATTCTTTGAAGATTCAAAATAAGCTGTCAATGGAAATAAGCTGTCAACTATTTTGAAATAAACAATATAAATTAGTTAATAACTATGTTTGAGAAACTCACATTGCGGTAGAATCGGAAGCGTATCAACAAGGACCCAAATGTCCATATTGTCTTGCTCGATGTCAGGATTACCAAGATCCATGGTGACAATCATACCCTGATAAAAATCATACATTTTGCAAAGTGCTTGTCAATTTTGGCCACCAAAATGGGTTACGCTCTGAGAATTGTACAGATTTACTTCAAAGTCGCTATCATGGTGGGTCCTTAGGTGTATTTTCTTTGTTTCAAAATTTTCATGGTCTTCAATACCCATCCTCTGCAAGACATAGCGTTCATAATTCAAAGATTAAACTTGTACAATTAAATATATATACTAAAAAACCTAAATTAGATCATTATTTTCCAAGAAAATCCAGGCCACTCGATATTTCCTACATATTCTAGCACAAGTCATGCCAGAATTCACAGAAAAATATGGCATGAACTTTGCTAAAAAAGGACATATCGAGCGCCTGAAATTTGCCGGAACAAAAATTAATCAACACTCCGGCAAAACATAGGCCACTCGGAGGTGTAACCAAAACATGACTGGGCACTCCGGCAAAATGAGCGCCTGAAACTCATAAAGGACTCATATTGACCTGGAGATTTGCCTGGTCTCACCTCGAGGTCGGAGGGGGTCGGTGACGGGGACGCCGGCGGGGATGATGGAGGGGCTCCTTGATTTCTGCAAAAGAAAAAACCCTATTTATTCAACTAGTACATCCCGAATAATTGCTTAAACTAAAAATAACAACAAATATGACATATTCAACTAGTTCTATTAATTCAACTAGTTCTTACTAAATATAAACTTACTATAAATAGAAAAAACTAGTTCTTTCTAAAAATAAAGTAGTTCAACTAGTTATTTTAATTTTCTTACTAAAATTAAATTAGTTCTATTAATTCAACTAGTTTATTAATTTACTTACTAAACTAGTTCAACTAAAACTAAACTAGTTCTATTAATTCAACTCGTTCTTACTAAATATAAACTTACTATAAATAGAAAGAAACTAGTACATCTACTACTACTAATTAACATCTACTACTACATCTACTACTAATTAACATCTACTACTGCTAATTATACAACTAGTTTACCATCACTACTACTAATTAATATCTACTACTACTAAAAATCATTATCTATGAACCCTAAATTAACATCTACTACTACTAAAATCATCTACTAACTAAGCAAAGAGAGAGGGGTTGGGGGAGGGGTGGGGGGGTTTACAGAGAGGGGAGAGACGATGGCGGGGAGGTGCTCGGCGACGGAGGTAGGGGCGGCGAGGGCGGGCTCGGGATCGGGAAGCGGCGGTCCTGGGCGGGCTCGGGCGGCTGCGGTGAGGTCGAGGGCGGCGGCGATGAGGTCGAGAGCGGCGGCGGGCGGCGGCGGTGAGGGGAGGCTCGGGCTCGGGCGGCGCGGCGCGACAGGAGTAGGGGAACAGGGGGAAAGGAGGACTTAGCGAAATTTTGAGCCGGGGTGGTGGTTAAGTCGAACTAGCAGTAGCGCTCGTCAGGAAAATGCGCTATAGCTAACTTATCTCTAGCGCGTTTTACATAAAAACCCTACTGCTAATGGAAGCAGTTATTTCTTTTGTTTATCCCAAAATCAGTAACGCTTTGTCCTAAAAAAATGTTGTAAGTCTAAGCAATGTGAAAACATCAAAAATATACATTGGTCATCATTGATCTTTTTGTGTAGAATCTAAATAGTCAACATGAATCCTCACTGTAAATGTATAGGTACAGGCGAGGATTCATATTGCAGCTACAAATCATACACATATAGTTCAATGAAGACCAAGTGCTCGAGATAGGTTAAGAAGTAACATATTTAAGGTGGTAAACACCTTGTTCGCTTAGCAGTATGGGACTAAACTTAATTAGTTGCAGTGATACTTAGCAGCAGTGAGTTTTTAAGAAAAATGCTGCTACTAAGTACTTTAGCAGTAGCGCGTCCCCCGGAAGGTCGCTACTACTATATCTTTCCACTCGCAACACCGTGGAAAATATAGTAGTAGCGCTTGTTCCGCATAGAGCGCTATTGCTACTTAGATATTAGTAGCGCTGCTCTCTGGAGCTCGCTACTGCTAATTAGCAGTAGCGTCTGTAAACCACGCTGCTGCTAAGATTCTATGTATAAGGTTTTCCCTAGTAGTGCGCCCTAGGGCGCGCCCTCCACCCTCGTGGGCCCCTTGTGGCTCCCGTGACGTACCTCTTCCTCCTATATATACCCATATACCCTAAAACGATCGGGGAGCACAATAGGTCAGGAGTTCCGCCGCCAGAAGCCTCTGTAGCCACCAAAAGCCAATCTATACCCGTTCCGGCACCCTGCCGGAGGGGGAATCCTTCTCCGGTGGCCATCTTCATCATCCCAGTGCTCTCCATGATGAGGAGGGAGTAGTTCTCCCTTGGGGATGAGGGTATGTACCAGTAGCTATGTGTTTGATCTCTCTCTCTCTCGTGTTCTTGAGGTGGTACGATCTTGATGTATCGCGAGCTTTGCTATTATAGTTGGATCTTATGATGTTTCTCCCCCTCTACTCTCTTGTAATGGATTGATGTTCCCCTTTAAAGTTATCTTATCGGATTGAGTCTTTAAAGATTTGAGAACACTTGATGTATGTCTTGCCGTGCGTATCTGTGGTGACAATGGGATATAACGTGATTCACTTGATGTATGTTTTGGTTATCAAATTGCGGGTTCCGCCCATGAACCTATGCATAGCGGTTGGCACACGTTTTCGGCGTGATTCTCCGGTAGAAACTTTGGGGCACTCTTTGAGGTTCTATGTGTTGGTTGAATAGATGAATCTGAGATTGTGTCATGCATATCGTATAATCATACCCACGGATACTTGAGGTGACATTGGAGTATCTAGGTGAGATTAGGGTTTTGGTGGATTTGTGTCTTAAGGTGTTATTCTAGTACGAACTCTAGGGCTGTTTGTGACACTTATAGGAATAGCCCAACGGATTGATTGGAAAGAATAACTTTGAGGTGGTTTCGTACCCTGCCATAATCTCTTCGTTTGTTCTCTACTATTAGTGACTTTGGAGTGACTCTTTGTTGCATGTTTGTTACGCCCTCGATGCGGCTATATCTCCCACGTGTCGAAGCACGACTTAGAGGCATAACCGCATTGAAAGCAATGTCGCAAGTGAGGTAATCTTTACACAACCCATGTAATTCATAAGGGAAAGAGATACATAGTTGGCTTACAATCGCCACTTCACACAATTACATGAATAAAACATTACATCATCCAAATACACTCATGGTCCGACTATGGAACCAAAATAAAAGAAGAACCCCAAAAGCGACAAAGGTCCCCGATCGACCCCAACTGGGCTCCACTACTGATCAACTAGAACGGAACAACACAAAGGACAAGATCTTCATCGAGCTCCTCCTGAGCTTGGTTGAGTCATCTGCACGGACTCATCGGCACCTGCAAGCTGGTTTTGTAAGTATCTGTGAGCCACGGGGACTCAGCAATCTCGCACCCTCGCGATCAAGACTATTTAAGCTTATGGGTAAGGTAAAAGATATGAGATGGAGCTGCAGCAAGCGACTAGCATATATGGTGGCTAACATACGCAAATGAGAGCGAGAAGAGAAGGCAAAGCACGGTCGAGAATCTATGATCAAGAAGTGATCCTAGAACAACCTACGTCAAACATAACTCCAACACCGTGTTCACTTCCCGGACTCCGCCGAGAAGAGACCATCACGGTTACACACGCGGTTGATGTACTTTAATTAAGGTCAGCTTCAGGTTTTCCACAACCGGATGTTAACAAATTCCCATCTGCCCATAAACGCGGGCACGGCTTTCAAAAGTTCAATCCCTGCAGGGGTGTCCCAACTTAGCCCATCACAAGCTCTCACAGTCAACGAAGGATATTCCTTCTCCCAGGAAGACCCGGTCAGACTCGGAATCCCGATTACAAGACATTTCGACAATGGTAAAACAAGACCAGCAAGACCGCCCAATGCGCCGACATCCCGATAGGAGCTGCACATATCTCATTCTCAGGGCAACACCAGATGAGACATCCTACGAGTAAAATCAAACCTCAAGTTTCCCCGAGGTGGCCCCGCGGTCTACTCGGTTCAGACCAACACTTAGACAAGCACTGGCCCGGGGGGGTTAAAATAAAGATGACCCTTGAGTCCGCGAAACCCAAGGGAAAAAGAGGCTAGGTGGCGAATGGTAAATCCAATGTTGGGCATTGTTGTAGGAGTTTTATTCAAGGCGAACTGTCAAGGGGTTCCCATTATAACCCAACCGCGTAAGGAACGCAAAATCCGGGAACATAACACCGACATGATGGAAACTAGGGCGGCAAGAGTGGAACAAAATACTAGGCATAAGGCCGAGCCTTCCACCCTTTACCAAGTATATAGATGTATTAATTAAATAAGATATATTGTGATATCCCAACAAGTAAACATGTTCCAACAAGGAACAACATCTCCATGTTCCAACAAGGAACAAACTTCAATCTTCACCTGCAACTAACAACGCTATAAGAGGGGCTGAGCAAAGCGGTAACATAGCCAAACAATGGTTTGCTAGGACAAGGTGGGTTAGGGGCTTGGTTCAACAATATGGGAGGCATGATAAGCAAGTGGTAGGTATAGTGGTAGGTATCGCAGCATAGGCATAGCAAAAGAGCGAGCAACTAGCAAGCAAAGATAGAAGTGATTTCAAGGGTATGGTCATCTTGCCTGAAATCCCGCAAGGAAGAAGAACGAGTCCATGAAGAAGACAAACGGACGTAGACGAACGGGTCCTCACAAACGCGATGTTACCGGAACAAACCCGAAGAAGCAACACCGAAAAGGAGCAAACAACATAGTAAACAACCAACACATCAACATGGCACGATGCGCAAACAAGTATGATGCATGTCTGGTTTAATGAAGCATGGCATGGCAAAGTGCACAAACAATCCTACAAATTAAGTGGAGCTCATTATGCAACGGAGTTGCATATTGAAGAAAACACCACATGACTTATTTAGTTCTCTCTCGTTTATGTACCCAACAATATTAAATGTTGTTAAACATGGCAAGAGGGGAAGCATGATGAAACTATCTAATCTAGGCAAGTTTAAATGAGGCCGGAACAACAAAACAACAAGTCCGGAAACTCCTCATATGCATAAATTAGGTTTGGTACTGTTCTTCCCTAAAACATATTTTAGAGTTGTTAAACATGCAAAGTAAAGCCACCATGTTACACTAGGCATTTTTCCACCCCATTTACATATAAAGTTTGTTAAGTTTGGAGCTACGGTTATTTAGTTATGAATTAAATCATTTTAACATGGCATAGGGGAAAATTTTAACAAACAACATTTTAGACATATTAAACATAGGTGAAGGTTGCATATTATCAAACTAGACAAAATTCTAAGCAACTTTCATATTAAGTTTGTTTTAATCCGATGCACGGTTATTAAGTTATTATATGCATGATCTACAAGGGGTTTTCTGTAAAACAGCAAACTCTGGAAATTAGACAAATTCGCAGCGGGGAAAAAAACACCTCGGGCCGAATCTGCAGGCCGGCGCAATGGAGAGAAAAAATAAAAGGGGTGGGGCGCTGGGGTCAGCTCACCCAGTGGGCCTGCCCAGTCGGAGGGAGGCAGGGCTAGGGCTAGCAGGCCAAGGCAGGCCGGGCGCTGCTGGGTTGGCAGCTGGGCTGGTCGGTGGACCTCGCGCGAGACACAGCCCAGGCGCGGGGCTACTGCGGTCAATGCGACGACGGGGGAAAGCTCGTTCTCGACAACCGAAGCAGTTCAGAGCGGCAACGGCGGCTCTAGAGAAGCAGAACGCCGGCGGACGGCGGGGAAGGGGCGGATCCGGCAGGTGGGGCGACGGAGCACAGGAGATCCGGTCCAGACCGGGGCCGGGGCGCGAACTTGACGGGCAGCATGACGAACTGAAGGAGGCAGCGCCCCTAGTTCCTGCAGGTGACAGACGCGGCGGGAGCGAGTGAGGAGGTTCATAGCGATGCAGAGAAGAAGTGGTGCGCGCGAGCGGAGTCAACGCTCATTGCAGAGGACATCATGTTACCAGGGAGCGGGACGGGACGAGATGGAGGGCGCTGGCATGCTCGCAAGGCGGTGACGGAGCAAGTCGTCGAGAGCTCCTGGTAGTACTCGTCTTGAACGACGGGCTGACGAGGTAGCCGGGAATGGCGGCGATCTGCGGGCACGGAGGCAGTGGAGGCGCACGGGGGAGCCCCTGGTGCCCACGGCGTCCTCTTGAACGGCTAGATCGAGGGGGCTTGGGCGCACTGGTCCGAAGGGCAGCTCAGCTACGGCTGATCCGAGGAGGAAGCAGGCTAGGCGCTGGTGGTTGGATGGATCTTACTGGTGGTGTGCGGTGGTTGGTAGGGCATGGAAGGCGAGGAATAAAATCAGGAGTGGCTGGCCGGTGGATAGATGCATCGAGAGGATCCATAGGTGGGAGAGGAGTGGCGGCGGGGAAAAGGATTGGATGGGACAGATCCCTAGCTTCTAGGGTTTCAACTGTGTATAAATAGCAGGTGGGTTAAATTAGGGGCTATCCAGTCCCTTCGATCGTAATCGGACGGTCGTGAAAAAACTATGTTAGGAAGTCCAATTAACAAAACGGAGACGTTTTGTAGACGTTTGGGAATGATCCGGATCCAACGGTAACGACTGTCCGGGCCGGGTCCGGGACAACTTTACGGACGCGCGCGCGAGGAGGTCCGCTCGCTGACGAGAGAGGTTAGGTAAGGGCTGACGGTGAGTGGTAGTGAGCTGTGTAGACGGTCTCGAGCTGAGAGAAGAGAAGAGAGGGAGGCCCGGCGACTGTTTCCGGAGACCGAAAACGTCCGACGTTAGACCGGCTATACTGCCGCTATAGTTTAACGGTTGGGCTATCAAACGGACTCCGAATGCGATGAAACTTGGTAGGCGGTCTACTGACAATAAGACAACACCGCACATCAACTTTCATCCCATTCCGAGAACATTTTCCGGCCACTTATAAAAATAATATTTTGGACACGCCGCGGGCGCGTGCAAGTGTGGTTGGGCTCAGAACGGACAACGGAGGGAACTGGGAGAACTCGGACGGATGCAAGTTTTAAAACATGATGATGAAATGCACATGATGACATGATATGCAATGCATGACACGCAAGCAAATGACATGGCAATGACAGTGAATAACTGGAGGACAGCTGGCACAACGGTCTCGGGGTGTTACAATGTTGAGGGATAGTTATGTGATCCAATAATGTTATTATTGTTGAGAGGACTTGCACTAGTGAAAGAATGAATCCTAGTCCATGTTTCAACGCATTGCAATACCGTTTACGCTCACTTTTATCATTAGTTACCTTGCTGTTTTTATATTTTCAGATTACAAAAACCTATATCTACTATCCATATACCACTTGTATCACCATCTCTTTGCCAAACTAGTGCACCTATACAATTTACCATTGTATTGGGTGTCTTGGGGACACAAGAGACTCTTTGTTATTTGGTTACAGGGTTGCTTGAGAGAGACCATCTTCATCCTATGCCTCCTACGGATTGATAAACCTTAGGTCATCCACTTGAGGGAAATTTGATACTGTCCTACAAACCTCTGCACTTGGAGGCTCAACAACGTCTACAAGAAGAAGGTTGTGTAGTTCACATCAAACTCTTTTCTGGCGCCGTTACCGGGGAGGTGAGTGCTTGAAGGTATATCTTTAGATCTTGCAATCGAGTCTTTTAGTTTCTTGTTTGATCACTAGTTTAGTTTATAAAAGAGAACTACAAAAAAATGGAATTGAGTTTGCATCATACGCTTCATCTTTTTGATATCTTTCGTGTGTGTGATGGGAAGGAAAATTGTGCCAAAGTGTTAGAAGAAGAATGCATTAAAATGTTTGGCATTAAATCTTTGAATGATGAGCATGATTGCAATGATGAACAGTATGGACTCCTTGAATATCCATGGTACTAATGATGATTGCACTAGTTATGATGAAAATGTCTCCTATAAACATGTCAATTTTTGTGGAGTGCATTCGGTTTGTAAGTACATACCAAATAGGGAAGATAGATATTGCATGAGGCATAAGTACTTAGTAACTAAATTGTTGCAAGAAAGGCTAGATGATTGTGTTGAAAATTTAAATTTTCTAGGCCGTACTTGTGGACTTTGCAATGAAAGTGGTCATTTAGCTATCCGATGCAAATTGTTTCATGATCTAATCGTGTCCAAAAATTGTGATGAGTTGATTTCCCTTGCACATTGTAATGAACTTAGCTTGCTTATGGGTTGCGAAGAAATGAAACATATAACTGGGCATCTTCCAGAATTTGCCCGTTATAAACTTCTTGGTTTTGATCTAGATGAAATTTATATGTATTGTGCGGTGAATTGCATTGAAAATCCTTATATTGCCAATTACATAAAGAAAAGAAAACAAATAGAGGATGAAGAGAATACTAATGAAAGGGAAAAGACTTCCCAATATCCTCCTATTATTTCTTATGATGAATCAGGTAACGAGGAAGAGCCTCCTATTCAACCAATCTCATTAATAAGGAGCTCCAAAAAGAGGATTGAACCCACACATGATGTGGTGAAGAAGAAGAAGAAAAGAAAAAGGAAGAGAGGTAAAAAGATATCTCCCCCAAATAATGCTTCTCCTATTACTATTGTGCCTCATGAAAATATAATTGTGGAAGATAATGATACTTCTTATGATCTTGAAAATCTTTTTGGCACTTGCTTGGAAGAATATGATAATTGCTATACTATTGGTGCTATCCATACTATTAATGATGAGAGTGATTATGCTTATGATATTAAAAGGCTCAAGCTTGGGGATGCTATGTTTTATGAAGATGATGTTTTTGAGAATATATTTGCTGCAATTAATGTTTGTCCCAAGCTTGGGGATGCTACGTTTAATGAAGATGACATTTTTAGTCTCCCAAGTTTTGATATGCAAATTTATAATGATGATAGCATGCCTCCTACTTATGATGATTATTGTGATGATACTTATGCTATAAAAAGTAGTGATTATATTTATAAAACTTGTCATGATCATGATTACCCTTTCTCTGAACATTACTCTTTTAATGTGGAAACAATTTATAGTATTCGAGTCTCTTATGATACTCCCACTATTCCGAATGAGAAGAATCTTGCTTATGTGGAGAGTAGTAAATTTTCTATGCTTGTAGATCATGAAAAGAATGCTTTATGTGCTGGTTATATTGTTGAATTCATTCATGATGCTACTGAAAATTATTATGAGGGAGGAACTTATGGTTGTAGGAATTGCAATAATATCAAGTTTCCTCTCTATGTGCTTAAAGTTTTGAAGTTATGCTTGTTTTACCTTCCTATGCAAATTGATTCTTGTACCCACAAGTTGTTTGCTCACAAAATCCCAATGCATAGGAAGTGTGTTAGAATTAAATGTGCTAGTCATATTCTTCATGATGCTCTCTTTATGTTTCAATTCTTATCTTATATGAGAGCATCGTTGAAATCATCATGCCTAGCTAGGGGCGTTAAATGATAGCGCTTGTTTGGAGGCAACCCAACTTTATTTTTGTTCCTTGCTTTTTGTTACTGTTTAGTAATAAATTAATCATCCAGCCTCTGTTTAGATGTGGTTTTATGTGTTTAATTAGTGTTTTTGCCAAGTAGAATCTTTGGGCCGACTTGGGTGAAGTCTTTATGATCATGCTGTAAAAAACAGAAACTTTAGCGCTCACGAGAATTGCTGCCATTTTTATTTGGAGAGTGCTATTTAGTGAATTATTTTTGCATATGATTAATAGATAAATTCCTCACGTCCAGCAATTTATTTGAGAACTTTATGAGTTCCAGAAGTATATGTTTGATCCAGATTGCTATAGACTGTTCTGTTTTTGACAGATTCTGTTTTCGATGTGTTGTTTGCTTATTTTGATGAATCTATGAGTAGTATCGGAGGGTATGAACCATACATGAGTTAGAATACAGTAGGTTTAACACCAATATAAATAAATAATGAGTTCATTACAGTACCTTATGATGATGATTTGCTTTCTTATACTAACGGAGCTTACGAGTTTTCTGTTAAGTTTTGTGTTGTGAAGTTTTCAAGTTTTGGGTAAAGATTCGATGGACTATGGAATAAGGAGTGGAAAGAGCCTAAGCTTGAGGATTCCCAAGGCACCCCAAGGTAAAATCCAAGGACAAACAAGAGCCTAAGCTTGTGGATGCCCCGAAAGGCATCCCCTCTTTCGTCTTCGTTCCTCGGTAACTTTACTTGGAGCTATATTTTTATTCACCACATGATATGTGTTTTGCTTGGAGCGTCATTTTATTTTCTTTAGTTTTTCTTGCTGTTTGAATAAAATACCAAGATCTGAAATTATTAAAAGTTAGAGAGTCTTCATATATTTGCATAATCATTCAACTACTCATTGATCTTCACTTGTATCTTTCGGAGTAGTTTGTTGTTGCTCTAGTGCCTCACTTATATCCTTTTAGAGCACGGTGGCGGTTTTATTTTATAGAAATTAATGAACTCTCATGCGTCACTTATATTATTTTGAGAGTCCTAAACAGCATGGTAATTTTCTTTGGTTATGAATTTACTCCTAATATGACGGGCATCCAATAGGGATATAATAAAAACTATCATATAAAGTGCATTGAATACTATGAGAAATTTGATACTTGATAATTGTTTTGAGATATGGAGATGGGGATAGTAGAGTCATGCTAGTTGAGTAGTTGTGTATTTGAGAAATACTTGTGTTGAAGTTTGTGATTCCCGTAGCATGCACGTATGGTGAACCGTTATGTGATGAACTCGGAGCATGATTTATTTATTGATTGTCTTCCTTATGAGTGGCGGTCGGGGACGAGCGATGGTCTTTTCCTTCCAATCTATCCCCCCAGGAGCATGCGCGTAGTACTTTGTTTCAATGACTAATAGATTTTTGCAATAAGTATGTGAGTTGTTTATGATTAATGTTGAGTCCATGGATTATACGCACTCTCACCCTTCCACCATTGCTAGCCTCCCTGGTACCGCACAACTTTCGCCGGTATCATACACCCACCATATACCTTCCTCAAAACAGCCACCATACCTACCTATCATGGCATTTCCATAGCTACTCCGAGATATATTGCCATGCAACTCTCCGCCGATCCGTTTATTATGACACGCTCCATCATTGTCATATTGCTTTGCATGATCATGTAGTTGACATCGTATTTGTGGCAAAGCCACCATTCATAATTCTTCCGTACATGTCACTCTTGAGTCATTGCACATCCCGGTACACTATCGGTGGCATTCATATAGAGTCATATCTTGTTCTAAGTATCGAGTTGTAATTAATGAGTTGTAAGAAAATAAAAGTGTGATGATCATCATTATTAGAGCATTGTCCCAGTGAGGAAAGGATGATGGAGACTATGATTCCCCCACAAGTCGGGATGAGACTCCGGACTTTAAAAATAAATAAAAGAGGCCAAAGAACCCCAAATAAAAAATAAAAGAGGCCAAAGAAGCCCACCAAAAAAATAAAAAAATAAAACAAATGAGAGAAAAAGAGAGAAAGGGCAATGCTACTATCCTTTTACCACACTTGTGCTTCAAAGTAGCACCATGATCTTCATGATAGAGAGTCTCCTATGTTGTCGCTTTCATATACTAGTGGGAATCTTCCATTATTGAACTTGGCTTGTATATTCCAATGATGGGATTCCTCAAAATGCCCTAGGTCTTCATGAGCAAGCGAGTTGGATGCACACCCACTAGTTTCTTTTCTTGAGCTTTCATACATTTATAGCTCTAGTGCATCCATTGCATGGCAATCCCTACTCACTCACATTGATATCTATTGATGGGCATCTCCATAGCCCGTTGATATGCCTAGTTGATGTGAGACTATCTTCTCCTTTTTGTCTTCTCCACAACCACCATTCTATTCCACCTACAGTGCTATGCCCATGGTTCACACTCATGTATTGCGTGAAGATTGAAAAAGTTTGAGAACATCAAAAGTATGAAACAATTGCTTGGCTTGTCATCGGGGTTGTGCATGATTTAAATATGTTGTGTGGTGAAGATGGAGCATATCCAGACTATATGATTTTGTAGGGATAGCTTTCTTTGGCCATGTTATTTTGAGAAGACATGATTACTTGGTTAGTATGCTTGAAGTATTATTATTTTTACTTGGCTAGTATTCTGTTTTTATCATTTACCTACTCGAGGATGAGCAGGAATTAAGCTTGGGGATGCTGATAAATCTCCAACGTATCTATAACTTTTGATTGTTCCATGCTATTATATTATCAACCTTGGATGTTTTATATGCATTTATATGCTACTTTATATGATTTTTGGGACTAACCTATTAACCCAGAGCCCAGTGCCAAGTTCTATTTTTTCCTTGTTTTAGAGTATCGTAGAAAAGGAAAATCAAACGAAGTCCAATTGACCTGAAACTTCACGGAACTTATTTTTGGAAGGAAAGCAACCTGATAGACTTGCAGTGCACGTCAGGAAAGAAATGAGGGAGCCACGAGGTAGGGGGCGCGCCCTCCACCCTCGTGGGCCCCTCGTGGCTCCCCTGACATACCTCTTCCTCCTATATATACCAATATACCCTAAAACGATCGGGGAGCACAATAGATCGTGAGTTCTGCCGCCAGAAGCCTCCATAGCCACCAAAATCCAATCTATACCCGTTCCGGCACCCTGCCGGAGGGGGAATCCCGGCACCAGTAGCTTTGTGTTTGATCTCTCTCTCTCTCTCTCTCTCGTGTTCTTGAGGTGGTACGATCTTGATGTATCGCGAGCTTTGCTATTATAGTTGGATCTTATGATGTTTCTCCCCCACTACTCTCTTGTAATGGATTGAGTTTCCCCTTTGAAGTTCTCTTATCGGATTGAGTCTTTAAAGATTTGAGAACACTTGATGTATGTCTTGCCGTGCATATCTGTGGTGATAATGGGATATCACGTGATTCACTTGATGTATGTTTTGGTGATCAACTTGCGGGTTCCGCCCATGAACCTATGCATAGGGGTTGGCACACGTTTTCGTCGTGATTCTCCGATAGAAACTTTGGGGCACTCTTTGAGGTTCTATGTGTTGGTTGAATAGATGAATCTGAGATTGTATCATGCATATCATATAATCATACCCACGGATACTTGAGGTGACATTGGAGTATCTAGGTGACATTAGGGTTTTGGTTGATTTGTGTCTTAAGGTGTTATTCTAGTACAAACTCTAGGGCTGTTTGTGACACTTATAGGAATAGCCCAACGGATTGATTGGAAAGAATAACTTTGAGGTGGTTTCATACCCTATCATAATCTCTTCGTTTGTTCTCCGCTATTAGTGACTTTGGAGTGACTCTTTGTTGCATGTTGAGGGATAGTTATGTGATCCAATTATGTTATTATTGTTGAGAGAACTTGCACTAGTGAAAGTATGAACCCTAGGCCTGGTTTCAACGCATTGCAATACCGTTTACGCTCACTTTTATCATTAGTTACCTTGCTGTTTTTATATTTTCAGATTACAAAAACCTATATCTACTATCCATATACCACTTGTATCACCATCTCTTCGCCGAACTAGTGCACCTATACAATTTACCATTGTATTGGATGTGTTGGGGACACAAGAGACTCTTTGTTATTTGGTTGCAGGGTTGCTTGAGAGAGACCATCTTCATCCTACGATTACTACGGATTGATAAACCTTAGGTCATCCACTTGAGGGAAATTTGCTACTGTCCTATAAACCTCTTCACATGGAGGCTCAACAACGCCTACAAGAAGAAGGTTGTGTAGTAGACATCAGGGACCAACGGGTGGATCAATTGGCAGAAGAAGAGCTCTGGCGCACCCCTACTAGGCGCACCAAATGTCGAATCTCGGGTTCCGGCAAAACCCACACGGTTCGAACACTAGGTGCGCATGAAGATCTCCCCCTACCAACTCACGCCCTCGACCTCGCCGCGATCTCTAAGGCTAACTCGATGAACTCGCAACACAAAGGACACAAGATTTATACTGGTTTGGGACACCATTGTGGTGTAATACCCTACTCCAGTGTGGTGTGGTGGATTGCCTCTCGGGCTGAGGATGAACAGTACAAGGGGAAGAACAGCCTCCTGAGGCGAGGTGTTCTTGTGGTTGGTGGGTGCGTGGATGGGTTCGATCTAGTCCAAGATGAGATGGCTGAGGTTCTGTTCGTTCGCCCTAGTTGGTTGCCTCCTACTGTGGTGGCTAATCCTATTTATAGAGGCCCTGGTCCTCTCCCCAAATATTGAGCGGGAAGGGAGCCAACAATGGTCAATTTGAAAGGGACAACAAGTACAAGTTATCCTGACAAAAGCAGTCTTCGCCTGCCAAAGGCTCTGGTGGTGGCACTGCCTTGGGCTCCAAGGTGACCTCCGTCTTGTCGTCCTGCTGGTCTTGCTCTCGTTGCACCGATATGGAAACCTTTCCTTGTTGCCTCAGTACTCCTCTCCTGTGCTTGACTCCTTAGCACCAAAGAGGAAATAAGGACACTGTGCGTGCATGCGCCCGCCTGGAGCCTGCCTGGTCTCGATCATCATGGCTCATGTCATTGGAACCTCAGGAGGTTGGCCTTGCCTTGATCTCTCTGCCCCTCGCGAGCCAGCATGTTGAGGCCGCTCCCGAGGAGGTCTTGTGTCGTCCGCCCCGTGAGGCTTGGCCCCTCGCGAGGGTCTTGAATGCTCGTTGGTGAAGATGGGCCATATGGGCCTGCTTGCAGAGCCACGCTGTGGGCCGCAGGTAGGCAAGTTTGGGGAGTCCCGTTCCCAGAACACCGACAATCTGGGCCGTCCACTATGATTCTAGCCCATTCTAACTTCCGGCTCATGTATGGCCCATGATGTCTTTCGGCCCATATGAGGCCCTTTATAATCCTGGGGCCACTAAAGGCCCGAGATGAAACTGGCCCATAATGAACAGTGTATCACTTTATACCCATTAACGACCCATTATTCCATCGGTCATTTCCAGCCCGTGTTAACTTTCGGCCTTCTAAGGGCCCATTTATTCTTGGGCTCATTTCTAGAATTCAGTTAGTTATGGTCCGTTACTGGCCTGTTCCATTTGTGGGCCAAATTCAGCCCGTGGTTACATTCGGCATGTGGCCTGTCAACCCGATGGGCTATTTTCATAGCGTTATCAAATACGGCCTATTAATGGTCCAGTATGGTCCACGAATAGTACAACCCATGTTTGGCGAAATGACTATATGCCCCGTAGAAGGCCAATGGATCCTACGGCCCGTAGAAGACCAATGGATACTACGGCCCATAGAAGGCCCATGGATCATACCACCGGTAGAAAGTCCATGGATCCTATAGCCCATAGAAGGCCCATGGATCCAACGGCCCGCAGAAGGCCCATGTTTACAACAGTCCGTGTGTTGACATGGTTATTGTGGCCTAGTTACCAAAAATAGGTTACTGTGGCCACTAGAAAAATGCGGAAAAATAACCGTAGTGACTACAAGCAAACAACTAAACAAGACAAAAAGGAAATAAATAAGCAAGCAACTAACGCTAGCCTATTATAGCTATTACACATATTACATCCACTAGGCATCAAAGTTCGCCACCAGTGCAAATATAGGGAACAAAGCAGCATATTACATACACTGGCCGTCAAAATTGGCCACCAGTGCACATAAACACAACAGCAAAACAAGTCCATAACTGAAACAACTTCAGAAGAGCTCAAGAAACGTTATCCTAGGTATCCACCATGCTAGCAATAAGCTTAGCAAGCTTATTAGCTTTGTCCTATTTGGCGCTAAAATCCTCCAACGATTGCTGTTGCACCAGAAAGTATGCATCTGAATGCTCCAGGGACTACCGCGGTCCTTCCGCTTCATGTCGCGGCACAGCTGATCGATGTCTTTGAGCTTGTAGTTGAGACTCAAGAAACCGAACTGATTCAGACTGTGAGTTTGAATAACTTGTGCAAGCGGTAGTGGCCAGTAACTCGAACAATAAACCAAGACAGGACTTTGGGCTTGTCTCACTGTCTTCAAGATAGTTTTCCTTAGCTGTTTTATTAGCTTTGTTGGAGACCAACAAGGATGTCTCACTATCCTTAACCTTATCTGCATTACTTCCTTTACCATTGCTTAATAAGGCACTCTTCCCCAATATTCTGTCAGCATTCTAAAAGAAGCAACAAGCAGACACATAACAGGTTTAGCATGTACTAGTATATGAAACTCATTTCGGTGAACCAGTTCATTAGTATGGTGGCCAAGATTAAATTGCCAAGTAGTACATTATAAAAGCATCAAACAAACATATATCTATGTCCTATAGTCACTGCATTGTCTTGCCAAATCAAAATAGAGACACGTTTCAAATCATATCAGTTCAAGAGAAAGCAGCATTGAAAGAATACAAAGCGTGGGAAACTACACGGCACAACAAGATTTCACAGGGTACCATGGGTCTACATGTACAACAACACTATTGGCTCTGTTGTCATGCTAGTAATGTGTGCATGATATGAGAAGTCAATTGTATACACAATTGAAATTGAAATCAACAGAGCTATTTATAAGAGCAAACCTGTTAAAGAAACATGCGTAAACATACCTGTTGTGCCATTGGAGTTTCAGTTGGATCGTTCAATTTAAAAATAGGGACAATTCCATTTCTCCCCCTAACTTGAGCCACCATCTAACATTTTCCCCTAATTTTTACGTATGCTCAAAAATACCCCTCTTTCGTCAAGTCACCTTATAGAAATGCCCTTGCCGTCCGGTCAAAGAGCTTTGACCGTCTTGTGAATAGTAACATGGTGAACACTAAATTCAAAAAAAATTAGCAAAAAATATCAAAAAAATGAAATTTTATGGGATCTAAGATACTCAAGGGCGCAAGGTGCGTGCAAATTTTCGCGTTGTTTGGACATTCCAGGATCTTGTGGCAAAGGAAAAAATGTAAACATATACATTGTGAACAGTAAATTCAAAAGAAATAGCAAGAATTTTTTTTAAAAAAATGAATGTTTTGGCATCAAAGAGGCTTGGGTGCGCAAGGCGCTTGCAAATTTTTGTGATCAAATGACATGCGAGGTGCTCTAGCAAAAAAACAAAATAGCAAGAGTTTCGCGCCAAATTTTGTTTTTTTTTCTCCATGCGATCATACCGTGTCAAAACACAAAAAAAATTTGCACACACCTTGCGCACCCATCCTCTTTGATGCCAAAAAATTTCATATGTTTTGAATTTTCTTGCTTATTTTTTTGAATTTACTGTTCACAACGTACATTTTAAAGTTTTTCCTTTGACACGAGCTGCTGGAAAGTCCAAACAGCACGAAAATATGCACGCACCTTGCTCCCTTGAGTATCTTCGATCCCACATAACTTTAGATTTTTTGTTTTTTTTGCTATTTTTTCGAATTTACTGTTCACCATGTTACTGTTCACCATACGGTCAAACCCCTTTGACTGGACGGTAACGGCACAGAAGGGCATTTCTGTAAGGTGACTCGACGGTAGAGGGGTATTTTTTAGCATACCAGAAAATTAGGGGCAAATGCCTGGTGGTGGCTCAAGTTAGGGGAGAAATGGAATTGTCCCTTAAACATAGGTTTGTATAAGTAAATACAGTGATACAAGAGCAAAGCAGTATGCACGATAGCAATGGAATCTTAAATTAGAACAGTTGTTCTTCAGGTTTAAGGACTTGTTCTACATGAACAGAGTATAGTAAGATGCAAGCATACAATAATTAAAAAAATGAGCTCATAGACCTTACCACATTCTTGGTTCAGGACCAGTACAGAACAAGGCGTTCCCAATCATCGTCCAGTAAATGTGTCTCCGGAGAACGTAAGGGAATTTGATGAGTTTCTTTGCTAGTGAAGTATGTTTTCTTCAGGTAATTCTGATACTGCCACCAAGCATTCTTGAAGATAGCAGAGGTATTAGCAAAGGTTACCTCATCCTGAGTTTCCAAATTGGTCCTTCTCTATTGTGAAAAATGGGAAAATTTGTTGTATTATAACCATCATGGAGGTAGAATTTAGGGTTAATTGGATCTATTCCACTAGAACTTTCACAATTGGAAATATGCCATTACAATTCTGCACATTGGAGAAATGCCATTACAATTCTTCCATCCTCCTCTATATGCCATTATGTTAAATTTAAGACACAGATACCCTTGTCTTCCTCCTTTCACCCTCCCCTCATGTTCTTCTACCAAACTAACCAGCTATTAACTCCGGCAAGCATGGGGCCGTGCGAAAAATAGCTTCCAGCACCGACCATGCATATTGTATGGGGCCACGCGACTCCACCGGCGAGCATGGGCAGCTTGCGTGGGACCGCTTCAGCCATCTCCCACCAGAATGTTGCCTCCGTCGTCATGTACGCACAATTTTTATAGACGAGATAGGGTGTGAGGTCACGCCGGCAAGACAACTATATCAACGACCTGTAGAACCACTCAACGACGCAGCGGGACCAAACTTTTGCATGCATGCGTCTTCGGTCAGCGGCAAATCGATTAGCTAGCAAGCATGGCTAGCTTTGCACATGAGGAATTAATCAACAAATCAATCAGCTATATAGCGTGGATAACTTTGTACGTGCTTTCTACAGAAGGAATTAATCATCTTTGTTGCCTGCTATGTAAGTGCGTGTTGAGGCCAGTTCAATCCATCGACCATCGCGCTGCAGGACTAGCAGGAAAGAAAGATGCTTGCCGGAGTTAATGGAACAATTGTCAGATTGGTAGACGAGAAGATGACGGGGGGTGAAACAAGGGTATTTCTGTCTCAAACTTAACATAATGGCATATACAGGAGAATGGAAGAGTTCTAATGGCATGTTTCCAATGTGCAGAATTGTAATGGGATTTTTCCAACTCGTGAAAGTTGTAGTGCATATATCCAATTAACCCTAGAATGTATGGGACAAAGTAAAGTAATTGCCGTGAATAACATTACTTACACATAACTCCTGGACAAACACCTGCAATTGGCATTTTCCTTCATCTTTAGTACAATATTTCCATGATGGGAAGATACGCGCATAGGATTTAACAACATCAAATGCGATAGATGCTAAACTATGAATGATTTGTTGTGCTTCCTCCACAAGAATAGGTGTACTAACTGGTGGAGTTGGGGTTTGCCGTGGTACTGCTGGCGCTTTGGGCACTGGAGCTACCTTACTAAACGCTCTTGTTTGGGAGCTCTGTGGTGGAGATGGTGTTGTGTCAACAAGAACTAGGTTACTATCTGCTGGGGTTGGGGTTAGACTGGGTGAAGCGGGTTCTTTGTCCATCGCAGTAGGGGTACAATCTGTGAGAGTCTGGGTTATGTGTGGTAGGGCTGGTTCTCGTGCATGTACAACCGGGGTGCTATCTCCACCAAGAGGTAGCACTGTTTTATTTGAAGACCGTGTTTTTACTCCGCTAGATACTGCCATCACCCGCTCCAATTCAAATGGCTGATAAACAGGAAACATAGTTGAATGCATAGACATTGTATGAGAGACAGATGCAATAGATAGTGTCGAAAAAAGAGGGCATGAAATAGTTGACATGTATATTGTTTAATTAAAACGGATAGCGTGACATAATTTCACATATATAATGGCTATCTAAACTAGATAGCATAGCATAACATAATTCAATGATATGATGACTACTAAACAGGATGCCATGACCTAATTCACATACATGTTATCTAAGTAATCAGGATCACATGATTTAATTCATATATGTGATTTATATGTTAAGCAGAGGGCATTCGCATATATGATGCCTAAACTAAGAACATGGTGTTGAATATTGTGTATATGATGTCTAAACTATGCAATGCAAGACACCATATGCATGATATGAGCAGTATAACCGTGCCAAGTTAGAGCATACACCTCGGTGGGGGAATAGGACTGGTCATCTGTCTCTGAATCCATCTCTGACACTACAAAAAAAGACACATCCGTGACATTTTGGGCCGAACGAATTTTTTCCTAACATACTTATGACACTTCTATGATGATAATTGTGACAAAACCCGGTATCATCATAGATGTGGTGGGCTCCTACTTCTATGACCAAAAATCATGACAGAAAATGGGCTTTTCGTCCTGGGCGGGCCGGAGACGCAGCTGCATGACATTCTTTGGGCCGTCCATGGTGGAAAAAACCGTGGTAGAAGCGAGGGCGAGGAAAATATCGGGGTGTTCCCTATTACGGTGGGTGGTTGGGGCCGAGCGATGCGCATTTCTCTCCTACACGCACGCGCACGGGTGCGAGGCATTGGGCTCTAACTGAACCCGAGCGAGGCGTTCGCCTACTAAACCCGAGTGATTGCACTATAGGCTACGCGTTACTGAACCCGAGCAATCGATCGATGGATGTTTACTGAACCTGATCGAGCGATTCCTTCTCTACAGCTGCTAATTGAAGCCGATCGATGCTGCCTCTGGTTGAACAATGAGCATTGCTGGGGGGTTTGGATGAACAATTCCTGGTGGGGGTGGATGAACAGGACCCTGTGGTGTTGCCTCTGGATGAACAGGACCCTGATCGATCGAGCAGGTTGGGGATGGATGAACAGGACCCCGTGGAGGGCTGGATGAACAAGACGACCCCGTGGAGGGCTGGATGAATAGTAGATGGCGGAGGGCTGGATGAACAGTAGATGGCGGAGGGATGGATGAACAGTAGCCTGTTGAGGGGTGGTTGAATAGGACCCGGTGTGGAGATCGCTAGTTGAACAGTAGCCGGTGGAGTAGCGCGCGGTGGAGGCTGAATGATCAGGAGCCCTTGGATGAACAGTCGCAGGTGGAGGCTGGAGGAGGTCGACGCTGGATGAACAGTAGCCCGTGGAGGCTGGAGGGGTCGACAGTGGAGATGAACAGTATCCCGTGGAGTCCCGCTTTGCAGTACGCCACACCCCTCCCGATGAACATGACCCCAGTTTCGACCGTAGCGCTCCAGCACAAGTCCGTTTCCTCCGTTTTGCGGTACGCCACACCCCTCCCGATGAACAGGACCCCCATTTTGATCGTAGGAGGACCGTTTCCTCCATTTTGTGGTACGCCAGACCCCTCCGGATGAACAGGATCCCGTTTCGACCGTGGTCGGTCGCACACAAGGCCGTTTCCTCCGTTCTGCGGTACGCTAGGCCTTGTTTCCATCGGCTGTTCCGTCCGAGCCCCCCCCCGATGAACACGACGACGCATTCTGTTCTGACCCAGCCGGTTGGCTCCCCATGAACACAATGATGACGCAGTTTCTCCGTTCCGACCCAGCCATGTACACGAGCCCTGGCCGTACGTATGCGCGAGTAGGCATTCGAAACCCGCCCATATGTACGTATGTGGCCGTATTTTCTTTCTTTCACACTGGCCGTTGTACGTATGTGTACATGCTACGTGCGTGCCTCTACTATGACACGTGCGTGCCTCTACATCGACCAGTATGTACGTACACGTTCACGACCAGAATGACAACGCTACGTACGCTTCGACCAGGTGGGTCTCGACTGTCAGGCACTTGCGTGCGAAGATATATCTGGTGGGTCCCAGCAGTCAGGGGGCGAATCGCTTTTTTTGCCGGACGCACTTCCTTGCATGTGAAGATGTAGCTGGTGGGTCCCAGCACTCAGGGGGGAAACAGTTTTTCACGAAATACGGTGGCCCGTCCAGTGGGTCACCGCTGTCAGGTGCAGGAATAATTATTTTCCACGTAATAAGGTGGCACTTCCTTGGTGCAGCCATGGACCCAGCTGTCAGTCTCTCCATGTACAGTCCACGTCCGATGGAAGCCGTTTATTGACCAGGTTAACCACGCCGCGTCGAGAGAACCAGGGCGGTGGACAATGGCGAGGCCTAGGAAGGGTTCGACGCGGAGCCGGGGAAGACGCGGCAGTGGATGCCCACGCGTAGAGGAGTGTGAGGGTTCACTGGTTCGCTGCGGTGTGAAGCTGCCGTCGCCGCAGAATAACAAGGGGTGTGGGTGAGTAGAGGGATGGCCTGGCCAGCGGTGGTTGTAGTAGGGGCGGTGAGGCCTCCGCGGCATCGCAGCTGGCCACGGGAGGCAGGAGCACGAGGCACGACCGGCGCTGGTTTGGGCGGCTGGTGCAAGAAGACCAGAGGTTGAAGACGCACTATGGCCATTGGATGGACATCGTATGGTCACTAGAGCTAGAATCGTGCATATTGACTAAGTTGACAAAGCCCTCCGTCCCCGTGAACTTACTAGGCCCACAAGTCATCCTCCCACTATAGTAGTCCCCATCTAGCAAGGGGGTATTCATTTTTTTGTGCGTAATAAGGAGGCACTTCCTTGCGTGCGAAGATGTAGCTGGTGGGTCCCAGCAGACATGGGGTAAACGTTTTTTCGTGAAATACGGTGGCCCGTCCGATGGGTCCCTGCTATCAGGTGGAGGAATAATTATTTTGCACGTAATAGGAGGCACTTCCTTTCGGCCGCCATGGACCCAGCTGTCAGCCTCTCCACGTACAGTACTCTTCCGATGGAAGTCGTTCCTTGACCACGTTGACCACGCCACGCCGAGATCACCAGGACGGTGGACGATGGCGAGGCCTAGGAAGGGGACGACGCAGAGCTGGGGAAGACGCGGCAGTGGAAGCCCGTGCGGAGAGGAGTACGAGGGTTCACTTGTTTGGCTGCGGTGTGAGGCTGCCGTCGCTGTAGAATAACAGGGGGTGTGGGTGAGTGGACGGATGGCCTGGCTAGCGGTGGGAGTAGTAGGGGCGGTGAGGCCTCCGTGGTAGCACAGCCGGACACGGGAGGCAGGAGCAGGCGGCACGACCGACGCTGCATTGGGCGGCTGGAGCAAGAAGACCAGAGGTTGAAGAAGCACTACGACCGTTGGATGGACATCGTACGGTCACTACAGCTAGAATCGTTTATATTGAATAAGTTAACAAAGCGCTTGGTACGTGTGAACTTAGTAGGCCCACATGACAGCCTCCGAAACGGTGCGCCCCAGATGTTAGGGGGAGGAATCATTTTTTGGGTGGCCGAAGCTAGAATATCCGAGATTGAAGAAGAAGCACGACATCCAACGGCCACTGCTGCTAGAACCGTGTGTTGACTATAATAAGTTGACAAAGCCTTGCATACGCATCAACTTCTTTTTTTAGGGGACGCGTCAACTTAGTAGGCCCACAAGTGTGTGGCAGAGAACTTATAGCCCATTTGTGATTTGTAAGAATGTACAACCAATTTTTGAATTCTAATGGAATTTACTACAACCCATTTACAGTTTGTTAAAAGTACAACCCATTTTGTAGCTAGGACAATGATTAATAATTTCAACCAATCGTTCAATAAAATTTCACACATTTTGATGGGATCCGAAATATTTTTATCCCGAAATTTCTAGTCACATTAAATATAAATTTATATTACATAACGATCCAACGAAACATTGCACGTGCAACAATTAAAAATTAAGATTTTCTAAATCCACAAATAATATTTTATAAACTAATGTCGTGTTTGGTGCATTTTTTTATAGTTACTGCCCAGTTTTTATAATTACATCCCATTTATTATTTTTAAAGCCCATTTCCCTATTAAGCCTAATTCATCCCTCCTAGGAAAGATTTGCAGCCCAGCGGGGAAGATAATAACAAGTAGACCTTGCCCGGGGATTCCTCAAAAAATGTATAGCTGGGTTAGCAATTTTCATCTTGAAAAAAAATTAATATTTGGGCTAGATATCTGTCCTGGGCTAGACGGGCTAGAGCCCGCCTAGTTAATACCTTGCTCTCCTCTGAACAATAACGAAAACATCACCAAGAAAAACTCTGCAGTGTTCACGCCTCAAAAACACAAATACTGCTCAAGCTGCTTGGTCCCAGCTGTCGGCCGCACCTTGTGCAATCTCTCATTTATATTGACTACATAGGTTGACAATGGTGTGGGATCGTGATGTCAGGAAACCAGGAGGAAGCAAAAAAAATATAGTTGTACATAATAAGGAGGCACTTGTGTACGTACGGCTGTGGCCCTAGTGTGTCCCTACTATCATCCAGTCAAAATAAAGTCATCTCCTGAATCCTCATGTTCATTGACCATGTTAACAATGCTCGGCGCCACGGCGAGCGCAACAACTCGAAGAACGATGGAGAGGGCCTCGTGGGCCCTACGGATGGTCTGATACAGCGCCCGTTGCTCATTCAGGAAGCCAGGATCATCGAACACCTATGAGCACCTTCGAGAGACTGAGACAGCATGAAACGGTAAGGCCGCACTTAGGAGCTCTGGTTTATTTCACACATGTATTAAGATACAAGTGTAATTTACTCATCATTGGAAACAACGCGTAAAATACAGGCGTAATGAAACCGAGGGCCCGAGGTCTGTAAGTAAAACTGGTGGGTTACGCGTGTAATTTGAGAGACCAGTTTATATTTTACTAGTCGAAATCCACCAACCAAGCGCTCCGCCCGAGACCATCTGCTTTTATTTACAAGTGTCAGTTTTACAAGCGTTTTTGGATGGAAACGACGACCCAATCACGGCCTAAGATGATGAGTTGGTCAGAAGATCATATAGTTTCACGTCTAACCTACCCGACTTGTCGTATAGGCTATGAATGAAACATAAGACGATGAACTTCTTAAGAACGGAAACAACATAAGAGTATGATCTTCTTAACAAGAAAATCACTGGCATTAGATCGACATGCAAAACAATACGAAGCATTATTCTCAGGAGGCACGGTGAACAGCTCATGATGTCGCATGCCACAACAGTCCAAGCTCAACTTTGCAACCAAACACAAGGCCTGGCATTACATAGACAATATTTAGAACAAACTCTTAAAATATCTTACATAAGTCAACATTCATGTGACTATGCATCTCAGTAGAGTAAATATTTACTTCTGAACTGAAGACAGGAATAGGAAAAAACGATCGATGTTGCTCACAGCAAAGGGCATCCCACTTAAAAATATCAAATGCATGTCTTCTGGCTAACATCAATGAGCAAAAATTGACAAGGTTTTCCAATTCCAATATATTAAACTAATCTCAACTTTGACAAGATTTTCCCATTCAAAATATGTAATGCCTATGATTGTGGAACAGGCAGGGTTTGTCATTAGTTTGTCATCTGATAGTCCGGTGGCTCAAGGTGACGACGAATGATTAGAGAACCATTTGATGTATTGTGCATGATGAAGTATTATGGAGGACACGAACCATCTGAACATTTTGTGCGGTTCCACTAAAATCAAGCTGAGCATCCCTGTGGATTTTGTATTTATATGCTGCCAGAAAACAAAGACACATCAGCACACACATGAATATTGCCCCCAGTGTCAACCCACCAATCACTGGACTAACAAACTGAAAGTACGGTAAACAGATTACCATACCCAGATGCCCCATCATTGTTGCTTAGAGTGACATTGACAGACTTGGAGTCCTGTCCTAGCTTCTTGTTTCTTGCTTGGGCACTTGTTTGCCCAGTGTTCCTCCGAACCACAAGTAAAGCAACCATCTCTCTCTTTGTCTTTCTACAAACCCTTCTTAATGGCCGATGCTGGTAACACCATTCAAACATATAGTACGGTGGCTCAAGATGACGACGAATGATTAGAGAACCATTCGATGTATTGTGCATGATGAAGTATTATGAAGGACACAAACCATCCGGAAATTTTGTGCAGTTCCACTAAAATCAAGCTGAGCATCCCTATGGATATCGTGTTTATATGCTGCAAGAAAACAAAGACACAGCAGCACACACATGAATATTGGCCCAGTGTCAACCCACCAATCGGTGGACTAACAAAATGAAAGTACAGTAAACAGATTACCATACACAGATGCCCCATAATTGTTGCTTAGAATGACATTGACAGATTTGGAGTCATGTCCTGGCTTCCTGTACTTGTTTGGGCACTTTTTGCCCAGTGCACTCCACTTGTTGTAGAGTTTCCTATGCTCTCTGCAGACTAGTCATGTCACCAGCGTCTACTAATTCTCTATAAAGCTTCTCGGTCATTCCTTGTGTAATGTAGCACAAACAGTGACTGCTTCTTTCTACAAAGTGGTAAGACCAACTGGACCCACTAATGCAGCAGTTTGCCTTAGACACATTGGCTCCTTTTGTGTAGTTCAACTAAAATCAAAGTCGGAATAAAACCGAGCTTTAATTTTGATATCCCTGTAAGCAACAATAGGTATAAGGGAAACAATTACTGCGAAATAACGGTTGATGACTTGTACTCCCAGAAGAAAAACATCTACTGATCTACCTTATCTTAATGGGAAACAAAGTAGGAGAGTAGCAATTCTCAATCAGTGTGATTCATTCATATGAACTGAGACATTATCTTAGCAATGCCTTGTTTCAACTTGTATAAAGAATGACAAAGCATAAAAGTATCATTCCTAAAACAATGCGACCGATTCATTTTAACAGAGACATTATCTTAACAATACCTTGGTTAAACATGTAGAAACAACTACAAAGCGGGATAGTACCATTTGTAAAACACTGTAACTTATATATATATAATAACAGAGACATTATCTGAACAATACATTTCTTAAACATGTACTCCGGCCGATCCCTAACAGAAATGGTACTCCCGCCGATCCCTAACACCATGTGCTTCCATCTACTTATAAAGGGGGTGATGCAGAGTTTGTTGTAACAAAGCAACGAGCATCATGTCTGGGTTGGTACCATTTTTGTTCACTACTTAATGGGAAAAGAGCGCAATACAATAGCTTCAATTCAACATTTATTTAAAACAGTACCAATACAAGTAGCAGAACATCTCAAAACACACTGCACGATCATGTGGATGGGACATGGGACATGCCAGCACCATGTGCGTCCACATGTATAAATGGGTGATGCAAAGTATGTAGCCAAGAAGCATATCTGCGTTGGTCCCATATTTGTTATCTTTGAAACTTTTTCCTATGTGAGGGCAGCAAATCTAGTCCTACACAAACTACCCGACCCCCCAGTTTCTTTCCCTTTTCAACAAAGAGTTCGGATCCTTACATATGTGTGTACTGGGTTACCCCCTTTTTCCCTTCTCGACCAACAAAGCGGCTAGATAGCTAGTCTATACTACTTTCCCTCCCTCCTTTGCTCATTGAACCACGTCCTAGGTTCATGCTCCACCCCACCACACCCTTCTATCCTCTTTGAACCAAGACCTAGATTCAACTACAAAATCGAAAAAGATCCGCATGCAGCTGGACCAATGACGGTTTCAAAGAAACTTATACCTTAGGGTCGTCTGGATGTGACAAGGCGTGAGGCAGGAGGTCGAATTTGCCCACACTACGTATGACAGTGAGGAAGAAGGGGTCAATGGCCCTCCCGCACAGGTGCTAGGTGAAAGAGAAAAGCACAGCCGGCAGTGGATTGTCTCCCTCGCCAAAGACGATAGAGTGAACGCTGCACCTCCTCCCCTTCCCGGTGCAACGGGATCCGGACGCCTCCTTCGCTAGCTGTGAGGGGGTGAGAGAGACAGAGGCCACAATGCAGTCTTGTTTAGATCCGGTGAAGAGGGTGAGAGACTATGAATATAGCAAACCCTAGCAAAGGAACGCTGAGCCTCCAACGTGTATATATATGTAGTGCGGCGAGAGTGTGGAGAGTGCAAACCCTAGCGAACAAGCACTGAGGCTCCAGCTTATATATATACTGTAGTACGGACTGAGCTCCGATGCCTTAACTACACCTACTTTTGGCTGTATGATAGGTGGGCCAACCACATTTTGGGCCCACCTGTCATAAACCCAAAGGCAGGTGCACTAAAGTCAATGAAGCTACGTCCATATAGTACTCGTGTATACGACTAATATATAGTGGAGTGGTTTTCTTATTCTCTCCATAACAATCGTTTTAAATTGTGTAAGTATGAAACGAAACTCTTTATTTAACGTACCAGTGAAGAAAACTACTACTCCCTCTATTCCTAAATATTTGTCTTTCTAGAGATTTCAACAAATGACTACATACGGAGCAAAATGAGTGAATCTACACTGTAAAAAATGTCTATATACATCTGTATGTGGTAGTCCATTTCAAACCACTTGAAAGACAAATATTTAGGAACGGAGGGAGTACTTCCGATGAACTACCTCATGTGTTAAGGGAGATCGATCTACCTCATGTATTAAGGGAGATCGATCGGTATCCATGCATATGTGTAGGAGAGGAATAAGGTTGGGAGAGAGACAGAGCTAGAGTGTTGGAGGTGTTGGTAGTGGAGTTGCTTCTAACAAATGGTGGGATAGGCTTACTAGAAAACCGAAGGGCACGCCTCCAATATCAATAAGAGAGGGGATGGCTGCCTGTCTGTGCACGTGCGTGTGAGAGACGGGTCAGGAGGCATACATGAATGATGAGGGGGGATATGGCTGTGGTAAGAAGACATAACTACATAGGAAGATCAATCGTCCTTTGTCAGAGAAAGGAGAGACATAACTTGTGAGGTACGTTGATCGATGGGGGGGAATAGTTAAAGCCGACCTAGGTATATGTTGGGAGATCGATCAGTATACATGCATGTGTGTGTTAGAAGCAAATGAGGCACGGGGAGAAGATTAGAGAGAGAGGGATGCATCTAGGAAGTGGTGCGAGAGTCATACTATATCGAGGGGGAAGGAGTGTGCGGGTACGAGAACGATGAAAAGAGTGGTGGGAGTGAGGCATGGACGGTGATAAGAGAAGAGGGGAAGCTTGTGTTTGTGCTAGGCACACCTGGCTAGAGAGGCATATCGAGCGATGTGTGCCGTAAAGAAGGAGCTGGGCCTACACACACCGTGGATGAACGACCTAAAGTGAAAAGATGAATTTGCGCAATGGATCTAGAGAATGCTGAGGGAGGGTGAGAGGGATGCGGGCATGTGCATGCACAAGAGAACGTTAGCGCTAGCTACAAATATAGGAGGATTGTGTGGGTGTAAAAGACGAATAGAGATCATACTTCATTATAAAAAGAGAATTCGAATATTTGAAGAATTTATCATAGTGTTTTAAACCGACGCATGTGTGAATATATATAATGGTGATACACATGGTGTGGTTATGAACATGTTATACTACATATAATATATTTTATCTCTACACTTATAAAAACGGAGTTGTTGATGATGGTGTGCCTGCCATCCTACAATATAGGCCGTCCGATTTATATCTGACGGATAGGAAGGAAACTATGGCAATTTTGAAAAAACATACCCACACCCCTCTCCATATTTGCAGATTAGGCCTCCCCTTGATCATGTTGATGTTCTGTGGAACGCATGGGCACCTTGCTAGTACTACATATAATATATAGAATATTGATCATAATTTGGGCTAGTGTGTGGCTTTTGCAGCTTAGGTCTAAATACTTGTCATAATGTAGGGGCTGGGGCACTATACTATGTGTGATAAACACGGTGTACGTATGGAGCATGGTTTAGATTATGAATATATAGTTAGTACATCGAATGTACTATTATTTGGAATAAACATCAAGTGTATTCAAAAAATAGAATTCGAGTTCATGTAGTGCACATAGTTCATATCTATCTCTATAGTAATCATGTGGTGTGTTATTAAGGTAATGCATGAATGATGGTTGAAGTTGGCAACAATCATGATTGTAGATTCTTATTGAAATAGAGAAATGAATTCAGATTCAGTTTGAATTGCAGCGGTAGTATAGACATTTGGAATGCACTGAAATGTTGGTATGAGTAGGTTACATGCATCATACAGCAAGCGAAAAAATTTAATTGGACATAACATGGATTCATACTCCCTCCTTCTTCCATATATATAGGGCGTAATGCGTTTTCAAGACCGCCTTTGACTATTGACAAGATTAATAGTATATGACATGCACAATGTGAAAATTATATCATTGAAAGAACCTTTCACAGACGAATTTAACGGTGTGCTTTGTGTAAGTTACATGTCATATATTATTGCTCTAATATTTGGTCAAAGTTAGCATCGAAAAACGCATTAGGACCTATATAGATGGAAGGAGGGAGTAGCTTTGAATAGCATTTTTATAGTAAAACGAGGCAATACTCTCTCTTTGTGTGGTGTGAATAGTTTTATTTTTTTCGTTTTATTTTTGGCTGAGGGAAGTGCGAATTGGTTTGGTAAGTACAATTACAATAATACATGTTAGGCTTGTCCCTAAAATTCAACCCGCAACTTGTTATATCCCGAAAATTCAGATATCGTGCTCCCAAAACTGGCGCCTTCACAACCCCCGCCTTGCTATTCTGAAATTACAACACGCGCGAAAACTCCCTGCAGCTGCGAAATCCCGACACGCGAAACCGCCCTTCTAACCCTGAGCCGAAAGGGCTGCTAGTTCAAATTGGTGGGGGGTACTTTTATAACACACCCTACATTTTGGACAAGCGCGTCCCTATGTCATGGTTCACCCCCTCCCATCTCCTCCTTTTTGCCATTCAAAATCGCAGGCCGCCATACCCTCTCCGCTCCAGCCGCGAAACCCCACCCTCCTCCGTCCACCACCTCACCACTGCCCAGCCAAAGCCTCTTCCCCGACGACGTCGTCCACCGCAACATCTCGACGTCCCTCGTACACGTCCCCGGATGAGGATCCATCGTCGATCTCGTCGTCCCGCCGGTTTAGCCGCCCCGTCCTCCACCTCCAAGGAGCTGCTCCGACGATTGCCTCGTCTACCACGGCTGGTACATCCCCACAGCACCACCATAACCTGCTCCACCGGAACCGTAGCATCCTCACTGACTCCTCGGACGAAGCCGAGGCCTACTCGGAGCCACCGAAGAGGTTGTACATGTTGGGGAACGTAGCAGAATTTTAAAAAATTTCTACGCATCACCAAGATCAATCTATGGAGTTATCTAGCAACGAGGGAGAGAGGAGTGCATCTACATACCCTTGTAGATCACGAGCGGAAGTGTTCAAGAGAACGGGGTTGATGGAGTCGTACTCATCGTGATCCAAATCACCGAAGATCCTAGCGCCGAACGGACGGCACCTCCGCGTTCAACACACGTACAGAGCGAGGACGTCTCCTGTGCCTTGATCCAGCAAGGAGGAGGGAGAGGTTGAGGAAGAGGGCTCCGACAGCAGCACGACGGCTTGGTGGTGGTGAAGCTGCAGTACTCCAGCATGGCTTCGCCAAGCTCTTATGGAGGAGGAGAGGTGTTGGGGAGGGGAGGGGCTGCGCCTTGGATGTTGTGTGCAGCCCTCCCCTTGCCCCTCTATTTATAGGGGAAGGAGGAAGGGGGCCGGCCCCCTCTAGATGAGATCTAGAGGGGGGGGGCAGCGGCCAAGTGGAGGGGGCTTGCCCCCCAAGCAAGGGGGCGCCCCCTTTAGGGTTCCCCCCCCCAACCCTAGGCGCATGGGCCCAAGGGGGGGATGCGGCCAGCCCATGTAGGGCTGGTTCCCTTTCCTCTACAGCCCATTAGGCCCTCCGAGAGAGGTGGCCCCTCCCGGTGGACCCCCGGAACCCCTCCGGTGGCCCCAGTACAATACCGATATGCCCCCGAACCTTTCCGGTGACCGTATGACAACTTCCTACATATAAATCTTCACCTCCGGACCATTCCAGAACTCCTCGTGACGTTCGGGATCTCATCGGGGACTCCGAACAACATTCGGTAATCACATACAAGTCTTCCCAACAACCCTAGCGTCACCGAACCTTAAGTGTGTAGACCCTACGGGTTCGGGAGACATGCAGACATGACCGAGATGACTCTCCGGTCAATAACCAACAGCGGTATCTGGATACCCATGTTGGCTCCCACATGCTCCTCGATGATCTCATCGGATGAACCACGATGTCGAGGATTCAATCAATCTGTATACAATTCCCTTTGTCAATCGGTACGTTACTTGCCCGAGACTCGATCGTCGGTATCCCAATACCTTGTTCAATCTCGTTACCGGCAAGTCACTTTACTCGTACCGTAATGCATGATCCCATGATCAACCACTTGGTCACATTGAGCTCATTATGATGATGCATTACCGAGTGGGCCCAGAGATACCTCTCCGTCATACGGAGTGACAAATCCCAGTCTCGATTCGTGCCAACCCAACAGATACTTTTGGAGATACCTGTAGTGTACCTTTATAGTCACCCAGTTACGTTGTGATGTTTGGCACACCCAAAGCACTCCTACGGTATCCGGGAGTTGCACAATCTCATGGTCTAAGGAAATGATACTTGACATTCAGAAAAGCTACAACAAACGAACTACACGATCTTTGAGCTATGCTTAGGATTGGGTCTTGTCCATCACATCATTCTCCTAATGATGTGATCCCGTTATCAATGACATCCAATGTCCATAGTCAGGAAACCATGATTATCTGTTGATCAACGAGCTAGTCAACTAGAGGCTCACTAGGGACGTGTTGTGGTCTATGTATTCACACATGTATTACGATTTCCGGATAACACAATTATAGCATGAATAATAGACAATTATCATGAACAATGAAATATAATAATAACCATTTTATTATTGCCTCTAGGGCATATTTCCAACAGCACACTCATCGCATCGCACCTTCTCCCTAACTCGACCTCCCAGCACCGATGGTGCTCCATCCCGCACCCCCATGGAGCGGCTACCTTGAAGCCGACGCCGCGGGAGACATCCCCACGGCGGCTCTCCCCTAGTTCGAGGCCCCTTCGGCGGCGGCGGCCGTACCAGCCGGATCTGCTGCTGCTGCTCCGGCTCTTGCTCGCTAGCTCGCGCTGCTGCTACTGCTCCAGCTCTAGCTCGATTGCTCGCTCGCCCAGCTGCTTGTGCTCCGGCTCTCGCTCAATCGCTCACGCTGCCGCTGCGGCTCTCCCCCTCGATCGTGCTGCTGCTGCTCTGCTTCGATTTAGCTACACTTCAGTCGACTGAATTGACTTTTGGGTTAGTCGATTTTCAGGGGGTGGGGGGGGGGGGCTCGCCGGAGTTAAGGAAAAACCACCCTCAGCAGGGACGGGGGCTCGCCGGAGAGGTACCCCACTATCTATCTTAGGGTTTAGGGTGGGGGCGGGGGGGCCTTGAGGGCTGGCCGAGGTGGCGGCGGACCGGTGGTGGGGAGTTGTTTCGGGGCAGCGAGGCGGCGCTGGGGCCGGCGGTTCGGTCGGTGGTGGTTGGTGGCTCAGGGGGGTGCAGGTTGAAGATGAACTGCAGGCCCTCCCTAAACTATGTCAAGTGCTTCTCTGCTACCATGGCGTTTAGTTTCGATAGTAACATTCAAATTCCATAGTAAATTTCAGTTTCGACAATTAAGTTCAGAGTCAACAGTTTTTACCTCGTTTGTTGTAGTCAGGTGGCTTTTGGTGATGTAAATTTTACATCTATTTTACATCATCTATTGGAGATGCTATTAGAATCCCACTTGAGATTGACGATGTCTGTCTTGTGCTGCTTCAGCCTTGACGTCCTGTTCACCTCTTGGACTCCAAGTCTGGTCCAAATTAATGTTCAAACTTGAGTTCTAAATTAGTTGTGGGAACATATCGAGGAAGCAATGAATAGTATCTCTGTCTAATATCTGGTTCACCTAGGGTATGTCTATGTTGTTCATATTGGGTGGGAAACAAATAGCAAAGCAATCATCATCTGTCTTTTTATTAAATTAAAGCAATCATTAGCCTGCTATCATTATTTTTGGATCCATCCATTGGTTGTTACCATCACTCTAAATTTCTGCATGCTCTCCTTACATAATCTCACCACATTTTTTTCGTATGCATGTGAGATATTGTACATAGTCGTGCTGAACATGTAGAGAAAAGGAGAAGAGTTTTGCGCGGCAATACAATGTCATGCAGACATCGCTCCATGGTGGGTTCAATGGCAATCCCTCCCCACCCCTCTCCAGATTGTAATCCAGAGGAAGATATCTGTTCTGAGGCGGATTCAGACACCGCTGACCACTCCTATTTACCCCCCAAGGTGTTTGCTCTACCTTGGCATGATGATGTTAGTCATATCATGCATATGTTTCCTTGAAGTGCCTACTTTTGACATCATATATGTCATTTGCTTAGTTTAGACATGTTTTGTAATGCCACATGTTTAGTTTCTATATCATATATGGGAATTATGCAGTGTCATGTCTTTTAGCCAGCCATAATATATGTGAAATGTCCAATGCCATCCTGTTTAACAAGGCATCATATATTTGAACGATATCTTGCCCATCCTTTTCTTCATTACATTTCCATTGGTCGACAATGTTTGTACATTAAACTACTCTTCCTGTGAATCAGCCATTTGGGTGGGAGATTGAAATATCTGGAGTGAAAACAAGGCCTTCAGAGCAGACAGTGCTACCTGTCGAAGAAGATCTCTGGTTGGGTCCTGATAGCTCCTCGGAGATGGATTCAGAGACATATGACCAGTCCTATTCCCCCACCGAGGTGTATGCTCTAACTTGGCACGGTTATACTGCTCATATCATGCATATGGTGTCTTGCATTGCATAGTTTAGACATCATATACACAATATTCAACACCATGTTCTTAGTTCAGATAATGCAGATAAGGTCAGGATAGTGACACATCCTTGTTGGTCTGCAACAATGCTGATAAAACAACTAAGGAAGACTATCTCGAAGACAGTGAGACAACCCCAAAGTCCTGTCTTGGTTTAGTGTTCGAGTTACTGGCCACTACCACTTGCACAAGCTATTCAAACTCACTTTCTGAATCAGTTCGGTTTCTTGAGTCTCAACTACAAGCTGAAAGGCATTGATCAGCTCTGCTGCGACAAGAAGCGGAAGGACTGCGAATGTCCCTGGAGCATTCAGATGCATACTTTCTGGTGCAACAGCAAGCGTTGGAGGATTTTAGCGCCAAATAGGACAAAGCTAATAAGCTTGCTAAGCTTATTGCCAACATGGTGGATACCCAGGATAACGTTTCTTGAGCTCTTCTAAAGTTGTTTCAGTTATGCTCTTGTTTTGCTGCCGCGTTTATTTGTAGTGTTGGCCAATTTTGACGGCCAGGGTATGTAATATGTTCCTTTGTTCCCTATATTTGCACTGGTGGCGAACTTTGATGCCCAGTGGATGTAATATGTGTAATAGCGGTAATAGGCTAGCATTAATTGCTTGCTTATTTATTTCCTTATTGTCTTGTTTAGTTGTTTGCTTGTAGTCACTGCAGTTCTTTTTTTGTGTTTTTCTAAAGGCCACAATAACCTATTTTTGGAAACTAGGCCAAAATAATCATGGCAACAGACGGACTGTTGTAACCATGGGCCTCCTTCGGGCCATATGATCCATGGGCCTTCTACGGGACGTAGGATCCATTGGCCTTCTATACAGGCCGTAGGATCCATGGGGCTTCTACAGGTCGTACGATCCATGGGCCTTCTATGGGCCATATGATCCATGGGCCTTCTACAGGGCGTATCATCATTTCGCCAATCATGGGTCATACTATTCGTGGACCATAACGGGCCGTTAATAGGCCGTATTTGATAACTCTATGAAAATAGCTGGCGAGTTTTTTTGACATGAAAACGGCCCAACGTATTAACGGGCCACAAACGGGCCGACTGTAACCACGGGCTGAATTTGGCCCACAAGCAGAAAATGACAGTAACGGGCCGTAAGTAACCGAATAATGGAAATGAGCCCAAGAATAAATGGGCCCTGAGAAGGCCGAAAGATAACCTGGGCTGGAAATGGCCCAATGGAATAATGGGCCGTTAGTGGGTATGAAGTGATACACTGTTCATTACGGGCCAGTTTCACCATGGGCCGTTAATGGGCCAAGAGTTACAAAGGGCCTCGTATGGGTCGAAAGACGTCATGGGCCATACATGGGCCGGAAGTTAAAACGGGCTGGAATCATATTGGACGGCCCAGATGACGGCACTGGGCCTAATTCGGAGAGGTCGTAATGGGCCCTGGGTTAGCGAGTTGTAAATGGGCTATATGCGAACTACCATTAATAGGCTTTCCGTGGGCCGGCCCGCCACTTTTGACCAAGTCAAATGGGCCGGCCTTTTCACAGGAATGGGCCTCTCTTGGGCTGTGCCATGTGTCGACATATCATAGGCGCCTTGGGTCCAATGAGTGGATGACATCTGTCCCAAGGATGAGTGGACACAAGTTTCCTCCAGCCAATGATGATTTTACACATGGAAAATGCCCATTGGTCAGGGCTGTTAACGGGTTACCGGATCCAAAATCGGACCCGATAGCTTAACGTTGTTCCGTTACGGTGGATGCCACGTGTCGGCCACCCTTGATGAAAGCACTTCCGTGACGCGTGATTTATCGTCATGGAAGTGGACACTTCCATGATAATAATTTTGGTAATGTCATCGAACACTTCTACGACAACACAGGTATGACTATCTTGATTCTGTCATAAAATTGTCATGGATGTACATGCATGACAGAAAACGTGACCTACTGTGACAAACACGTATCATCACGGAAGTGTATTTTTTTGTAGTGTGAGGAGCTATCGGGACCCAGCAAGAGATTTGCTTCGACAGGTAGCACTGTCTACTCTGAAGGCCTTGTTTTCACTCTAGTTCCATCACCCACTCAAATGGCTGATTCACAGGAAGAGTAGTTTAATGTACAAACATTGTCGACAAATGGAAATGTAATCAGGAAAAGGATGGGCAAGATATCATTCAAATATATGATGCCTGGTTAAACAGGATGTCATTGCACATTTCACATATATTATGGCTGGCTAAAAAGACATGAGACTACATAATTCCCCTATATGATATTGAAACTAAATAGGTGGCATTATAGAACATGTCTAAACTAATTAGATGACATATATGATGTCGAAAGTAGGCACTACAAGGCAACATATGCATGATATGACTAACATCACCATGCCAAGGTAGAGCAAACACCTTGGGGGTAAATAAGAGTGGTCAGCTGCGTCTGAATCCGCGTCAGAACATATATCTTCCTCTGGATTACAATCTGGAGAGGGGGGAGAGTTTTCCATTGAACCCACCATGGAGCAATGTCTGCATGACATTGTATTATCACGAAAAACTCTTCTGTTTTTCTCTACATGTTCAGCATGACTGTGTATAATATCTGACATGCATACAAAAAAATATAGTGAGATTATGTAAGGAGAGCATGCAGAAATCTAGAGTGATGGTAACAACCAGTGGATGGATCCAAAAATAATGATAGCAGGTTGATGAACAACTTTAATTTAATAAAAAAAGATATGATGTTCGCTTTACTATTTGTTTCCCACCCAAGATGAAAAACATAGGCATACCCTAGGTGAACCATATATTAGACAGAGATACTATTCATTGTTGCCTCGACATGTGCCCCACAACTAATTTAGAAATCAAGTTTGAACATTAATTTGAACCTCACTTGGAGTCTAAGAGGTGAACAGGACGATAAAGTAATAGGTAATATTAAGCAATGCATAACATAAGCAAAAACAAAAGAGTGTGACCTCTCTTGTGGACCCGTGTACTCCTCGGGTTCATCTGCTGAGTCGATGATGGTGATGCCTTTGCGGTGGGTGCCAGCGCCAGGGAAGGAGATCTGAGGCAGTGAAAGACGGCCAGGAGTCGTGATGTCTGGTTTGGTGGATGCTTCTATTGATGGAGTAGCTCAGGTGAGGTGGACAACGTCGCGGCAGGAGCAGGACAAACCAAACAAAGTTTTCTTCGACACCTACCTGTAACTGAAGTAATTCTGTAAGGGCTCAATTGGCTTGCATGGTTCTAAAAACGCAAGGATAGGAAAAACAATGGAATAGGATAGGAATGCACATGGGAAACAGAGTGTCGGTGTTCTGGGAACGGGGGTCCCCAGACTTGCCTGCCTGCGGCCTGCGGCGTGGCTAAAGTGGGGGCCCAACAAGGCCCATCTCCATCAATACAAGCTCAAGACCATCGCGAGGGGCCAAGCCTCGCGGGGCAGAGAGATCAATGCAAGGGTACCTCGCGAGGATCCGGTGATGCAAGCCATGACGATCAAGGCCCGGCGGGCGCCGGCCTGTGCAGAGTCCTTGTTTCCCCTTTGGTGCAAAGGGGGCAAGCACAGGCCAAGGTATCAGGCAAAGGTTACCATTCCAGTGCAACGAGACCAAGACCAGCCGGACGGTCGGACGGAGGTCACTGTGGAGCCCAAGACGGCGTCACCACTGGAGCTTTTGGCAGCCGAAGACCACCTTTGGTCAGGATAACTTGTGCTAGATGTTCCCCTTCAAAATGGCCAATTGTTGGCGCCCTTCCCGCTCAATTATTTCGGGGAGAGGCCCAGGGCCTCTATAAATAGAGCTAGCCACCACAGAGTAGAGCCATCGAGAAATCGAGCCGTCCGGCCATAGGCATAGAGAAATCTGATAGGTCCTAAGAGAGAGAGAGAGAGGCGACTGAACTGACCCAAGTAGTTCATGGCACCAGCCCAAGAACACCTCTCGCGAGGCTGTTCTTCCTTTGTACTGTTCATCATTAGCCCAGAGGCAATCCACCACACCACACACTGGAGTAGGGTATTACACCACAACAGTGGCCCGAACTAGTATAAATCTCGTGTCCCTAGTGTTGTTCATCGTTTTCATCTTAGTTTGCACGAGAAGATCAGACATAGATCAGTAGGGGAAAGATCTCCGCGTGCACCCCAGTGTTCGAAATCCGACATTTGGCGCGCCAGGTAGGGGTGCGCCAGAATCCTTTTTCCGCCGTTTGCGTGAGGTCTTCCATCGTGTCCATGGCTAACGCTCGTCGGGCTCGCGCCGAACGCCGAGCTGCTCTCGCCATCCGCGTCGCCCAGACGGCGCCCGTCGGCGGTCCCCCTCGTCGTTCCCCGTCGCCTGCCGGCAACGCCGCCACCGGCCCTGCGGGGAACGAGCAACAGGCTTCATCCCAGCATCCTTCGGTGCGGCGGGATGGCCGCACTGCCAGCCCGTCGCTGACCCCGGCTGGATCGTCATCCCATGCCCGGCACGCCCCCATGGATGCGCGCGCCTCGCTGCTCTTGGCGAAAGAGCTTCTCCGTTTCCGCCCCGTCGACGACCTCTACGAGGACTGGCTCGCCCGCATCACCGAGCTCGTCAGCGCCACAGGGGGCTCCCCCTTGCGGTCCCCCTCGCTACCACGTCCTCTGTTCCGCGCAGGAGGCGATGATCAGGAGGTGCCTCCACCACCTCCTCCCCAAGAAGGCGCCTTGGCCGCAAGGCATGCAGCCCCAGGGCGAGACCCACTACGTCCAGCACCTGCGCAGCAAGAAAGGAGCTGCCAAGAGATACCGCGTCCCCGAGATGGTGCTCGCGTGCTCCCGGCGCCGGCATGCCAAGATCGCGTCCCAGCACTTCCACAACAAGACCCCGCGTTGTCCCCAGCGGCGGCGCGTGGTGACCTGCAACAGCAAGATCGGCACTAGCCAAGGGCGCCGGTGGACACAGCGGGCTGCCTCGCCTTCAGCCCCGAGCTGCGCGGCGTCACGTGGCCAGGGAAGTTCAAGCCTGACCTCCCTCCTCGCTACGATGGAACAACAGACCCCACGGAGTTCCTGCAGCTCTAAGAGTTGGGCATCATGGCCGCCAGCGGGGACGAAAAGGTCATGGAGAATTGGTTCCCCATGGCGCTCAAGGACGGAGCCTGCACCTGGCTCTTGAACCTGGCCCATGGCACCATCTCCTCCTGGAGCGAGATGCGCACCCGCTTCATCGCCAACTTCCAGGGCACTCGCGACCGGCCCCCGGCCGTGAGCGACCTGCGCCGCATCAAGCAACAGCCAGGGGGAAACCCTGCAGAAGTACATCCAACGCATCAACTATGCTCGCCTCAAAATCCCCAAGGTGACTGAGGAAGCCATCATCTCAAATTTCTCCGACGGCGTGCGCGACATCAAGATGAAGGAGGAGCTAGCCATCCATGAAGACCTGTGCACATTCATGGAGCTGTTCAACTTGGCGACCAAGTGCGCCAGGGCTGAGGAAGGGCGCCTTTCCCTTCTCGAGCTCCTGACAGTCGACCCAGAAGAAAAGAAGCTCAAGGCCAAAGAGGTGAAGCGGAAGGGGGCTGCCGTGCTAGCAGCAGAGCCGGACACCAAGCGAGGCAAGGATCATCCTGAGTCATCCAAGGGCGGACGCTACAGTGTGTACCACGACCTCCACACCCACAACACCAACGAATGTCAGGAGCTCAGAGCCATGCGAGACGGGCGAATCGGCCGACGCCCCGAGCGCAACGACAGGGGCTATGGCCGAGGAGGAGGAAGAGGTGGAGGACGATGGGAAGACCGTGGCCCGCGCCAGGGATGGCGTGACCGCCCTCGCGAGGACGGCTGGCAGGACCAACCTCGCGAGGGGGGATGGAGGGACCAGCCTCGCGAGGATCGCCCGCATGGCAACGCAGGCCTCCCGCCTCTGCCGCCACCAACAAGAGGGAATGAAGACCAGCATCATGACAATGGAATTGGGGGCTTCCATGAGCCGCACGCAATTGCCTGCATCTTGGGTGGCGCTCAGGCTTCGGCCTCACAGCGCATCTTCAAGCAGTTTGCTCGCGAGGTGAATGCAGTTCTTCCCAAGCTTGAGGCCACGCGCCCTCTCAGGTAGTCTACGTGCACTATCACATTCAGCTCAGCAGATCAGCTCAAGTGTGCGGCAACGGCTGGAGTCCTCCCGACGCTTTTCTCCCCAGTCATCAGCAATGTGCAGGTCACCAGGACGCTCATCGATGGCAGTGCAGGACTCAACGTCCTGTCCGTCGAGACGTTCGACAATCTCCAAGTGCCATACGATCAGCTTCAGCCAACCAAGCCCTTCTCAGGAGTCACTGATGGTTCCACTGTTCCGATTGGGCAGGTGCGCCTTCCAGTCACCTTCGGGTAGCGCAACAACTACCGCACCGAGCTCATCGACTTCGACGTCGCGCACATCCGCCTACCGTACAACGCCATCCTGGGGTACCCGACCCTAGCCAAGTTCATGGCAGTGACTCACCATGGTTACAATGTCCTCAAGATGTCTGGAAGTGGTGGAGTCGTCACCGTGCCCTGTGAAGAAAGAGATGCAGTGTGTTCACTAGAGCATGCGTACCAAGCTGCGGCAATCGAAGACCCAGACCACAGAGGCGGGAGACCTCTCGAAGCGACCCTCAAGAAGAAGAAGACCTCGCCAGGCTCAAGCCAGAAGGGGGCTGGCACCTCCGGAGGTGTTGCGTCAAGCTCCACGCTCGATCAGGGAGCACCACCCTCTCACGCATAGGAAAGCGCGCCCAGCGCCCTCCTCAGGCGAGACTCGGGGGCTCCTCCTTGGAAAGCCACCGACCTTGCCAGGGTCACGAGGGAGGCGCTGGGGCATCACTTGGAGGGGCACTTTCACGCGCTCTTCCTTCAGGAAGGTACAAGGCAAGGGAGACCAAACCTTCAGGAGTTTGTCGCAAGAAACACTCAAGAGCTGCAAGAGTCAAGAGTCATGCGCGGCAGCTGCCGCCTACCTGCCGTAGCCCCACATCCAGGCGAGGATGGTGGGCTGCGCGTCTGCATCGACGCCCCAGGGCTCAACTGAGCCGCGTCTCAGGAGCGCCTCTGGCCTTCGCGTGTGGCGCGTTGTGAGGGGCCACCTCACAGCTACGTTCGCATGCCCTTCGACCTGCCGAACGCGGCCGTCGCTCACCAACGCCTGCTGAGGAGCATTCCAGAGGCTCAGGAGGCCAGGCACCACGCGGTCCTGGCAGAGATGGAGATGGCTCTCAAAGACCCGCTTGGGCCCGTGGAGCCTCCCGAGGCCCCAGGGCCTGGGAGCTCGTGAGGGCCGACATCTCCACCACGCATTGCTCGCTTCCTCAGTGCCACTTCATCTTCAACGGCGTCAGGTGACATCTTTCAGAGTTTTACTTTCAGCTGGGAGCGCCCGCAGGGCCGCACCATTCCCAGGCCGCGTGGGTCCGTCCCCGCGGCATGTGTCCATTTTGCTTATGTTTTTTACTTACCTTGTTGGGGGCGCCCCTCGGGCTGCATCACCCCCATGCCACTCGGGCCCAACCCGGCGGCAGCTGCATCTTTAATATTCGCCTTAGGATGAGGCGTTCTCTCACGTTAAATTCGGTTCTCGTAAGTTATCGCCTACTGCTTATTGTCGTGCAAAGCGCTTGCACATTAAAAGAGGGGCACCTGGGCATCGCGACCCATGGGCTCCTACTGGCTCTCCAGCCCTCACCCCCTGGCCTTGACCCACGGCATCGCGACCTGTCATACCAGCGGCGGCTGAGCTCGCTCGAGGGCTGGGACCTGACGACGTAGAGAATTTGCATTCTAACAACCTGCAGGAACACACCAGTTGATAAAGGCCCAGAGCCAGGCGCAACCCACCTCGAGGTACGGCCTCGTGAGTCCCGCGCTGGCTCACGGTGCCCAGATACACCTCTCCTAGCCCTACCGTGCCAGGCACGTGTCAGGGCGGGGCTGTACACGCCCCGGGGGCTCCTCCCGGAGGGGAGCCCCCTCCCACGCACCAGTGGAAGCACCATGCTCCGTGCTGGCTGACGACACTGCCGAGGAGCGGCTATGCCCGTACACATAGGAAGCGCTATGCTCCGCGCTGGTGATAAACAACTGAGGGCGACCCACGGCCGTACCAACCTCAGGGAGCCCAGAGCTCAGTGTCCGGCACCATCGCAACGCCTCCCCTCGGGAGTGCCGCGCGAGGGGGCTGGACTTGGGGCTGCGCCCGGGCCTCGCCCGAGTACGCCACCCAGCCAGGTCCCTCGGACCTGGTCGTCGCACGCCACCCCCCGAGCGGAGCCAAGGTACGAAACCCATTTGATCGTCAAGAGGGACCCCTGAGCATCGCGACTCAAGAGCCTAACTGGTCACGTGGCCCCTCACTCCTTAGTCTCGTCCTGGTTTCCGGTCGGGGCTAATGCTGGGTGAGGTACGCGCGGGCGCGGGCCCTGCCGACGTAGAACGGCCAATCCACGCTCCCCCTTCCCTACTTGTTGCTCGCGTGTCAAGGTGGACTCCTGAGCATCGCGACTCAGGAGCCTAAATTGTCACGTAGCCCCTCACTCCTTAGTCCCGTCCTAGTTTCCGGTCGAGGCTAACGCTGGGTGAGGTATGCGCGAGGCCGGGCCCTGCCGACGTAGAGCGCAAGCAAGTAGGAGAGGAAAATGCAAATTTCAGGAAATTCAAAGCAAATATTACAAGCCATAGACTGTTCCATAACGCCAAACACAAGTTTAAACGCCTCCGCAAGGCATGGTGCATGTTGCAGGAATAATAAACATGACAGAAGCTACGAGGGGATCACTCCCCAGTGGTGCCGCCGCCTGTGGTGGAGTCGTGCTGGACGGCTTCGCCTCTCGGGGGCGCAAGGCCGGCGGCACCGCGTCCGGGCAGGACGCTGCGAGAGCGGAACTTCCCCAACAAAATCTCGGCCTGGCCTTTCACGGCCTCAGCGGCAGCAGCGGCACGGTCGCCGCTCACAGGCTCCAGCAGGCTGTCGAAGTCAACGTCGGGGTCGCGTGTAACGCCCCGAGACCGATGTGCCAGGTGTCCTCCAGTTATTCGCCGTTGTTGCCTTGTCATTTGCTTGCGTGTCATGCATTGCATATCATGTCATCATGTGCATTTCATTTGCATACATGTTCGTCTCATGCATCCGAGCATTTTTCCCGTTGTCCGTTTTGCAATCCGACGCAACCAAGCTCAAGGAGGAGCTCGATGAAGATCTTGTCCTTCATGTTGTTTCGTTCTAGTTGATCAGTAGTGGAGCCCAGTTGGGGTCGATCGGGACCGTGTAGCATTTGGGGTAGTCTTATTTTATTTTGGTTCCGTAGTCGGACCGTGATTGTATCTGATTGTTGTAATGCTTTATTCATGTAATTGTGTGAAGTGGCGATTGTAAGCCAACTATGTATCTGTTTCCCTTATGTATTACATGGGTTGTGTGAAGATTACCTTACTTGCGACATTGCTTTCAATGCGGTTATGCCTCTAAGTTGTGCTCCGACACGTAGGAGATATAGCCGCATCGAGGGCGTTACATCGCGCAGATAGACGTGGCTGAGAACATGCGTCAGCGCCGCAGAAGACAGGGCACGTGCCTCGGCCTCGACCGTGGGGCCAAGGCCGTCTGTGACGTCCTCGAGCGCGTCAACCAGGAAGGGGAGCAGCTTGGCAGGGCCATCCTCCGCACCAGCTAACGGCTCCTCCAAGCCGCTCTCATACAGCATCTTTAGTATGTCGCGGGCCTTCTTCTCCTGCTTCGCAAAGGCCACCCGGTCCTCTGCCAGGACCTTCGCCTTGGCGTCTAGCTCGACCCTCTCCGCCTTCAGTGACTGCTCCAGCATCTCCAATTGGCGATGGTGGTCGTCGAGCTTGGCATCCCGGTCCTTAGCGGCGGCCTCCTTAGCCTTCATCTCCTTCTCCTTCACCTCCTGGCTGTGCACCTCCTTGTCGATCTCGTCACGCAAGCCCTGCAGCTCGGCCTCGAGCGCCTTGCAGCGGCCCTGGGCGGCTGCAGCGTCGCCCAGGGCAGCGTCGCGAGTGGCCTTGGCTTGGTTGGCGGCCCGCTTCTCCTTGTCGGAGGATGACACAGCCTGGCTCAGCGCCGCTCGGACGGAGACAGTAGAACGAGCCCAGCCAGAAGCCAACTCCAGGCGCCTGGCCACAAGATGAGGATCCGCTCTCAGGAGATCCTCCCGCAGTTGGCTTAGCTCATTGGCAACCTGATCCAAGACAACAACAGAGGGAGCAGAACAGACAAGGACCTGTGGAGCAGGCGGAGAGGACGGCAGCGTGACCACGGCTTGGCAGGAAGGGACCTCCTGAGCCTTGGTAGCATCGGCCGCAGCGTCGGGCATAGTCGACTCCAGGCCCAGTGGGGTCACGGGGGCTGACTCCTCGCCAAGTTGCCCTAGTTGGCCTCGCGAGGGCGGCACGATCAGGGAGGTGTGAGCTTCGCCGTCCCCTCCCCCAGCAGTCGAAGGCGTCACCCCGGCGGATGGGTTCGCCCCAAGCAGGGCCGCAGAGGCCTCTTTCAACCTCTTGGCCACGGGCGCCAACCTGGCAAGGAGCGCAAACGTCAAGTTCCAGCGGCAGAGACCAAGCAGAGCATAAATCGAGCACCTACTGGGCGTCGTCCGTGGGCTCAAGCAACCTCCAACCGTACTTGAAGCCCGAGAGCCTGCTGCGAGAATCGGTCCTTGGTGGCCCGGAAGCAGAAGGTGCCTCAGGAGGGATGGCGTCGACCATGGACCCCTCGGGGACCAGAGCAGACCTTGGGGGAACCAGGCTCGACCTGCCCTTCCTCATGATCGGGGAGGAACCCTCCACTCCTCGCCTGGCGTCGGCCTCGTCGTCGTCCGACATGGAGCGAAGGGCCCGGGACCTGCGCTGAAGGAGGGACTCCCCCCAGTCCTCGCCAGTCTCTTCCGAGTCGGGCACTTCCTCCTCCACCTCTTCTTCCCCCTCTCCCCCGCTGGAGCTGCCGGAGGACAAGTTCACCGTCGCCAGAATCGTCAGGTCATCAGGGGCTGCCGCGGGCACCAGCCCCTCGCCGTTGAAGGTGGGCATGGCGTTTACCACCTGCTCCCAGTCATCACGAAGGAACAGGGGGACGGGGGCGCCCTCAGGGCTCGCTACGTCTCCCCCAACCAAGCAATGAAGGGCCGCAGCCAGATCTCGTCGGTCAGTGCCTCAGAGCTCAGGCGCATGATGGCGTCCGCCCTTCCAAGCTTCCACAGTGGGAGCGGGTGCTCTTGAAGGGGAGCCACCTGGTGCACCAGGAACTCCCTCAGGAGCGAGGCCCCGGTCAGCTTCGCCGCCCCCATGTTGCTTGGCTTCAGGTCCGCGTTCATCCTCCTCAGCACCGCCTTCGCGCGAGCATCGACGAGCTCTGCGCGGGACCATGCATCGACGGACTTGGGCTGCCCCATGGGCAGTACCAGACGAGGGTGGATGCGCCCGACATCCATCATGACCCACTTGCTCCGGTAGCCCTCGATCCTCTTCCCAGGCTTCGAGATGGCGTTGGAACTGGAGTATGCAATGAATCTCGCGCATGCAGAGACCTGTGCGCCGGAGACCCGAAGGGAGAAAAAGTGGTGCAGCAAGGCCAACGAGGGCTTGACACCAACTTGAGCAGGCGAAAATCGCCATGAGAAGGATAGAGTTGGGGTGGAGATGCAGAGCCTGCAAGTTGTACTGGCGGAAAATGGCATGGAAGAACTCAGAGAAAGGAGGCACCAGACTAGCGACAATGGCGCTCATGAAGAACGGATAGAAGGTGCTCCCCTTGCCCTCAGGATGGTCAGAGCCGACCTTGAGCGCAGTCGCCCCCTCGCTGCCCTGCGCCACCATCATCAGGCGCGCGAAGGCGAGGTTCTTCTCTGACAAATTCGGGGAATCCAAGGCCGACAAGTACCAGGCATCAGCCGAGGACTTGCGAGGCGCCATGGCGTGCTGGATGCGAAGGATTGAGACGGGTCTGGAGGATTCCGGGAGCAAGAGGAAGGAGAGCGAGAAAGGGGATCTAGGGCAAGGCAGACGAGAGCAGGGTAAGGAAGCCTGGCCCAGGCATCCCCTTTTGTCATTCGTGCAGTTGCCAAGGCATCATGGGGAAGCGCAGACGCCCACGTCTAATCAACCGCCACGCGGCGCCCAAGGCCGCAGGCTGTTAGGGCCCGCGACACTTCACGCTTGCCCCCTCGCTTCTTTGCTAAGCCAAGCCCGCGCGTGCCTTGGGCCTGGGGGCTACTGTCGGCGTTCTGGGAACGGGGGTCCCCAGACTTGCCTGCTTGCGGCCTGCGGCGTGGCTCAAGTGGGGGCCTAGCGAGGCCCATCTCCATCAAAACAAGCTCAAGACCCTCGCGAGGGGCCAAGCCTCACAGGGCGGACGACGGAGCGCTTCCTCAAGTACGTCCTCATCAGGCAGGGCTCGCGAGGATGCGGAGAGATCAATGCAAGGGTACCTCGCGAGGATCCAGTGACGCAAGCCATGACGATCAAGGCCAGGCGGGCGCCAGGCGGGCGTCGGCCTGTGCAGAGTCCTTGTTTCCCCTTTTGTGCAAAGGGGGCAAGGACAGGCCAAGGTATCAGGCAAAGGTTACCATTCCAGTGCAATGAGACCAAGACCAGCCGGACGAAGGTCACCATGGAGCCCAACAAGGCGTCACCACCGGAGCTTTTGGCAGCCGAAGACCACCTTTGGTCAGGATAACTTGTACTAGATGTTCCCCTTCAAAATGGCCAATTGTTGGCGCCCTTCCAGCTCAATTATTTCGGGGAGAGGCCCAGGGCCTCTATAAATAGAGCTAGCCACCACAGCGTAGAGCCATCGAGAAATCGAGCCATCCGGCCATAGGCATAGAGAAATCTGATAGGGCCTAAGAGAGAGAGAGAGGCGACTGAACTGACCCAAGCAGTTCATGGCACCAGCCCAAGAACACCTCTCGCGAGGCTGTTCTTCCTTTGTACTGTTCATCACTAGCCCCACAGGCAATCCACCACACCACACACTGGAGTAGGGTATTACACCACAACGGTGGCCCGAACCAGTATAAATCTCGTGTCCCTGGTGTTGTTCATCGTTTTCATCTTAGTTTGCATGAGAAGATCAGATGTAGATTGGTAGGGGAAAGATCTCCGTGCGCACCCCAGTGTTCGAACCTCAAGGGTCTGTCGGAACCCGAAATCCGACACGGAGCATTTGTGAACACATGATTTCTATCAAATTCGGTGTTTGGTTCACAGGAATTGGAAGAGCAGAGGAATGCAAAGAAACATGGCCAAAATAAAGTGAAACCACATGAAAGCGTGTACAGTTGGAATGTTATTCTGCCACTAATGCACTTGGTCTTGTTTTCATGCATAGGATTTTGAAAAGTAGGTCCAGGTGGATGTTTTGCTCCATTCCTTTCAACAAAATGCATGAATAATTGAATAGTAGAGTGCCATAGGAAAATTTCCTATTGCTATGTTTTTCGGTTGAACCAAAATAGCCCTAATGGATTGACAAGAATGTAGAGTAATAAGTGATGCAACAAGTGTACAACCTCTTTGCCGTAGCCGTGTCGACCTCAGCAACCCTCAGTTGGTCGCTGAAGAAGTTGAGGCAGAGGTGGCTATCGGAGGTGTGGAGGAAGATCCGAGGAATCTATAGACGGTGTCCAGGGCACCGCTCTGTTGTGATGGATAGTTCCATCGTTGGAGCAGCTCCGGCGAGCCGAAAGACGTCGAGGCTGAAGTAGCACAAGAATGACATCATTAATCTCAAGTGGGATTCTAATAGCATCTCCAATAGATGATGTAAAATACATTACCAAAAATTGATAGATGTAAAATTTACATCACTAAAAACAACCAGACTACAACAGATGAGGTAAAAACTGTTGACTCTGAACTTAACAGTCAAAACTGAAATTTACTGTGGAATCTGAATGTTACTATCGAAACTGAATGCAATGGTACCTGAGAGGCACTTCACATGTAGTTTAGGGAGGGCCTGTGGTTCATCTTCAACCTGCACCCCCCTGAGGCGCCAGCCACCACCGGCCGAACTGCCAGCCCCCGCCGCCCACGGTCGGCGGCGCTCCCGCACCGCCTCGCCGCCTTGAAACCAGTCCCCACCGCCGGTCCGTCGCTACCCCGGCCAGCCCTCTAGCGCCCACCCCCCCGCCCCCGCACCAAGCTTTTTGTGATCTCCATGCCACCGCCCCACCCCATACCCCCTGCCGCCGATGACCATCGCCCCCGCACCAAGCTATTTGTGATTTCCATGCCACCGCCCCACCACCATACCCCCCTGCCGCCGACGACCACCGCCCCCACCCTGAACACTAAGATAGATAGTGGGGTACCTCTCTGGCGAGCCCCCCTCCCTGCTGCGGGTGGTTCTTCCTTAACTCCGGCGATCCCCCATACCCCCTGAAAATCAACTGACCCAAAAGTCGATTTAGTGAGTAGAGAAGTAGCACGAGCAAGGGGGAGAGCAGCAGCAATTGAAAGTGCAACTATCCCTGGGTGGTTTTGGTAATTATTAACAACATATAGCTCATTGAACTAATAATGTTTCAATATGATCATTTCAGAAAGTTCAATGATTGGCATGGCGTGGATGAATGTGGACCCCTCAAAATGCTAAGGACACACATTGGCTCAAACTCAAGACTCTACATTTTCATTTTAGTGATCCAAGATCACATTGAGTCCATAGGAAAATCCAATACTATTAAAAGGGGATGTGGTGTTGCCTAATGGCTTACTTGCTCAAAATGCTTAGTGATATGCTCCAAAAAACCCTCAACCACTTTCTCGTATCCACATATGTCCCAAACCCAAAAGTCAAACTCGGCCCCACCGAAATGTTCCATCCGGCGCCACTGAGTTCACCTGACATAGCCACTGCTAGAAACCGTAACCAATTCGGTTTCACCAATAGGGATCTCGGTCTCACCGAGATGGGATTGCAAACTCTCCGTTTCCCTTCGTAACGTTTCAGTTCAACCGAGATGGGTGATCAGTCCCCACGAGTTCATAATGTGAACTCTCTATTTCCCTTTCATAATGTTTCGGTCTCATCGAAATGAGCGATTCGGTCCCACCGAGTTTGCCTGACCAACTCTCTATTTGCCTATTACTGAAATCGGTCCAATTGAGTTTATGTAATTGGTCTCACCGAGATTACGTTATGCCCTAACCCTAATGTAATCGGTCCCACCGAGTTGATCATGTCGGTCCCACCGAAAAGCCTAACGTTCACATTTTGAACCATATTGGTTTGACCGAGTTTCACTATTCGGTCCCATCGAGTTTGTTAAATTATGTGTAACAGTTACATTTTGTGTGGAGGCTATATATACCCCTCCACCCATTCTCCATTGAGGAGAGAGCCATCAGAACATGCCTACACTTCCACTACACATTTTCTGAGAGAGAACCACCTACTCATGTGTTGAGACCAAGATATTCCATTCCAACCATATGAATCTTTATCTCTAGCCTTCCCCAACTTGCTTTCCACTCAAATCATCTTTCCACCAAATCCAAATCAGTGAGAGAGAGTTGAGTGTTGGGGAGACTATCATTTGAAGCACAAGAGCAAGGAGTTCATCATCAACACACCATCTATTACCTTTTGGAGAGTGGTGTCTCTTAGATTGGTTTGGTGTCACTTGGGAGCCTCTGTCAAGATTGTGGAGTTGAACCAAGGAGTTTGTACGGGAAAGGACATCGCCTACTTCGTGAAGATCTACCCTGGTGAGGCAAGTCCTTCATGGGCGATGGCCATGCTGGGATAGACAAGGTTGCTTCTTTGTGGACCCTTCGTGGGTGGAGCCCTCCGTGGACTCGCGCAACCGTTACCCTTCGTGGGTTGAAGCCTCCATCAACATGGATGTATGATAGCACCACCTATCGAAACCACGCCAAAAATCTCCGTGTCTACATTGCGTTTGCTCCCTCCAAACTCCTCCCTTTACCTTCATATGCAAATGTTTTACATTCCACTGCTATACTCTTAGACTTGCATGTGTATGTTGATTGCTTGACTTGTGCTAAGTTGCTAAAATCTACCAAGACTTAAAATTGGGAAAGGGCTAGATTTTTTATTTGGTCAAGTAGTCTAATCACCCCCCCTCTAGACATACTTTCGATCCTACAAGTGGTATCAGAGCTTTGGTCTCCATTTTCCTTGATTTCCGTAGCTTTTGGTGATCATAGCTTTGGTTTCACCATAGAGGTACTTACTTTGATGGTATAATTTTGCTAGTTGGAAGCATAAGATGAAGATGCATATTCTTGGACATAGCCCCACTGTTTTGGCTATTGTGTATATTGGCTTGCAAGGTGAATTCTTTGATGGGAGAGAACCGAACCGTGAAGCCACCGCGGAAGAGTTGAAGATGCTGCAATACAATGCTCAAGCTTGCGATATCCTCTTCGACGGATTGTGCCCCGAAGAATTCAACAAAATCAGGCGTCTTGAGAATGCAAAGGAAATTTGGAATACTTTGATTGATATGCACGAAGGTACCGACTCTGTCAAGGAATCCAAATTGGATGTGCTTCAAAGTCAACTTGACAAGTTCAAAATGAAGGATGGTGAAGGTGTCGCTGAAATGTACTCTAGGCTTGCTCTCATCACAAATGGGATAGCCGGCTTAGGAAGTGAAGAGATGACCGACATATTCATCATCAAGAAGATCCTAAGATCCTTGGATGGAAAATACGACACCCTGTGCACATTGATCCAAATGATGCCCAACTACGAAGATCTCAAACCAACGGAAGTCATTGGAAGAATTGTTGCCCATGAGATGTCACTCAAGGATAAGGAAGAGCTTCACAACAAGTCAAGCGGTGCTTACAAATCCTCATGTGATGCTCCTACATCATCAAGTGAGAAACAAGCCTTCAACGAAGAATTCAGCCTGATGGTGAAGAACTTCAACAAGTTCTACAAGAGTAGAAGCAAGGAAAGAAGTTCCAAGTCAAGGTCCTACAAGGACAAAAGATCTTCGAGTCATGAACGTACTTGCTACAATTGTGGAAGACCGAGACACTACTCCAATGAGTGTACGGCTCCCTACAAAAGAAGAGAAGATTCACCCAAAAGGATAAGTAGAAGAGAAGAATCACCACCAAGAGAGAGAAGGAGTAGAGATGACCGTTATGAACGAAGAACATCACGGAGAAGCAAGGATTCGGAAAGGAAGGACAAATCATCAAGGAGCTACACAAAATGAAGACATCAAGCTCATGTTGGTGAATGGGTATCCGGCTCCGACTCCGACTCCGACAATCACTCTAAGAGAAGTTATCACCCCGACTCCAAATATACTCAAGATGAAGATGTTGCCGGTCTAGCACTTGTGTCAACCAACTCCTAGGACATATTTGACTCACCAAATGAAGGAATTGGAAGATGCTTCATGGCTAAAGGCCCAAAGGTATCACAACCCGAGTATGTTGATTTCAATAGTGATGAAGATGATTTACTTGTTGACAACTCTAGTGATGAAAACTATGATGAACTTGCTATTAATCATGCTAATCAAGATAAAATGATTGATGATGATAAGAAGGAGATTGAGCATCTAACTATAGAACTAAACACTCTTAAGTTAGCTCATGAAACTACCTTGGAAAATCATCGAGAGCTTTTAAAGACTCATGAGAAGTTACGCTTTGAAAAGCTCAACCTTGAGCAAGAGCATGGGTTCTTATTAGCAATCAATGATGATCTTCGCAAGAAAAGTTCTTTTTACATGTCCAAGCGTTTACTCTTGTCTACTTACATGCCACAAGTTAAATCTAGCAACAAGTGTAAGAAAGATTCTTCTTCTAGTAGTAACAATAATCATGTTATATCCAATGTTGTTGCTTCTAGAAGTTCTCTTGATTCCACTAATGATTCTCTTAGCCAAGTTACACTTGAGCAAGAAAATAGCTTATTGAAGGGAATTATAGAGAAAGGTGTTTACAAGAGCCTTGACGGGAGTAAGCAATTTGAGGAAATTGTACCCAAGCAAGGAAGGCACCAGAAGAATCAAGGTATTGGTTTTTAACGGAAGTTCAATGCCAATGGAGTTGAGTGGGAAAAATATCAATACCCCAAGACAAAGTTTGTTCCTCAACAAGAGAAGTATGATCCTACTTCCTTCCAAGGGACCCAAGCTCAAGAAGATCTTCCACCACAAGACCACAAGCAAAAAGGCAAGACAAGCTTCAAGAGGAGATTGACGCATTTGAAGAAGCTCGTGAGGCCTTGGTCAAGTGGGTTCCCAAGACTACATCAAGCTCTACTTCATCAAGTACGACTACAACTCCAAGGATTCCCATCAAGATGATGTGGATCCCGAAGAAGAAGAACTAGAGAGTTCTTGAGGGTGACTCCGCCAATATACTTCACTCATATCATTTTGGCGAGGACAAGTGCAAACAACTTCCACATCTTGCACTAGTTCAAGGAGTCACAAACCCTCTTGTTGGTAAGACAAGGGACAAGGTAACCTATTGCCTTCTTGGACATCATATTGTGTGAACATCACTCTATGTCTATGGATATCCTTGTTTGTTCCTTGTGGGACTAAACCGTGTAGGTATTGAAAGTGCAACTCACTCCAATGGATTGCTCCAAATGATCTAGATCAACATTACACATCCACATCTTCAACATCTACATGAAGTCATCAGCGACAAAACCCAAGGTTAGTTCATCCCTTTTAGGGGGGATATCATATCTAGGGGGAGCTTTACTCTAACAATTGAGCTAAAGCAACTCTAATGGTGTGAACACAACAATGCTTTATGTAAAAGTGGTGACCCCACTTGTGCTTAAACGATGAGTATATATTTGACTCTGAAGTCAATATACTCATATATAGATGACCTAGTTATCGCCAATTGCTTGATAGATGCTAGAGTGTTTGTGCATGCTTTGCCACATATTTCATTTACCATTTTATTGTGTGAGCATGTTGATGCATATTTTACTCATTCGAGGACATCTACTTGTTGTTTTGATTGTTTGGCGTTTTATCTTTTGCCAAGTGGATGGACAAGAATGCCTAAGAAACTCCTCTAGCTATCTATGCTTTTGTTCGTCTAAAACTCTATTCATGATGCATCACAAAGCTTGACCACATCAGGTTTGAACCACTTTGTGTGAGGAGCACTCGGAGTCCCCGATTCGTCATAGACTTAAACTTCCAAAACCTCTTTGTGCATTTCGGTCTGACCAATCCATCCTCTTCGGTCACACCGAGTTCAGTGAGTTGATCTAGGTTTTCAATCTCGGTGCAACCAATTTGAACTTTTTGGACACACCGAGTTGCAGTAACCGCTTGCGATTCTGCATCTCAGTGCCACCGAGTTGTTCCACTCGGTCACACCGAGAGGGTCGGGATATATACACCAACGGGTTGAATTTTGGAAATTTCTCCAAAACTCTTCATCCCGCGTGTGTCATGCTCTGCCCTCTCGGGTCTCCAGATCGTCTCCTTGTCACCAACGACCTCCTGCCGCTGATCTCCGTCGCCATCAATGGGATTCTACCCCACCGTTGTCGCCGTAGCGAACTCCCGTCGAAGTAGGGTATGGGTTCGACCTTATGTGCTAATTCCTCATTCCGATTCTTAGCACATTGCTTCAGCATGATTCGCATCAAGTATGAAATCAATCCATCCAGAGGAAACTCCCTTTTAGTTAGGTTTGATTCAAAAAATTTGGCTTAGGTCTCCGCCGAACTCATCTCAGACCGACCGAGTTATAGAAATCGGTCTTGCCGATTTGTCTTAGGTCATTGCACATGCGCTTTTCGGTCTGACCGAAAATTGCAAATCGGTGCAGCCGAGTTCGATTCTCTATGAAACATTAGCAATCTCGGAGCCACCGAACTGTGACTCGGTGTGACCGAGTTCACTAGATTAGACTCCAACAGTTGCTTCGGTATCACCGAGTTTAACAAATTGGTAGCTCCGAAATGCTTTCTGTGGAGAACTAAAACTAAATTCTAACTCATTTGTTTTGCAAAAACTCTGCACTTTGTGATTCTAATCCATTCTACCTCATCTACATCTATTCACAGGGTTTGTTGTTAGTGTGCTTGACAAGATGTCTGACCAGAGTGATAGCCAAAATAGATCTGAAAAGCCAGTGCAAATGAGTGAGGGCACTAGTCCCTCAAGCACCTCAAATGATGGTAGCAGGAGCACTCCCAGTAACTTGCCAAAGGCAGCCACCAGACACAAGGAAGAAGAAAAACTTAGATTTGGAATATGAGGACTATGTGGCTGTTGAGGAGTAAGTTAGCTCCAAAAAGAAGGTGCTAAAGAAAGAGTATGGTACTAGTGCAACAACTAAGCCAGGGTTGCATAAGATGGCACCTACAAAAAGAGTTCCAATGTCTAAGGCCAGGGCCTCATCTGTAGAGACCTCTAAGCCAACTGGAGAGGCTGCTAGAGAGGGAAAGAAGAGGAAGGAGACGGTCAAGAAGACCACTACTAGAGTCCTTGGTAGATCCTCCATAATGAGAGAGCCAGAAGAAGATGAAGAGGAAGAGGAAGAGGATGGTGCACTAGCACCCAAGTCCCAGAAGCTCATGGGGGATACAATCAGGTCAGGGGATGCTCCATCAAAGCCCAAAGCTACTCCCAAGGCTACTGCTCAAAAGCCCTCTAAGCCCAAGAGAACCACCAGGAATATCCCTGCTGAAGAAAAGAATAAGGCCCCAGTGCCTGAAGTTGAAGAAGAAGATGCAGAAGCCCAAGTGCTGAGAAAACAGAAGCCTAAGATTCCAGACCACAATGACACTCATCCAGTGGCTGAGGACATGAACATCAGGAAAGATGTAGGATTGAGACATTAGAGACAGTATGACCCCTATGCTGTGAGGAGGAGGACTGTAGTGGACTATAGGTTCCACATGAAGGAACAACAAGATTTCTATGAGATCATTCTGCTTGACAAGAAGCCAATTGTCTGTGACATGAGATGGGTTGATTGGGAATTCATTGATGAGAATGAAGAATTCTTCCCAGGTGTACATGAAAGCTTCAAAGCTTGTGGAGTTGATGAGTTTGTGGGTCAAAAGTTGAACAAATGGAATGATGAGCTCGTTATGCAGTTCTCCTCCACTGCTCATTTCTATCTAGATGGCAGAATCGTGTGGATGTCTGAAGGTACGAGGTACGAATCAAATGTTGATTAATGGGCAAAGTTGATCAATGCCCCAGAGGAACATGAGGATGATTTGGATGTGTATGCCAAGAAGAAGAAGGACCACAACTCAATGGCAAATATGTACAAGGAGATCCCCGATAAGGCTTTGGAGACACACAAGGTTGGATCTGTGCATTATCTACTGTCTGGTCTGCCTATAATCAACACTATCCTGAGGCATACTCTGTTACCCAAATCTGGAGATCACAAGATGATAAGAGGACATTCAATCAACCTGCTGCAAATATTTGATGTCCCTCAAAAATTCAAGGTCATGAGTCTGATTGTTGAGACAATCAAGAGGACTGCGGAAGATCAGAAAAGATCTTGCGGGTATGCTCCACATATTCAGGTGCTCATCAACTTTAAGATGAGCACATTCACTTACCTGTTGGACAAGGTGCACTTACCTCTGCACCTAGAATTTGAGGATAATGTAGTTGTGATGAATGAGAATGAACCTTCATCATCACAAGCACAAGAGAAGAGAGCTAAAGCGAAGGCAGAAAAGGCTGCAAGGATGCCAAGTGCCGAGGAAGCATCTCAGGTGTTCTTAAAGAGCAAACAAGATCAATTGGGGTTATCTGATACAAGCAACATTGAGGATTGAGAAGGGCTTGGCCACCCTGACTCAGAATCAAGAGAGCTTGGAAATGATTGTTGAGACAAAATTCTATGATCTTGACCTCAAGGTGGCTGAGATACAGACTACGGTCAAGCAGCTCCTGGAGGAAGCTGAGGAGAAGAGAGGGAAGGAAACTACAGATGCTTTTCAGCGAGTGCCAAGGAGTTAGAGGTCAGCTAATGTGCCCGTATCAGATACAAGAGCTACTTCATCTGCACCAAAAACGGCTTCAGTACCACCTCCAGCATCTGCTCCACCAGCTCCCACATAACCCACTGATGCCTTCGTCCTTGGAGTTCTTTCTACACCACCTCCCGGAGACCAAGCCTGAGAGACGCATAACACTATGCATTTTAGAACTTTTTGGTAACTTCTTGCCAAAGGGGGAGAAATGTATAGATCATAGGCTTCGAGAGAGTGTTGCTTTTCTGCTTTGTCTCTCTTGCTTTCTTGTCTTTTAGTTGAACTTGTGTGTGTGTGTGTGCTTGTTTGATACTTTATGTCTGTGTGAGATACTTGTATGATCATCTGTTTGATCGTATTTAACTTTAATGCTTGATTGGATGACATTGTCTTTTTTATCCTTATATTATCATTCACTTTCCTAGGTGGTGAGTGCATGCTGTAATTCATATCATTTTGAGCGCTCCACCAAGATGTTTGTGACATGGAAGAGTGACATATGATCCTCATCGATTGTGAATTTGCATTCAAAAGAAAAGCATAAATAGTGCACATATTTAGGGGGAGCTCTTGCTTATCACATACTTCTCAAAGAGACGATGTATTTAAATCTTATATCATTTGTCGAAGCTTTGATCTATATGTTTTCATCAACTAGCGCAAATGCCCGCGCGTTGTAACGGGGAATACATATTCTATTGCACAATACCAATTTTATGTGACATATCTAGGATACATATTCTATCGTTCGACATCAATTTCGTGTATCACATATATTTTTGACTATCACGTACATCAGGCGACAATGCTGACCCTTCTTTTATGTTGAATTACTCCTTCCTCCACCCTACATACATATCTCTTTGTGTTCTGCATCATCTTAGTACAACTCTCTTTCTCTACCGTGCGATCTTCTGACGACTGTCTAAAGAAGGTCCTCGTTAGCTGGGGTTGCTCGTCTTGATTGGATATTAAACGATGGAGGTTGCCCCATGTTGTAAGAAATGTTTAAATTTACATTATTTCAGTTTTCTTTTTGTCCAAGGGTGGTTGGTAAATGTGCCTACTGGGTAGCAATCTCGAAAAGCCGTTTGAGTATTGTAGGAGTACCAAGGCACATATACAATAGTTTTATGAGATAGCTTAAGCCACTATTGTATACACAATAGAATTTGACAATAACTTTAATATAAAAATTTACAACAATGCACTGGCCCTTTAGAAATGTAAATATTCCCTCATACCTGGTGTAGAGTATGCAAAGTTCATACATTAAAAAATAGGTTTCTACGTAAATTATCAAATGTATAACTGAAACATTCACGTAATGACATTTATAAAATAGAGCGGGGACAACCGATTGTCTCTTCAACTAAGGGAAAATGAGATAGCAAAGAGAGAGATTCCCAAACTATGATTTTACGCATGGAATAACATTACTGTTCATCAGATAAAATAACATTTCATATGATAATATAAAATCAAAATAATTAGTCAAATCTGTAAGTAAGAAGTGTTCTGATGTTGTACAGATTTTGAATAATTGAAAATCATATTCAGCAGCAAACTTTGAGTTCTTTTTATAAGTTTGAGTTATTTTTGCCTGTTTGTAAGTACGTTGTTTCTTGTCCCGCGTGGCATGAAACTCTTTTTGCGTGTGTGTATGTGCGCAGACCATGCATGTTCCTCCTCCTTAAATCTGAATCCATATCTAATCTTCTGATTGCTACTTGCTGATTCTGGTACAACTCACTATGTATATAGATTGATGTGATTTGATTAAAAAAGGGATGCAGGACTAATTAATTTAGAAACGTAGCTTATTTTCCTAACACAATTTTAAGCCATTTTAAGGGGGAATTGCAAGCCAATTTAGTTGGCTTTGCCCTTCCCATAGGAATAACTATTTTTTGCTGCAAACCAGGCCCAACATCGGCCCATGTGTGGGATAGAGGGTCCATAAATTTGTTTGTATTAAGTAGAGGCTAACTCTAGTTTCCATCACAACAAAGAGCTAGCAAAATTGGTCATGGACATAGTAGCACGTCTGGAGCCCTGGGGTTCGAGCCCCACCGCACCATTTTTTTATATTTTATTTCGTAGTTGTACACTCGATTTCTATTTCGTAGGCTATACCCCGAACAATGGGCAAATATCTGGTGCACATGATGGACGAAAAATTAGCTTACCTACAAAAGGGACCCGATGACCAAAAAAGTGGAGAAACGATCCGTCTTTTAATATTAGGTAGAGATTACCAAAAAGGGGGAGATTGAAAGTGCATCTATCCCTGGGTGGTTTTGGTAATTATTAACAATATATATCTCATTGAACTAATACTATTTCAAGATGATCATTTCAGAAAGTTCAATGATTGGCATGGCATGGATTAGAAATGTGGAACCCTCAAAATGCTAAGGACACACATTGGCTCAAGCTCAAGACTCTACATTTTCATTTCAGTGATCCAAGATCACATTGAGTCCATAGGAAAAGCCAATACTATTAAAAGGGGATGAGGTGTTGCTTAATGGCTTACTTGCTCAAAATGCTTAGTGATATGCTCCAAAAAAAACCTCAACCACTTTCTCATATCCAGATATCTCCCAAACCAAAAGTCAAACTCGGCGCCACCAAAATGTTCTATCCGACGCCACCGATTTAACTTGACATAGCCACTTCCAGAAACCCTAACCAATTCGGTCTCACCGATAGGGATCTCGGTATCACCGAGATGGGATTGCAAACTCTCTGTTTCCCTTCGTAACATTTCGGTTCAACCGAGATGAGCGATCGGTCCCACTGAGTTCGCAATAAAAACTCTCTGTTTCCCTTTCGTAACGTTTCGGTCTCCCGAAATGAGCAAATCGGTCCCACCGAGTTTGCTTGACCAACTCTCTGTTTGCTTATTACTGAAATCGGTCCCACCGAGTTTGTGTAATTTGTCTCACCGAGATAACGTTATGCCCTAACCCTAATGGAATCGGTCCCACCGAGTTGATCATGTCGGTCCCACCGAAAAACCTAACGTTCACATTTTGAACCATATCGGTCTGATCGAGTTTCACTATTCGGTCCCGCCGAGTTTGGTAAATTGTGTGTAATAGTTAGATTTTGTGTGGAGGCTATATATACCCCTCCACCCATTCTCCATTGAGGAGAGAGCTATCAGAACATGCCTACACTTCCACTACACATTTTCTGAGAGAGAACCACCTACTCATGTGTTGAGACCAAGATATTCCATTCCAACCATATGAATCTTGATCTCTAGCCTTCCCCAACTTGCATTCCACTCAAATTATCATTCCACCAAATCCAAATCAGTGAGAGAGAGTTGAGTGTTGGGGATACTATCATTTGAAGCACAAGAGCAAGGAGTTCATCATCAACACACCATCTATTACCTTTTGGAGAGTGGTGTCTCCTAGATTGGTTAGGTGTCACTTGGGAGCCTCCGTCAAGATTGTGGAGCAGAACCATGGAGTTTGTACGTGCAAGGAGATCGCCTACTTCGTGAAGATCTACCCTAGTGAGGCATGTCCTTCGTGGGCGATGGCCATGGTGGGATAGACAAGGTTGCTTCTTCCTGGACCCTTTGTGGGTGGAGCTCTCCATGGACTCGTGCAACCGTTACCCTTGGTGGGTTGATGTCTACAGCAATGTGGATGTACGCGCTTTGTAATTTAGGGATGGCAAGGCGCGAGTTTTGGGAGCACGATATCTGAATTTTTGCAATATAACAAGGCGCGGGTTGAATTTTAGGGACAAACTGAAGGAATTGATATTTAAATGTTATTTATATTCCCTTATATCATGATAAATGTTTATTATTCATGCTAGAATTGTATTAACCGGAAACTTAGTACATGTGTGAATACATAGACAAACAGAGTGTCACTAGTTTGCCTCTACTTGACTAGCTCATTGAATCAATGATGGTTATGTTTCCTAACCATAGACATGAGTTTTCATTTGATTAACGGGATCACATCATTAGAGAATGATGTGATTGACTTGACCCATCCGTTAGCTTAGCATGATGATCGTTTAGTTTGTTGCTATTGCTTTCTCCATAACTTATACATGTTCCTATGACTATGGGATCATGCAAATCCCGAATACCGGAGGAACACTTTGTGTGCTACCAAATGTCACAACGTAACTGGGTGATTATAAAGGTGCTCTACAGGTGTCTCCGATGGTGTTTGTTGAGTTGGCATAGATCAAAATGAGGATTTGTCACTCCGATTGTCGAAGAGGTATCTCTGGGCCCTCTCGGTAATGCACATCAATATAAGCCTTGCAAGCAATGTAGCTAATGAGTTAGTTACGGGATGTAGCATTATGGAACGAGTAAAGAGACTTCCGGTAACGAGATTGAACAAGGTATTGAGATACCGACGATCGAATCTCGAGCAAGTAACATACCGATGACAAAGGGAACAACCTATGTTGTTATGCGGTTTCATAGATAAAGATCTTTATAGAATATGTAGGAACCAATATGAGCATCCAGGTTCCGCTATTTGTTATTCACTGGGGACGTGTCTCGGTCATCTCTACATAGTTCACGAACCCGTAGGGTCCGCACGCTTAACGTTCGGTGACGATCGGTATTATTAGTCTATGTATTTTGATATATCGAAGGTAGTTCGGAGTCTCGGATATGATCACGTACATGACGAGGAGTCTTGAAATGGTCGGGACATAAAGATTGATATATTGGATGACTATATTTGGACGTCGGAATGGCTCTGGGTGAGTTCGGGCATATACGGGAGCACTGTGTGGTTACCGAACCCACCCCCCCCGGAGGTATATGGGCCTTATTGGGCCATTGTGGGAGAGAATAGAGGAAGACCTAGGACGGGGCGCGCCCCCCTCAAGCCCAATCCGAATTGGGTGGGGTGGCGGGCCCCCCTTTCTGTCCCCCTCTCTCCCCCTTCCGTCCCCTCCTAGTCCAACTAAGGAAGGGGGGAATCCTCCTCCCGGTGGGAGCAGGACTCCCCATGGGGCGCGCCATAGGAGGGCCGGCCCTCCCCCTCCTACACTCCTTTATATACGGGGGAGGGGGCACCCCATAGACACACAAGTTGATCATTGATCTTTTAGCCGTGTGCGGTGCCCCCGTCCATGATAATCCACCTCGGTCATATTGTAGCGGTGCTTAGGCAAAGCCCTCTTCTGGTAGCATCATCATCACCGTGATCACGCCGTCGTGCTGAAGAAGCTCTCCCTCGACAGTCTGCTGGATCGTGAGTTTGTGGGACATCACCGAGCCGAATGTGTGCAGATCACGGAGGTGCCATACCTTCGGTGCTAGGATCGGTCGATCGTAAAGATGTACGACTACATTAGCCGCGTTGTCATAATGCTTCCACTTATGGTCTACGAGGGTACGTGGACAAGACTCTCCCCTCTCGTTGCTATGCATCACCATGATCTTGCGTGTGCGTAGGAATTTTTTTGAAATTACTGCGTTCCCCAACAGTGGCATCCGAGCCAGGTTTATGCGTAGATGTTATATGCACGAGTAGAACACAAAGGAGTTGTGGGCGTGGGTATATACATATTGCTTGCCATCACAAGTTGATTCTTGATTCAGCGGCATAGTTGGATGAAGCGGCCCATACCGACATTACGCGTACGCTTACAGGAGACTGGTTCTACAGACGTGCTTCACACACAAGTGGCTAGTGGGTGTCTGTTTCTCCAGCGTTAGTTGAATTGGACTCAATGAATAGGGTTTCTTTCTGAAGATCAAAAAGCAATTGATAACCCACAAGTATAGGGGATCACAATAGTTTTCGAGGGTAGAGTATTCAACCCAAATTTATTGATTTGAAACAAGGGGAGCCAAAGAATATTCTCAAGTATTAGCAGCTGAGTTGTCAATTCAACCACACCTGGAAACTTAATATCTGCAGCAAGGTATTTAGTAGCAAAGTAATATGATAGTAGTGGTACTAGTGGCAAAAGTAATATTTTTCGATTTATAGTGATTGTAACAGTAGCAATGGAAAAGTAAATAAGCGAAGAGCAATATATGAAAAGCTCGTAGGCAATGGATCACTGATGGATAATTATGTCATATGCGATTCCTCATGCAATAGTTATAACATAGGGTGACATAGAACTAGCTCCAGTTCATCAATGTAATGTACGCATGTATTCCGGATATAGTCATACGTGCTTATGGAAAAGAACTTGCATGACATCTTTTGTCCTACCCTCCCATGGCAGTGGGGTCCTATTGGAAACTAAGGGATATTAAGGCCTCCTTTTAATAGTACCGGACCAAAGGATTAACACATACTGAATACATGAACTCCTCAAACTACGGTCATCACCGTTAAGTATCCTAATTATTGTCACTTCAGGGTTAACGAATCATAACACATAATAGGTGACTATAGACTTGCAAAATAGGATCAATAACTCACATATATTCATGAAAATTTAATAGGTTCAGATCTGAAATCATGGCACCCGGACCCTAGTGACAAGCATTAAGCATAGCAAAGTCATAGCAACATCAACCACAGAACATAGTGGATACTAGGAATCAAACCCCAACAAAACTAACTCCATTACATGATAAATCTCATCCAACCCATCACCGTCCAGCAAGCCTACGATGGAATTACTCACGCACAGCACTGAGCATCATGAAATTAGTGATGGAGGAAGGTTGATGATGATGATGGCGACGGATTCCCCTCTTCGAAGCCCCGAACGGACACCACATCAGGCCTCCCAAGAGAGATTAGGGCTTGGCGGCCTCTCCGTATCGTAAAACGCGATGAATCCTTCTCCCTTATTTTTTTTCTCCCCGAAAGTGAATATATGGAGTCAAGATGGACGTCGGTGGAGCATCAGGGGGCCCACGAGGTAGGGGGGCGCGCCCCCACCCTCGTGGACATGGTGTGGGCCCCCTGACGTGGATTCTTCTTCTAGTATTTTTTATATAATCCAAAAATAATCTCCGTTGATTTTCAGGTCATTCCGAGAACTTTTATTTCTGCATAAAAATAGCACCATGGGAATTCTGCTGAAAACAGCGCCAGTCCAGGTAAGTTCCATTCAAATCAGGCAAGTTAAAGTCCACAACAAGGGAAGGAAAAGTATATACGACAAAGACGTATCAACTCCCTGTAGCGACCCGACCTCAAACGGTCAAGTCTCTGTGCTTCAGTGTCATCCCTGGATCGGGATTTATAACAGAGTAGCAATCACACACTTATTACATCGAATGTCTCAAATATGATAACAGCGGAAGGCTTGGAAGATAAAGTGAGTCCATCAACTCCAACGGCATAGCTGAGCTGCACGACAACGACCTAAAGAACCTTACTCCTCGTCTGAAAAGTGTACAACATAATACGTTGCAGCCCAAAAACGGGTCAGCACATGGAATATGCTGGCAAAGTAACACAATAGAGCAAGAACAGAATAATGCTATCACTACATGCATATTTGGCTGGTGGAAAGCTCTATGGTTACAGTTTTGCGGAAAGCCAATTTTTCCCTACAACAAAGGAATAAATTTTATTTAACTATCATGGTAGTTGAAACATCATTGAGAAGGTTCCTCCAACTCAATCCCAATTAGAGTAATTAACAACCCAACAATATTATTTTAGAGTAATGAGATACTTATGATACTCCAAGTACTAGATACTCAAGATGTCCATAACCAGGGACATGGCTAACCATGATTAGTTTATACACTCTGCAGAGGTTTGCACACTTTTCCCCACAGGACTCGATCTCCTCCGTTGGATTTCTCGCCCTACATGGTGTTTGAGAAACGGATGACCGAGACTCAGTCTTTCAGAAGCATTAACCCCTTACTCCGGGCAGACCATACCAAACCTACATCCCTCTACCTACTGATCCACCTCTTCGGGAGCATCACGCAACTTACTCAACTATGCTAGAGCCCATAATAGCTTGTGGCTGCACACGGAAGTTTCTAGCATGAAAATATCTCAGTTCCCTTTGAGCCTGGGTGGCGGACCATAGGATTATCACACGAGTACTCCGGGATATCCTACGACAACACGGGATTCCCCAGGTGCCCAACAAACAATCCACCCAGATGTGTATTCAAGTTGCCACCATAAGTTGAACCATTAATTAACAACCTCATATTTGTCATGGATTTCGCTCACCCAAACCACGTCTATGAGCATCGCATAGCAATATAAGCAATTCGTAGAAGTAACTCCCAAGGGTTTGATAATAACAGGGCAATAGGTTCTACCTCATCAACTACTTCCCAACCCACATGTTAAATCACAACCTAACCATGCAATGTTTGAGGATTGGAACTAATTCATAAAAACTAGGTCATAAAGGGGTATGATCAAAGTGTTACTTGCCTTGCCGATGATCGGCAAAACCTAGGGATTCGCAGTGGCACGCTTCGCACTTCGGGTGTTCTATCGCAAACAAATAAAAGCATACATAAGCAATCAAGCAAAGAAACATGGGTAAACTCGAATAAGAAGATCTAACCAGAAAGTTCAACTTAAGAACTGCGGTTTGCAAAAAGAATCAAATCAAACGTAGCAACGAAACTGAAATGGCGAAAGAAACAAGACCCGTTTCGCTAATCTGGACTAAGGTCAAATTTTACAGTAGCAAAAACTTGTTCAAGTTGGTTAAATGGAAAGACGGTTTCGAGATGAAGATCTAGGCGCTTGAATCGCCTGATTCCGAAAAACGAGCGAAAAGATAAACTAAAACGAAAATCAGATCAGAAATCGCAATTGAAAATAATCGCGGAAAATCCGAGAAAAAGAAAACTGATCAACAGGCTAACAAACGAGCGTTCATTGTCTGTTACTAACGAGCGAACTCCATTCGTTAAAACGAACGTACGGGCGAACGTCTGCAAAGTTATTGAACCGCGAAAAACCGGTGAACCGATCTATCCAAAAAACTAGGGTTTCTAAAAAAACCGAACCGGTTTTTAAAAAAATAACGAACCGGGTTTTTTTCTAAAAAAACCGAATGGTTCTACCTCCGGTGAAGTGCGGTGCGACGGGTGGCTCCGGCGAGCGGCGGGGCAACGCGGGCAGGCGGCGGTGAGGGCAGACGGTGGCGTCGTGAGCGCAAGTGGCGACGGCGCGGCAAGCGTGGCGGCGGGGTGCGGCGGCTTGCGGCGGTTGTGTGCGGCAGCTTAGGGCTCTAGGGGGGCGGGGCGACGGCTTATAAGGAGGGGCGGGGCGGGGGCTTGGAGGAGGGGGCAAGGCGCTGGGGGAAACGGAGTCCTGGCCGGACTCCGGTTCGGCGGCGGCGCGGCGCGGTCTCCCGCTAGGAGACGGCGGCGGGGAAGCGGGCCGGCAGCTGGGCTTCGGCCCAGTTGTCCACTGCATGACTCTTTTTTTTAAATAATTCCGCCGAAGCTAAAAAAATCTTAGAAAATAAAATAAAAATCTAAAAATGCCAAAACAAATTTTCACCGTCTAAATAAAATATTTAGAATAAGATGAACATTTTCTTGGCCCTAAAATGCAACTTTGAAAAACATGCAATTTTTCTAACTCAAATAAAATAGCAATAAACTCCGGATAAAATCAAATATTTGATTTTAATATTTTTCCTCCAATATTTCATTTATTTTGGAGAAGTCATATTATCTCCTCTCATATATTTTGTTATGAAATATTTTCAGTGAGAAAAATAATTAAAACAAAAAATCCTCGTTTCGATATTTGGTAAAAGCCAAATATGAAAACAGGGAAATCCCCAACTCTCTCCGAGGGTCCTAGAGTTGCTTAGGATTTCGAGGATCGCAAAACGAAATGCAATAAAATATGATATGCATGGATGATCTATGTATAACATTCCAAATAGAAAATTTGGGAAGTTACAAACCTACCCCCCTTAAGATGAATCTCGCCCTCGAGATTCGGGTTGGCTAGAGAATAGGTGTGGGTGGTCTTTGAGAAGATCATCCTCTCGTTCCCAGCTGGCTTCATCCTCGGTATGGTGGCTCCACTGAACTTTGCAAAACTTGATAACCTTGCTGCGGGTGACTCGGCTGGCAAATTTGAGAATCCTGACTGGCTTCTCCTCGTAGGTCAGATCACTGTCCAACTGAATCGCCTCCAACTTGTAGGCAACTTCTCCCATACGTTCCAAAATTCGATACGGTCCTACAACTCTCGGCGCTAGCTTTCCCTTAACTCCAAAACATTTCACTCCTCGAAGGGGTGACACTCGCAGATATGCTCTATCTCCAATTTCATAGGTTATTTCCTTGCGTTTTGAATCTGCATAACTCTTCTGCCTTGACTGATCTATCTTCAGTCTATCTCTGATCAACTTAACTTTCTCTTGAAACTCTTTGATCAAATCTGGTCCAAACAACTGTCGGTCCCCGACTTCATCCCACATCAACGGTGTTCTGCACCTTCGTCCGTACAGGGCTTCGAACGGTGCCATCTTCAAACTGGCTTGGTAGCCTTTGTTCTATGAGAACTCTTCATAGGGCAAATTGTCATCCCAAATTGATCCATAATCTAGTGCACGAGCTCTCAACATATCCTCCAGAATCCGGTTGACTCTCTCGGCCTGTCCATCCGTCTGTGGGTGGAATGTTGTACTGAACTCCAATCTCGTTCCCAAAGTCTGGTGTAGCTGATGCCAAAACTTTGAAGTAAACTGTGTCCCTCTATCCGGTACAATTGTCCTCGAAACTTCATGCAGACATACGATCCTGGTCATATAAATCTTGGCCAACTTTGCACTTGTATAGGTGGTTTCCACTGGGATAAAGTGAGCTACTTTGGTCAAACGATCAACTACTACCCATATAGAATCATATCCTGATTTGGTTCTGGGTAATTCGGTGATAAAATCTATGCCAAGTTTATCCCACTTCCATTCGGGTATCGGCATAGGATGTAACAATCGTGCTAGCTTTTGGTGCTCAGCCTTCACTCTCTGACATACATCACATACGGCTACATACTCGGCAATATCCTTCTTCATACCAGTCCACGAGAAACGTTCCTTCAAATCCAAATACATCTTGGTGTTTCTAGGGTGTATCGAGTATGGTGAGTCATGAGCCTCCTGAAGTATTAACTTCCTGATCTCTGTGTTATTGGGAACATAAACACGGTCCTCGAACCATAAGGTGTCATGCTCATCCTCATGAAAACCTTTGGCCTTTCCTTCGCTCATTCTCTCTTTTATCTCGGCAACCTCTTTGTCATCCTTTTGAGCTTCCCGAATATTTTCTAACAACGTATATTTCACTTCTATTGTTGCAACAAAACCTATAGGAACAATCTCCAATCGAAGTTCCCTGAGATCCACTGCTAACTCCTTTGCTAATCCCGTGCTCACTAGGGTATTAGCATAACTCTTCCAGCTCAAGGCATCTGCTATGACATTGGCCGTGCCTGGATGACAGTGAAGCTTCATGTCATAATCCTTTACGAGCTCCAACCATCTCCTTTGCCTAAGGTTCAGCTCCTTCTGTGTGAAAATGTACTTCAAACTCTTATGATCCGTGTACACATCACAATGATTTCCAATAAGGTAATGCCTCCATGTCTTCAACGCATGTACTACGGCAGCCAACTCCAAATCATGCATGGCATAATTCACTTCGTGCGGTTTTAGTTGTCGCGAGGCATACGAGACAACCCTTCTGTCCTGCATAAGCACACTTCCAAGTCCTAAGTGAGAGGCATCGCAATACACTTGGAACTCCTTGCGTATATCCGGCAGAATCAGCAATGGGGCTATAGTCAAACGTTTCTTTAACTCCTGAAAACTTGCTTCGCATTCTTATGTCCATTTAAATTTGGTATCCTTCTCCAATAACTCCGTCATTGGCTTCACAATTTTGGAAAAATTTCAATGAATCTCCGATAGTATGCTGCGAGTCCAAGAAAACTGCGGATCTCGCTAACTGAAGTGGGTGCCAACCATTCAGTGACTGACTGAACCTTGGTCAGATATACTGCTACACCTTCTCCTAATATAACATGTCCAAGGAATCCAACATCCTGCAGCCAAAAGTCACATTTGCTGAACTTGGCATACAACTAGTGTTACCTGAGTTTCTCGAGAACTAAACGCGAATGCTCTTCGTGCTCCTCCTCGTTCTTCGAGTATACCATTATATCATCAATGAACACCACAACGAACTTATCCAAATATTCCATGAACACTTTGTTCATCATGCTCATGAAGTAGGCAGGGGTGTTAGTCAATCCAAGCGACATGATCGTATATTCATACAACCCGTACCGTGTGGTGAATGCTGTCTTTGGTATGTCCTTCTCTCGTATCTTCAGGTGGTGATATCCAGATCGCAGATTGATCTTTCAAAACACCTTAGCTCCTTGCAGCTGGTCGAACAAATCATTGATCATCGGCAGTGGGTATTTATTCTTGATCATCACCTCATTTAACGCACGATAATCAACAACCATTCTTAGGGACTTATCTTTCTTGTCGACCAAAAGCACTGGGCTCCCCACGGTGATGAGCTTCGTCGAATGTAACCTTTCTCCAGTAACGCCTTGATCTGTTTCTTAATCTCCTCCAGATCATTTGCGGGCATCTAGTATGGTCTCTCCGATATAGGCCCGGTGCCTAGCAATAACTCTATCAAAAACTCGATGTCTCGATCCGGTGGCATACCCGGTAACTCCTTTGGAAAAACATCCAGGTAATCCTTGACTACAGGCACTTCCTCCTGAACAACTCCCGTGAGGGTATTTAATTGGCTGCTCCTTGGTGCATGCCTAGATACATACTTGATCCTTTTTCCCTCGGGGTGGTGAGACAAATTAACTTACTAGCACAGTCAATGCTTCCTCCATACTTTGACATCCAGTCCATTCCTAATATCACATCCAATCCTTGTGACTCCAAGATTATTAGGTAGGACGGCAAAACATGGCTACCAATGGTTAAGGGTGTCTGGTCGCACCATCGACTAGCCATATACTCTACTCTAGGTGAACTTACTAACAGATGGGTCCTAAGGGTTTGGGTTGGTAATTTAAACTTATCCACGAATTCCCTTGATATGTATGAATACGATGCACCAGTATCAAAAAGAACAAGGGCGGTAAAAGACTTAACCAAAAAATTACCAATAACCGCGTCTGGCTGCTCTTCAACCTCCTCCACGTTGACTTGGTTCACTTCTCCTTTGTTGAATGGATTGGGCTTCTTTCTAGCGCTCCCATTGCCGTTTCCATTCTTCGCTTCAGGGCACTCCGTGGCATAGTGTCCAGTCTTCTCGCACTTGAAACAAGTAACGTGGCTTAGGTCTCTCTTTGCGGGTGTGGCTGGATTGGAGCGGTTCTGATTGTTCCTTGCTCCATTCCCATTCCCATTCCTTGGGCCAGTATGATTATGATTACTTCCTCCATTATGGGTGTGGCCTCCATGGTTATGAACAAGTCCTCCCGAGTTTGGATTAGGCGAGGCTTCTGTTGAGCTCCTGAATTATACCTTCCTTGTCCATACTTCCTCTTACGGCTCTCAATCTGCTGCTGCTTCCCTTCAATCATAAGAGCCTTATCTACCAACTCCTGGTAGTTGTTGAATGTTGCCACCATCAACTGCATGCTCATCTCATCATTCAGCCCTTCCATAAACTTATCCTGCTTTGCGGCATATGTGGCCACATCATCAGGGGCATAACGAGATAACTTGCTAAACTCATCCGCGTACTGAGCCAGAGTATGGTTCCCCTGTCGTAGGTTGCGAAACTCACACTTCTTCATACTCATAGCTCCAATTGAGACATGGGCTGTACGGAAAGCTTGTTGAAACTAATCCCATGTAACAGTGGCTATAGGGTAGGTGACGGTGTAATTCTCCCACCATGAGGCTGCTGGTCCATCCAACTGATGTGCGGCAAAACACACCTTCTTAGCATCAGTACATCCTGCAGTGGTTAACTCCCTTCCAATCATGCGGAGCCAATCATCTGCTACTATGGGCTCGATGCTACTGGAAAACACCGGCGGTTGCAACTTCAAAAAATGGGCTAAGTTGTCAACTGGTGGTGGTGGCGGTGGATTGATGTTGTGTTTATTGTTGTTACCTTGGTTCTGAACTAACAAGTGCATCAGGGTATTCTGCTGCTGGATCAACTGAGTGAGCTCCGGTGGGATGGTAAATCCGGGGTCACGTCTCGGAGGCATCTGATGGGTTTAGAGGGGAGAGATTAGAATAGAATGAGGTCTAATGAGAAAACACTACCCATATGCACATGAGACAAACACAAAGATTTCACTCAATCAAACAAGCACGGGCATACAATCGATCTAACTATCATTACAAAAGTGCTTGGACTATACTATTTACATGGTGGAATACTACTACTGATGTGGTGGTCTACTAAAAATATTCTTCGATTGAAGACTCCATGATGTCTGCTCTAGCTTCATCTTCATAATCATCATCACTATTGTCGGGGTCCGAGTAGGTGTTGTCGATGATGATGTAGTCCTCCGGGCAAATCTCATTGGGTTCTTCGTCTTCTCCTCCTGGTGCGGGGTCTCCCTGGAATACTGCTAGCTTCATTTTTAGGTTGGCATTCTTATCCACTATTATGGCGATTTCCTCCTCATAATATTCATGAGTAGCCTTGAGTTCTTCCTCCAATTCCAAGATCCTAGTCATTGCTTTCTTCAGATCCATCATTCCAGCACACATCTGGTTCTCCTAGCGACGAATATGTTGGTTTAAATCCTGGATGAAAGCTGCAATTGATCTATCCTTCCTGGTGCTGATCATCTCCCATTGTTCATCTCGCCGCCCACAAATCTGATAGATAGTATCCTTAAGCTCCTTATGATAAACTTCTCCAATGCGTCCCATGGTAATGTGAGCTGCCATACTCTTTCCTAGACTCACGGTTGGTGCATCGAAGGAAAACTCTATGGGCTTAGTGACTGGCGTGAACGTCCTTCCTGGAACTTGAACTTGAATCATCCATCGCTCCTCTTCTAGTAAAGTGGCGCTGTAAGTCCCGGTGAAGCTTGGTATTCCAATGTTCAGATACCTAGTGACTTCCTTCAAGTGTCGTCCAAAAGGTGCTTCTTCATCTGGTTGTGCAAACTTGTTCCTTGCGTCCGCCATACAAAAGAGTAGAAAATTGAGAGGCATCATAAATGAGAAGAGAATGGTGATCTAGGGCTTTAGCTTAGTGGTCGTGTCCTACACTCAGCGTGTGCTCTGATACCATCTTGTAGCGACCCGACCTCAAACGGTTAAGTCTCTATGCTTAAGTATCATCCCTGGATCGGTAATGCTGACACACACAGTACTCGAGGATTTATAATAGAGTTGCAATCACACACTTATTACATTGAATGTCTCAAAAAAGAACTTATTACAATAAATATGGCTTAAGGCCATCTAATATGATAACAGCGGAAGGCTTGGAAGATAAAGTGAGTCCATCAACTCCAACGGCATAGCTGAGCTGCATGGCAAAGACCTAACGAACCTTACTCCTCGTCTGAAAAATCTTCAACATAATACGTTGCAGCCCGAAAACGGGTCAGCACATGGAATATGCTGGCAAAGTAACATAGTAGAGAAATAACAGAATAATGCTATCACTACATGCATATTTGGCTGGTGGAAAGCTCTATGGTTACAGTTTTGCGAAAAGCCAATTTTTTCCTACAACAAAGGAATAAATTTTATTTAACTATCATGGTAGTTGAAACATCATTGAGAAGGTTCCTCCAACTCAATCCCAATTAGAGTAATTAACAATCCAACAATATTATTTTAGAGTGATGAGATACTTATGATACTCCAAGTACTAGATACTGAAGATGTCCATAACCGGGGACACGGCTAACCATAATTAGTTTATACACTCTGCAGTGGTTTGCGCACTTTCCCCACAAGACACGATCTCCTTCGTTGGATTTCTTGCACTACATGGTGTTTGAGAAACGGATGACTGAGACACAGTCTTTCAGAAGCATTAACCCCTTACTCCGGGCAGAACAAACCAAACCTACATCCCTCTACTTGCTGATCTACCTCTTCGGGAGCTTCACGCAACTTACTCAACTATGTTAGAGCCCATAATAGCTTGTGGCTGCACATGGAAGTTTCTAGCATGAAAATATCTCAGTTCCCTTTGAGCCTGGGTGGCGGACCATAGGATTATCACATGGGTACTCCAGGATATCCTTGGACAACAGTGGATTCCCCAGGTGCCCAACAAACAATCCACCTAGATGTGTATTCAAGTTGCCACCTTAAGTTGAACCGTTAATTAACAATCTCACATCTGTCATAGATTTCACTCACCCAAACCACGTCTACGAACATAGCATAGCAATATAAGCAATTCGTAGAAGTAACTCCCAAGGGTTTGATAATAACAGGGTAATAGGTTCTACCTCATCAACTACTTCCCAACCCACATGTTAAATCACAACCTAACCATGCAATGTTTGAGGATTGGAACTAATGCATAAAAACTGGGTGATAAAGGGGTATGATCAAAGTGTTACTTGCCTTGCTGATGATCCGCAAAACCTAGGGATTCGTAGTAGCACAGTTCGCACTCCGGGTGTTCTATCGCAAACAAACAAAAGCATACATAAGAAATCAAGCTAAGAAACACAGGTAAACTCGAATAAGAAGATCTAACCAGAAAGCTCAACTTAAGAACTCCAGTTTGCAAAAAGAATCAAATCAAACGGAGAAACGAAACTCAAACGGCGAAAGAAACAAGATCCATTTTGCTAATCTGGACCAAGGTCAAATTTTACAGTAGCAAACACTTGTTCAAGTTGGTTAAACAGAAAGAGGGTTTCGAGACGAAGATCTAGGCGCTTGAATCGCCTGATTCCGACAAATGAGCGAAAAGATAAACTAAAACAAAAATCGGATCGGAAATCGTGATTGAAAATAATCGCGGAAAATCCGAGAAAAAGAAAACTGACGAACAGGAGAACGAACGAGCGTTCGTTGTCTGTTACTAACGAGCGAACTCCGTTCATTAAAACGAACGTACGGACCAACGTCCGCAATGTTACTGAACCGCGAAAAACCGGTGAACCGATCTTTCCAAAAAACTAGGGTTTCTAAAAAAACCAAACCGGGTTTTTTTTAAAACGGAACGGTTCTACCTCTGGCGAAGTTCGGCGTGGCGGGCGGCTCCGGCGAGCGGTGGGGCAACGCGGGCAGGCGGCAGCGAGGGCAGACGGCGGCGGCGCGGCGCGGCAAGCATGGCGGCGGGGTGCGGCGCCTTGCGGCGGTGGTGTGCGGCGACTTGGGACTCTAGGGGGGCGGGGCGGCGGCTTATAAGGAGGGGCGGGGCGGCGCCTTGGAGGAGGCTACAAGGCGCGGGGGGAAACGGAGTCCCGGCCGGACTCCGGTTCGGCGGTGGCGCGGCGCGGTCTCCCGCTAGGAGACGGCGGTGGGGAAGCTGGCCGACGGCTGGGCTTCGGCTCGGTTGGCCACTGCGCGACTCTCTTTTTTTTAAATAATTCTGCCGAAACTAAAAAAATCCTAGAAAATAAAATAAAAATCTAAAAATGCCAAAACAAATTTTTACCGTCTAAATAAAATATTTAGAACAAGATGAACATTTTCTGGGCCATAAAATGCAACTTTGAAAAACGTGCAATTAGGACGCGCCGCTGCCCGAGCTCGGGCTCACCGCAGCCGTAGCCCCCCTGTAACCTGCACGCCCGCGGCCCCTACTGCTGCTCTTGTAGCACTGCAGCTGCTCCTTAGGACGCGCCGCTGCGGTCATGTACCTGCTGCCGCCGCTGCCCCGCCCGCCTGCCACGCGCACACCGCAGCAGCGCTTGCCGCTGCTCGCGCCACCCGACGCCGCTCCCTTGGATCGGCGGCCCGGCGCCTTCCCTTGCGCCCGCCCGCTTCGCACCTTGGTCGGCCCCGGCGTCGCGCGCTTGCTGTGTACATGGGCTGCTCGCTTGCGTCGCGGCGTTCATGCACTGCATCGCTCACGCCCCGCCACAACCAATGCTCTGCTTTACTATACTGCTAGTACTGTACCTATGCTAGGTAGCTTTTCGACTATTACATCGAGTAACCCCCTCGGCAGCCCCTAAACTCCGGCTAAACAACTACTAACAGGACTAAAAGAATTATGGGGAGGTAGTACACTTGACAATGCTCAAATGTTTCCATTGGACCAAATCCATTTAGTAATAGATTAAATTCGATGAAAATCACAATATGTTATCTTTTGTTCACAGAAAACAAAACTATGTGTGTGTGTGTGTATTATGTGTGTGTCGTGGCCGGTCGGCTCTCCGTTAGCTAATTAGTACTCCTACTAGTTAGTCTAATCAGTGGTTAGATATAGTGCAAATGACAGGTGGACCCCCCCTCTAAATATTCATTTAAAAGAAAATGCAAGATGTGTGTGAATGACACCTGGGCCCCATCTACAGTTTAACCAGTCAATAGTCAAACAGTTGACTGTTGACAACACTGTTGACTGAGTCAACAGGGACCCCTGGACCCACTATCAGCCTCTGGTGGCCCTGCTGTGTGCACTCTGTTGGGTGCGCATAGCAATTTCCCCTTTTAATTTGAATTAATAATAAATTCGGAAAATTGTTTAAATCTTTATAAATTCATATAAAATAATCCATAACTCAGATGAAATTTTTTTATATATGAAAGTTGCTTAGAACGACGAGACGAATCAGGATACGCAGTCCGTTCATCTGCCACACGTCTCTAGCATAGCGAACACACAACTTTCCCTCTTCGGTTCATCTATCTGAAAATGCAAAACACCGGGAATACTTTTCTGAATGTTTCCCCCTTTTGCCGGCATCAGCTATCCCTACGTTAGATCACCCCTGGCACCGCGTATTGCCTTGTTATATTTGTGATGCTTTGTTTGCTTCGTATTTACTGTTTCTTCCCCCTCTTCTCTCCGGTAGACTCCGAGACCGATGTTGATGCCCCTGTGATCGACTACGTCGATGACGACCCCTCCTTGCCAAAGGAACCAGGCAAGCAAACCCTACTTGAGCATTCCAATATCGCCCATTTCTTTCCCTCTCATGCTTGCATTGGAACTGCTACTGCTTTCTGTATGATCCTACTCTGATGCATAGCCTGTTGTTGTTACTTGCTTTCATACCTTACCTGCTTATCATAAACTGCTTAGTATAGGTTGGTTAGAGATCCAACAGTGACCCCACCTTGTCGCAATTGCCTCGCTTTATGTCCGCTGACTCCTGATGAGACCTCTGTAGTGTAGTTATTTGGTCATGGTCTTCGAGGGTGATTTCCTCCTTAACCACTTCCGATACGGCTCTGTCGTGCAACCCCTCAAGTGTGAACCTCGAGGGTGGATCCTCTTACATTCACCTTGATGATTACATCGAGTGGAACTCACCGGGGGTGATTCCTCAGGTTTTCCCCTTGGTGCTAGACACACAGTTACTATGGTTACTTTGACTTTACACTAGACCATGTTACTAAAGACAGGTCGGCCCTAAGGGGTACCCACGCGATCTTAATAGCGAGTGATGTTGAGTCAGGTTGACCTAGAAGGTGCCTGCGAGATACTTACAAGGCGTGGCCGGGCATTCTTAGCCCTTGCCGCAAGTACTCGAGACGGGGCGACGGGGTCACATCTTTCGTGAGTCTCTGCTTGTTACCGCGCGTTCCTAATCCACAACGATTTGGATATTTGATCCGAGGGGCCTCTGGCCTGATAGCACTAACCATCACATGGGCATAGTATGGGCGTTCTGCCTCGTATACATCAGCCAAAGCTTAATACACGTCAGCGACTGAGTGGCGCGCGCGGGGTTAGACTGTGTAAGCTCTTGCCTTGTTTCAGGCGGTAGCTAGGTCTGCTCACCGACCGCGTACGCAACGTGCAGGAGTTCCCGGGGAGATGGCCGATGACCCCTGGGGGCATAGGCTTAGTCCGGCATGCTGACCTCTCTATTAATCCTAGGTCAAGTTGCGGCGTATTGTTTGGCCGAGGTCGGGCATGACCCAGGAAAGTGTGTCCGGCTGGAGTTAATCGAGCATGGTGGGTAAGTTGGTGCACCCCTGTAGGGAAGAAAACATCTATCGGTAGCCTGTCCTACGGTAACGGACACTTGGAGTTGTATCCCGATCGATACAACTAGAACTGGATACTTGAGATGAGTAATGGATATGAGAAATGGATAGTATGGCTGTGGGATTGCTTTCTCGCAGGGAGTCGAGAAAGGATCTCTGGCCGAGGTTGATAACACTACCTACTTTACATTATGTTGTTCTGTACTCTTCTATATGCTGCAAGATGCTTGAAGATGCTAGTCTTCGATATGCTAGGCTTTCCCCTTCTCTTCTGGCATTCTGCAGTTTAGTCCATAGATATAGCCCATTTCCTTTGATACAGATGCATACTTAGTTTAGATCTGATGTAAGTCTTGCGAGTACTTTGGATGAGTACTCATGGTTGCTTTTCTACCTCTTTTTCCCATATACCCAATTGTTGCGACCAGATGACAGATCCCAGGAGCCAGACGACGCCACTAATGATTACTACTACCCCGAGGGTGCCTACTACTACATGACGACCACTGACAACCTGGAGTAGTTAGGAGGCTCCTAGGCAGGAGGCCTTGCCTTTTTGATCGATGTTGCTTTCGTGCTAGCCTTCTTAAGGCAAACTTGTCTAACTTATGTCTGTACTCAGATATTGTGGCTTCCGCTGACTCTTGTGTATTCGAGCCCTCGAGGCCCCTGGCTTGTAATATAAAGCTTGTATTATTTTAATTTGTTTCTAGAGTTGTGTTGTGATATATTCCCGTGAGTCCTTGATCTTGATCGTACACATTTGCGTGTATGATTAGTGTACGGTCAAATCGGGGGTGTCACAAGTTGGTATCAGAGCCGACTGCCTGTAGGTAGCCCAATTCCAACTCTTTGGCCGAAGTTGAGTCTAGTCACTGAAAAACTTTTACTAACATGGTTGTGTGTCTTACGGGCCCACGTCGCCATTGGGTGGTATTAGGATCTTTTATTCCTCAACTATATTCTGCGACTCTGATCTCTCTTCTATTCGGGTTAAATGATTTTGCTAAAATCTAACTTTAGGTTGTCGAAAATATTTTCTCCCGGAGAGCCCCTTCAGTCCAGATGATCCCTTGCTGCTTCAGAAGATTTCAAAGTTACTCTCCGATATTTCCCCGAAACCCTTGTGCCCTTCGCCGTTGCAATTCCATATTACTGATAAATCCCTCTAGATAAGTACATACACCTATCGTTCATATTGTCATCCCCAGTTGATCTTGTTATTACAAGATGCCTTGTAATACTTTCGGGTATTTCGAGAATCCATTGTGCCTGCTATGTTGCAGCTCCTTTTCCACATGAACACGTTTACGAATAATTCCTCACAATTACCGGGGATTCGTTCATCCCCAATTGTTTAGGTTTTTCACAAAAGTCTTCGAAATACCATTCGATCTTCCGAAAATCCTCAGCAGCCTATTGTTGTTGAACTTCTTGTTTGCTTGCATTATGGTTAATTCCATATTTCTAATAATATTCATTGACATCCTCTGCCACTATCGTTTCGAGTCCCTTGATCCAATATGTCGCGAATGCTCGTAATCCTCAATCAGATCCTAGCATTCATCCTTGAGGCTCAGACGTCACTCCAAACATGAGCTTATTCTTGTCAAATCAAACCTTGATTGATTGTCGATCTATATCGATTCAACTCAATTATCTTTTGATCACAACCTCTGCTTCTGATCTTCTGATTTAAAAATCATAATTCCTTTGTATTCAAGCTTTGAAGTTATCCAGTTATATCTGTAACCCAATGCCTTTGCATTCTTTCTTCTTCTGGGTGAGTATCGATACTCACCTCAGATATTTTATGGACCGCCATATCCTTTGTTGAATTATTATCCAACAATGTCCTTCATATTCATTAAACTTGTGAGTTCTTCCCTAACACATAATGCCTTTGGTAAATTCTATCATCTGCTTTTGTGAACCATGCTGTGCTTTCGAGCTGGTATATTTTAATCCTGAAGTTAGTGGTATATATTCCTAAGATACCCCTACGGGTTGAACCTATGCCTTCCCTAATCCGTGTGAACTCGAAAGAGATGTGAGTCATACTCTTCTGGTGCTTCACCAAATAAATCTAAGCACTACAAATTCTTGGAAAACAAGGAGTGAATGAAAGGTTATGCAGTGAAGAAGTGGGAGTCGACCTTGAACCTTTGTGTTCATGCCCATGGACTCGATGTAGAACTTATCATGGAAGCTGCTCGTAAAAATATTTACCCCTTGTTATAAGTTCATCTTGTATCGGTGGTTTGAACATTCATAATCATGGTTCCAACAATAGTTTCTCCTTAATTCCATTTCTCGGACAAGTTAAAATACTTGTCTCCTGCAAGTCATTTCACATGTCCAACCTCCAATTTGATCTACCTTCAAGTATTGCCTCTTGTTATCTTGAGGATATCGAGTCATTGCACTACCTCTTGTAAATTCTTAACTGGAGTGATACACCATCACATCATTCCTAGACTGATCGGATATATCATTATCCTACTAATTTTAACTGTGCTACCTGGTCCTTATTCCTGGAGCACAACTTTTTGACGATGAGCGAAGCTTATGTCGATCTTCCTCATCTTATCATTCCACCTTGAACAACAAGCTTGAATCCGAGCTTGTGTTGTATACGTGGTTCCAATAGCCTTTGCTTCATCATTCCTTTTGCTCGATGTCGTTGCTGCTTGATGGCATCTTCATAGAGCCTCTCAACAAAATTTGTCGTGATCACCATCAATATACTGCCTTGTTCTAAGATATCAATCGAATTCTTGAGGAGAAATACCATCCTTGCCCATCGATGATTCGTGTTGTCATCGACACTATCCTTGACTTCTTGCCAATACAGACTTGGTCATGTTTTGACTCTATCTTACTTTCCTTGACATTCTTGGAATTGTTCCTTTGTACTTGTTGTGACCTTCAGATTCAATATTTCTTGAAACACCATGTTAATGTTACCTCGAAGCATGATTGTGGTACACCGATCAACAACAAGAACATTGGAAGTGCATTGCCAAATGTTTCTTGCTCTATTATCCAAACACCGTTGTATGGATAACATTATGAATTCCCTTGCCCCTTTATCCAAATGGTGATGTACTTGTTGATCTAACATGTATATCATGCTCTACTTTTCCTTGGGAAAAGATACACTCCTAAATCTTGTGTATAAACACATTTTCCTTTCCATTGGTTTGCTTAACCTTTATTGTGATCTATATATGTTATAAGCAGAAATAATTCCCTGCTTATGGAAACACCTCGATTTACAACTCTTTCAGTGTGACCCTGTTACTATTGCTGACGACATCCTGGTAACCCCCAATGGACGAGAACTTTGCCTATTGGTCTGCCTCGCTCAACGAGCAGGAAAATGGTTCTCTTCGTCCCTCACCCTTGGTACCAACGTTGTTGCCAACATAACTAACAGGCTATCCTCTGACATGCCTTGCTACACTGACCGTGCAATATGTCGGCGTCCTTCCTACTTTCAAACCACATGGTGGGCCCGTAACCCACAGTTCCACAGGATCTAAACCTGACTCATGTACCTCCTTGATTCCGAAGTATCCTTTTCACTTGCCTTCGTATATATTTCATGAGCCACCTTCCTAGTGATCTATTCTAGTATCAAACACAATAATATTGTTGTTGTTGCATTGAACCCCTTTCACCTTTTGATTAGGCATCGAATGATTGCCTTCTCGTTAAAACTTCTCATGGTACCTTCATACTTTTCTCTTGATGTCTTATTAAGTTTCAACTCGAGAGATACTTCTGCCTCATTCCCTGAATTGTTCACCAGATAAGTAACCCCATAAGGACCAGTTCTCTCGAAGTTACTCTTTACTTCCCCACTTAAATCTCGGGACGAGATTTCTTGTAGTGGAAGAGATTTGTAACGCCCCAGTGTCATGCTACACTAATCCCCTATTAATGGTGCCACATCATCACCCTTACGGTTGCTAATCCTCACTTGCATTCAAACACTGCTCAAATTCAAATTAAAGTCCAAATTCAAATTTATCAAACATGCAAACTAAAATGTTCATAGGGTGGAAAATAATCCTTGGATATTTGTCATGTTGGAACCAACCTCTTCTGAATTCCCAAAATGCCCCTAGGAATTAATGTTTGATCCAGGAGCAATTAAATTGGCCTTTTCAGTTTCTAAAAATGGTTAGGCAACTCCTTTTGACCCCAAACTTTTTGTTCCATCTCAATATATTGTGTTAGATTTATGTGCCAAGTTTTGTTCAAAACAAAACTCATTTGATACAAAAAGGAAATGCAAAAGAAAAGGAGAAATTGGAAAACAAGAAATAAAATAAAAAGAGGAGGGCCTATTCTACTGGGCAATTTGGCCCAACCAGCCAAATGGCTAGCACAGGCGCCCCTCCCCATCTCCCTGTTCCTACTTCCCCATGTGGAGTCGGGTTGACCTAGAAGGTGCCCGCGAGATACTTACGAGGCGTGGCCAGATATTCTTAGCCCTTGCCGCAAGTACTCGAGACGGGGCGACGGGGTCACATCTTTCGTGAGTCTCTGCTTGTTACCACGCGTTCCTAATCCACGACGATTTGGATATTTGATCCGAGGGGCTTCTGGCCTGATAGCACTAACCATCACGTGGGCATAGTATGGGCGTTCTGCGTCGTATACATCAGCCGAAGCTTAATAGACGTCAGCGACTGAGCGGCACGTGCCGGGTTGGACTGCGTAAGCTCCTACCTTGTTGAAGGAGGTAGCTAGGTCTGCTCACCGGTCACGTATGCAACGTGCAGGAGTTCCCGGGGAGATGGCCCATGACCCTAGGGACATATGCTTAGTGTGGCGTGCTGACCTCTCTATTAAGCCTAGGTCGGGTTGCGGCGTATTGTTTAGCCGAGGCTGGGCATGAACCAGGAAAGTGTGTCCGGCCGGAGTTAATCGAGCGCGGTGAGTAAGTTGGTGCACCCCTGCAGGGAAGAAAACATCTATCGATAGCCTGTCCTACGGTAACGGACACTTGGAGTTGTATCCCGATCGATACAACTAGAACTGGATACTTGAGATGAGTAATGGATATGAGAAATGGATAGTATGGCTCTGGGATTGCTTGCTCGCAGGGAGTCGAGAAAGGTTCTTTGGACGAGGTTGATAACACTACCTACTTTACATTATGTTGATCTGTACTCTTCTATATGCTGCAAGATGCTTGAAGATGCTAGTCTTCGATAGGCTAGGCTTTCCCCTTCTCTTCTGGCATTCTGCAGTTTAGTCCACAGATACAGCCCATTTCCTTTGATACAGATGCATACTTAGTTTAGGTCTGATGTAAGTCTTGCTGGTACTTTGGATGAGTACTCACGGTTGCTTTGCTACCTCTTTTTCCCATATATCTGATTGTTGCAACCAGATGATAGATCCCAGGAGCTAGACGACACCACTGATGATTACTACTACCCCGAGGGTGCCTACTACTACGTGACGACCACTGACGACCTGGAGTAGTTAGGAGGCTCCCAGGCAGGAGGCCTTTGACTTTTCGATCGATGTTGCTTTTGTGCTAGCCTTCTTAAGGCAAACTTGTCTAACTTATGTCTGTACTCAGATATTGTGGCTTCCGCTGACTCTTGTGTATTCGAGCTTACATATTCGAGCCCTCGAGGCCCCTGGCTTGTAATATAAAGCTTGTGTTATTTTAATTTGTGTCTAGAGTTGTGTTGTGATATCTTCCCGTGAGTCCTTGATCTTGATCGTACACATTTGCATGTATGATTAGTGTACGGTCAAATCGGGGGCGTCACAAGCATCAACATGAACATCATCATTAACATTATCACTAGGTTCATGTTCATTACCAGATTGTGTTTCAACATCAGAAATAGAAATATCATTGGGATTCTCAGGTGTGTCAACAATAGGTTCACTAGAAGCACGCAAAGTCCTATCATTTTTCTTTTTCTTCCTCTTAGAAGGACTAGGTGCATCTATATTAGCTCTCTGAGAATCTTGCTCAATTCTCTTGGGGTGGCCCTCAGGATACAAAGGTTCCTGAGTCATTTTACCTCCTCTAGTCATAACTCTAACAGATTATCATTCTTCTAATTATTTAATTCATAGAGTAAATAATTTTGAGCCTTAAGTACTTGTTCTACTTGAGTGGTAACCATAGAAGCATGTTTACTAATAAGTTTAAGTTCACCTTTAACTCTAGACATATAATCACTCAAGTGTTCAAGCATATCATCATTGTGTTTTAATTGTCTACCAACATAGGCATTGAAGTTTTCTTGTTTAACCATAAAGTCATCAAACTCATCTAAGCATTTACTAGCAATCTTAGTGAATGGAATTTCACATTTATCAAATCTATAGAGATAATTTACCTATACTACCTGTGTCGGGTTATCAAGACCATGTATTTCTTCAATAGGTGGTAAATTCTTAACATCTTCAGCTTTAATACCTTTTTCTTTCATAGATTTCTTTGCCTCTTGCATATATTCAGGACTGAGAAATTGAATACCCCCTTTTCTTCGGAGTTGACTTAGGAGTTGGTTCAGGAAGTGTCCAATTGTTTTCATTAGTCAACATATTATTCAATAGCAATTCAGCTTGATCAACAGTTATTTCCCTGAAAACTCAACCAGCACAACTATCTAGGTAATCTCTAGAAGCATCGGTTATTCCATTATAAAAGATATCAAGTATTTCATTTTTCTTAAGAGGATGATCAGGCAAAGCATTAAGTAATCAGAGAAGCCTCCCCCAAGCTTGTGGGAGACTCTCTTCTTCAATTTGCACAAAATTATATATTTCCCTTAAGGCAGCTTTTTTCTTATGAGCGAGGAAATATGTAGTAGAGAAATAATAAATCATATCCTGGCGACTACGCACACAACCAGGATCAAGATAATTAAACCATGTTTTAGCATCACCCTTTAATGACAACGAAAATAACTTAAGGGTAAAGTAATAGCGATTTTTCTCATCATGAGTAAACAGGGTGGCTATATCATTTAGTTTAGTAAGATGTGCCACAATAGTTTCAGATTCATAGCCATAAAAGGATTAGATTCAACCAAAGTAATTAACTCAGGGTCGATAGAGAAATCATAATCCTTATCAGTAATAAAGATATAGGTGAAGTAGCAAAAGCAGGGTCATATTTCATTCTAGCATTCAAAGACTTTTCTTTAAGCTTAGCTAATAATTTCTTAAGATCGGATCTACCATTGCAAGCTAAGAAGTCTCTAGCAGTTTCTTCATCCATAACATAACCCTCAGGAACAACAGGCAATTCATATCTAGGGGGAGAATCTTCATCATCACTTTCATCAATATTACCAGTTTCAATAATTTCATTCTCTCTAACCCTAGCAAGTTTTTCATCAAGAAATTCACCTACTGGCACAGTAGTATCAAGCATAAGAAGTAGTTTCATCATAAGTATCATGCAAAGCAGAAGTGGCATCATCAATAACATGCGACATATCAGAATGAATAGCATGTGTAGGTGTCGCAAGTTTACTCAAAACAGAAGGTGAATCAAGTGCAGAGCTAGATGGCAGATCCTTACCTCCCGTCGTAGTTGAGGGAAAAATAGTTCTTTGATCTATCAAGTTCTTCAAAGAATAGAGCTATGCTCCTCGGCAACGGTGCCAAAAAATAGTCTTGATAACCCACAAGTATAGGGGATCACAACTGTTTTCGAGGGTAGAGTATTCAACCCAAATTTATTGATTCGACACAAGGGGGCCAAAGAATATTCTCAAGTATTAGCAGCTGAGTTTTCAATTCAACCACACCTGGAAACTTAATATCTGCAGCAAGGTATTTAGTAGCAAAGTAATATGATAGTAGTGATAACGGTGGCAAAAGTAATATATTTGGTTTTATAGTGATTGTAACAGTAGCAATGGAAAAGTAAATAAGTGAAGAACAATATATGAAAACCTCGTAGGCAATGGATCGGTGATGGATAATTATGTCGCATGCGATTATTCATGCAATAGATATAACATAGGGTGACACAGAACTAGCTCTAGTTCATCAATGTAATGTAGGCATGTATTCCAGATATCATACGTGCTTATGGAAAAGAACTTGCATGACATCTTTTGTCCTACCCTGCCGTGGCAGCGGCGTCCTATTGGAAACTAAGGGATATTAAGGCCTCCTTTTAATAGAGTACCGGACCAAAGCATTAACACATAGTGAATACATGAACTCCTCAAACTACGGTCATCACCGGTAAGTATCCCGATTATTGTCACTTCAGGGTTAATGGATCATAACACATAATATGTGACTATAGACTTGCAAGATAGGATCAAGAACTCACATATATTCATGAAAACATAATAGGTTCAGATCTGAAATCATGGCACTCGGGCCCTAGTGACAAGCATTAAGCATAGCAAAGTCATAGCAACATCAATCTCAGAACATAGTGGATACTAGGGACCAAATCCTAACAAAACTAACTCGATTACATGATAAATCTCATTCAACCCATCACCGTCCAGCAAGCCTACGATGGAATTACTCACGCACGACGGTGAGCATCATGAAATTAGTGATGGAGGAAGGTTGATGATGACGATGGCGACGGATTCCCCTCTCCGGAGCCCCGAACGGACTCCAGATCAGCCCTCCCGAGAGAGATTAGTGCTTGGCGGCGGCTCCGTATCGTAAAATGCGATGAATCCTTCTGCCTTATTTTTTATCCCCGAAAGTGAATATATGGAGTCAAGATGGACGTCGGTGGAGCATCAGGGGTCCCACGAGGCAGGGGGCACGCCGCCCACCCTCCTGGACAGGCTGTGGGCCCCCTGACATGGATTCTTCTTCCAGTATTTTTTATATATTCCAAAAATAATCTCCGTTGATTTTCAGGTCATTCCGAGAACTTCTATTTCTGCACAAAAATAACACCATGGCGATTCTGCTGAAAACAGCGTCAGTCCGGGTTAGCTCCATTCAAATCATGCAAGTTAGAGTCCAAAACAAGGGCAAAAGTGTTTTGAAAAGTAGATACGACGGAGACGTATCAGCAATCACTATACCGCATTGTGGTTTTTGATGCGTTGGTAAGTACGATTCTTGCTCAGCCCGTAGCAGCCACGTAAAACTTGCAACAACAAAGTAGAGGGCGTATAACTTGTTTTTGCAGGGCATGTTGTGATGTGATATGGTCAAGACATGATGCTAAAATTTATTGTATGAGATGATCATGTTTTGTAACACGGTTATCGGCAACTGGTAGGAGCCATATGGTTGTCGCTTTATTGTATGAAATGCAATCACCATGTAATTGCTTTACTTTATCACTAAGCGGTAGCGATAGTCGTAGAAGCAAATAGTTGGCGAGACGACAATGATGCTTCGATGGAGATCAAGGTGTCAAGCCGGTGACGATGGTGATCATGATGGTGCTTTGGAGATGGAGATCAAAGGCACAAGATGATGATGGCCATATCATATCACTTATATTGATTGCACGTGATGTTTATCCCTTATGCATCTTATTTTTCTTAGTTCGGAGGTAACACTATAAGATGATCTCTCACTAAATTTCAAGGTACAAGTGTTCTCCCTGAGTATGCACCATTGCTATAGTTTGTCGTGCCGAGACACCACGTGATGATCGGGTGAGATAAGCTCTACGTTCACATACAACGGGTGCAAGCCAGTTTTGCACACGTAGAATACTCGAGTTAAACTTGATGAGCCTAGCATATGCAGATATGGCCTCGGAACACTGAGACCGAAAGGTCGAGCGTGAATCATATAGTAGATATGATCAACATAGTGATGTTCACCATTGAAAACTACTCCATCTCATATGATGATCGAACATGGTTTAGTTGATATGTATCACGTGATCACTTAGATGATTAGAGAGATATCTATCTAAGTGGGAGTTCTTAAGTAATTTGATTAATTGAACTTTAATTTATCATGAAATTAGTACCTGGTAGTATTTTGCATGTCTATGTTGTTGTAGATAGATGGCCTGTGTTGTTGTTCCGTTGAATTTTAATGCATTCCTGGAGAAAGCTAACTTGAAAGATGATGGTAGCAAGTACACGGATTGGGTCCATAACTTGAGGATTATCCTCATTGCTGCACAGAATAATTACGTCCTGGAAGCACCACTAGGTGACAAACCCGCTGCAGGAGCAACGCCAGATGTTATGAACACCTCGCAGAGTAAAGCTGATGACTACTCGATAGTTTAGTGTGCCATGCTTTATGGCTTAGAACCGGGACTTCAACGACGTTTCGAACGTCATGGAGTATACGAGATGTTCCAGGAGTTGAAGTTAATATTTCAAGCAAATGCCTGGACTGAGAGATATGAAGTCTCCAATAAGTTCTACAGCTTCAATATGGAGGAGAATAGTTCTGTCAGTGAACATATACTCAGAATGTCTGAGTACCACAACTACTTGACTCAGCTGGGAGTTAATATCCTGATGATAGTGTCATTGACAGAGTTCTTCAATCACTGCCACCAAGCTACAAGAGCTTCATGATGAACTATAATATGCAAGGGATGGATAAGACGATTCCTGAGCTCTTCCCAATGCTAAAGGCTGCGGAAGTCGAAATCAAGAAGGAGCATCAAGTGTTGATGGTCAACAAGACCACCAGTTTCAAGAAAAAGGGTAAAGGGAAGAAGGGGAACTTCAAGAAGAACAGCAAACCAGTTGTTCTAAAGTGAAGAAACCCAAGTCTGGACCTAAGCCTAAGACTGAGTGCTTCTATTGCAAAGGAACTGGTCATTGGAAGTGGAACTGCCCCAAGTATTTGGCGGAGAAGAAGGATGGCAAAGGGAAAGGTATATTTGATATACATGTTATTGATGTGTACCTTACTAATGCTCGCAGTAGTGCCTGAGTATTTGATACTGGTTCAGTTGCTAACATTTGCAACTCGAAACAGGGGCTACGAATTAAGCGAAGATTGGCTAAGGACGAGGTGACGATGCACGTGGGAAATGGTTCGAAAGTCGATGTGATCGCCGTCGGCACGCTACCTCTACATATACCTTTGGGATTAGTTTTAGACCTAAATAATTGTTATTTGGTGCCAACATTGAGCATGAACATTATATCTGGATCTTGTTTAATGCGAGACAATTATTCATTTAAATCAGAGAATAATGGTTGTTCTATTTATATGAGTAATATCTTTTATGGTCATGCACCCTAGATGAGTGGTCTATTTTTACTAAATCTTGATAGTAGTGATACACATTCATAGTATTGAAGCCAAAAGATGTAGAGTTGATAATGATAGTGCAACTTATTTGTGTCACTGCCATTTAGGTCATATTGGTGTAAAGCGCACGAAGAAACTCCATTCTGATGGACTTTTGGAATCACTTGATTATAAATCACCTGGTACTTGCGAACCATGCCTCATGGGCAACATGACTAAAACTCCGTTCTCTGGAACAACGGAGCGAGCAACAGAGTTATTGGAAATCATACATACTGATGTATGTGGTCCAATGAACATCGAAGCTCGTGGAGGATATCATTATTTTCTCACCTTCACACATGATTTAAGCAGATATGGGTATATCTACTTAATGAAACATAATTCCGAAAAATTTGAAAAGTTCAAAGAATTTTAGAGTGAAGTGGAAAATCATCGTAACAAGAAAATCAAGTTTCTATGATCTGATCGTGGAGGTGAATATTTGTGTTATGAGTTTGGACTTAATTTGAAACAATGCGGAATAGTTTCGCAACTCACGCCACCTGGAACACCACAACGTAATGGTGTGTCCGAACGTCGTAACCGCACTTCATTAGATATGGTGTGACATATGATGTCTGTCACTGATTTACCGCTACCGCATTGGGGTTATGCTTTAGAGATGGCTGCATTCACGATAAATAGGGCACATCAAAATCCGTTGAGACGACACCTTATGAACTATGGTTTCACAAGAAACCCAAGTTGTCATTTCTTAAAGCTTGGGGCTGCGATGATTATGTGAAGAAGCTTCAACCTGATAAGCTCGAACCCAAATCGGAGAAATGTGTCTTCATAGGATAACCAAAGGAGACTGTTGGGTACACCTTCTATCACAGATCCGAAGGCAAGTCATTCGTTGCTAAGAATGGATCCTTTCTAGAGAAGGAGTTTCTCTCGAAAGAAGTGAGTGGGAGGAAAGTAGAACTTGATGAAGTAATTGTACCTGCTCCCTTATTGGAAAGCAGTTCATCACTGAAATCAGTTCCAGTGATTCCTACACCAGTAAGTGAGGAAGCTAATGATGATGATCATGAAACTTCTTATCAAGTTACTACCGAACCTCGTAGGTCAACCAGAGAAAGATCCGCACCAGAGTGGCATGGTAATCCTGTTCTGGAGGTCATGTTACTTGACCATGACGAACCTACGAACTATGAGGAAAAGACGATTAGCCCAGATTCCGCAAAATGGCTTGAGGCCATGAAATCTGAGATGGGATCCATGTATGAGAACAAAGTATGGACTTTGGTTGACTTTCCCGATGATCGGCATGACATAGAGAATAAATGGATCTTCAGGAAGAAGACTGACGCTGACGGTAATATTACTATCTACAAAGCTCAACTTGTTGCAAAAGGTTTTTGACAAGTTCAAGGAGTTGACTATGATGAGACCTTCTACCCGTAGCGATGCTTAAGTCCGTCCAAATCATGTTAGCAATTGCCACATTTTATGATTATGAAATTTGGCAAATGGATGTCAAAATTACATTCCTTAATGGATATCTTAGAGAAGAGTTGTATATGATGCAACCAGAAGGTTTTGTCGATACGAAAGGTGCTAACAAAGTGTGCAAGCTCCAGCGATTCATTTATGGACTGGTGCAAGTCTCTCAGACTTGGAATATATGCTTTGGTAGTGTGATCAAAGCATATGGTTTTATACAGACTGTTGGAGAAGCCTGTATTTACATGAAAGTGAGTGGGAGCTCTATAGCATTTCTGATATTATATGTAGATGACATATTATTGATCAGAAATGATACTATATTTCTGAATAGCATAAAAGGATACTTGAATAAGAATTTTTCAATGAAAGACCTCGGTGAAGCTGCTTATATATTAGGCATCAAGTTCTATAGAGATAGATCAAGATGCTTAATTGGACTTTCACAAAGCACAGACCTTCATAAAGTTTTGAAGAAGTTCAAAATGGATCAAGCAAAGAAAGGGTTCTTTCCCGTATTACAAGGTGTGAAGTTGAGTCATGCTCAATGCCCGACCACTGCAGAAGATAGAGAGAAAATGAAAGGTGTTCCCTATGCTTCAGCCATAGGCTCTATCATATATGCAATGTTGTGTACCAGACCTGATGTATGCCTTGCTATCAGTTTAGCAGGGAGGTACCAAAGTAATCCAGGAGTGGATCACTGGACAGCGGTCAAGACCATCCTGAAATACCTGAAAAGGACTAAGGATATGTTTCTCGTATATGGAGGTGACAAAGAGCTTGTCGTAAACAGTTACGTCGATGCAAGCTTTGACACTGATCCGGATGACTCTAAGTCACAAACCGGATACGTATTTTTATTAAATGGTGGACCTTTCAGTTGGTGCAGTTCCAAGCAGAGCATCGTGGCGGGATCTACATGTGAAGCGGAATACATAACTGCTTCAGAAGCATAAGATGAAGGAGTCTGGATTAAGGAGTTCATATCCGATGTAGGTGTCATACCTAGTGCATCGGGTCCAATGAAAATCTTTTGTGACAATACTAGTGCAATTTCCTTGGCATAGGAATCCAGGTTTCACAAGAGAACCAAGCACATCAAGTGACGCTTCAATTCCATCCACGATCAAGTCAAGGAGGGAGACATAGAGATTTGCAAGATACATACGCATCTGAATGTTGCAGACCCATTCACTAAGCCTCTCTCATGAGAAAAACATGATCAACACTAAGACTCCATGGGTGTTAGAATCATTACAATGTAATCTAGATTATTGAGTCTAGTGCAAGTGGGAGACTGAAGGAAATATGCCCTAGAGGCAGTAATAAAGTTGTTATTTATATTTCCTTATATAATGATAAATGTTTATTATTCATTCTAGAATTGTATTAAGCGGAAACTTAGTACATGTGTGAATACATAGACAAACAGAGTGTCACTAGTTTGCATCTACTTGACTTGCTCGTTGAATCCATGATGGTCATGTTTCCTAACCATAGACATGAGTTGTCATTTGATTAACGGGATCACATCAGTGGAGAATGATGTGATTGACTTGACCCATCCGTTAGCTTAGCACAATGATCGTTTAGTTTGTTGCTATTGCTTTCTCCATAACTTATACATGTTCCTGGGACTATGAGATCATGTAAGTCAATCCCGAATACCGGAGGAACAATATGTGTGCTATCAAACGTCACAACGTAACTGGGTGATTATAAAGTGCTCTACAGGTGCCTCCGATGGTGTTTGTTGAGTTGGCATAGATCGAGATTATGACTTGTCACTCCGATTGTCGGAGAGGTGTCTCTGGGCCCTCTAGGTAATGCACAACAATGTAAGCCTTTCAAGCAATGTAGCTAATGAGTTAGTTATGGGATGTAGCATAACGGAACGAGTAAAGAGACTTGTCGATAACGAGATTGAACTAGTTATTGAGATACCGACGATCGAATCTCAGGCAAGTAACATACCGATGACAAAGGGAACAACGTATGTTGTTATGCGGTTTGACCGATAAAGATCTTGGTAGAATAGGCAGGAACCAATATGAGAATCCAGGTTCCGCTATAAGTTATTGACCGGGGACGTGTCTCGGTCATGTCTACATAGTTCACGAACTCGTAAGGTCCGCACGCTTAACGTTCGGTCACTATTATGAGTTTATGTGTTTTGATGTACCAAAGATAGTTCGGAGTCCTGGATATGATCACGGACATGATGAGGAGTCTCGAAATGGTCGAGACACAAAGATCGATATATTGGATGACTATATTTGGACGTCGGAATGGTTCCGTGTGAGTTTGGGCATATACTGGAGCACCAGGAGGTTACCGGAACCCCCCGGAAGGTATATGGGCCTTATTGGGCCATAGTGGGAGAGAAGAGAGGAAGGCCTAGGAGGGGGCGCCCCCCCCTCGAGCCCAATCCGAATTGGGTGGGGGGCCCTTTCCTTCCCCCTCTCCCCCCTTCCTTCCACTCCTAGTCCAACTAGGGAAGGGGGGAATCCTACTCCCGATGGGAGCAGGACTCCCCATGGGGAGCGCCATAGGAGGGCCGGCCCTCCCCCTCCTCCACACCTTTATATACGGGGGAGGGTGCACCCCATAGACACACAAGTTGATCATTGATCTTTTAGCCGTGTGTAGTGCCCCCCTCCACCATAATCAATCTCGGTCATATCGTAGCGGTGCTTAGGCGAAGCCCTGTTCTGGTAGCATCATCATCACCGTCATCATGCCGTTGTGCTGACGAAGCTCTCCCTCGACACTTTGCTGGATCATGAGTTCATGGGACGTCACCGAGCTGAACGTCTGCAGATCACGGAGGTGTCGTACCTTCGGTGCTAGGATCGGTCGATCGTGAAAACTTACAACTACATCAACCGCGTTGTCATAACGCTTCCGCTTACGGTCTACGAGGGTACGTGGACAAGACTCTCCCCTCTCGTTGCTATGCATCACCATGATCTTGTGTGTGCGTAGGAATTTTTTTGAAATTACCGCGTTCCCCAACACAAGCCTAATGTGTAATATTGTACTTGTACATACCAAATCAACTCGCACTTCCCTTAATGAAAACATGAAAAAATAAAACTATTCACACCACACAAAGAGAGAGTCTTATCCTGTTTTACTATACAAATGCGATTCAAAGCTATGAATCCACTTTATGTCCAATTAGTTTTTTTCGCTGGCTGTATAATGCATGTAACCTAGTCGTACCAACATTTTAGTGCATTCCAAATGTCTATACTACCGCTGCAATTCAAACTAAATTTGAATTCGTTTCTCTATTTGAATAAGAATCTACAATCATGATTGTTGCCAACTTCAACCATCATTCGTGTATTACCTTAACAACACACCACATGATTACTATAGAGATAGATATGAACTATGTGTATTATATGAACTCGAATTCCATTTTTTGAATACACTTTATGTTGATTCCAAATAATAGTACATTTGATGTACTAACTAGATATTCATTATCTAAACCATGTTCCATATGTACACCGTGTTTATCACACAAAGTATAGTGCCCCACCCCCTACATTATGATAAGTATTTAGCACTAAACTACAAAAGCCACACATTAGCCCAGATTATAATCAATGTTCTATATATTATATGTAATACTAGCAAGATTGCCATGCGTTCCACGGAACATCAAGTTGATCGAGGGGAGGCCTTATTTACAAATGTGGAGAGGGGTGTGGGTATATTTTTCAAAATTTCCATAGTTTCCTTCCTATCTGTCAGATATAAATTGGGCGTCCTATATTGCAGGATGGCAGGCACTCTATCATCAACAACTTTGTTTTTCATAAGAGTAGAGATAAAATATATTATATGTAGTATAACATGTTCATAACCACACCATGTGTATCACTGTTATATATATTCACGCATGCGTTGGTTAAAACACTATGATAAATTCTTCAAATATCCTAATTCACTTTTTATAATGAATTATGATCTCTATTCATATTTTACACCCACACAATCCTATTATCTTTGTAGCTAGCTCTAACTTTCTCTCGTGCATGCACACGCCCGCATCCCTCTCACCCTCCCTCAGCATTCTCTAGCTCCATCGCACAAATTCGTCTTTTCACTTAGGTCGTTCACCCATAGTGTGTAGGCCCCCCGGCTCCTTCTTTACGACACACATCGATCGATATGCCTCTCTAGCCAGGTGTGCCCACCACAAACACAAGCTTTCCCTCTTCTCTTCTCATCGTCCATGCCTCACTTCCACCCCTCTTTTCATCGATCTCATACTCGCACACTCCTTCCCCCTCGATATAGTATGCCTCTCGCACCACGTCCTGGCTGCATCCCTCTCTCTCTATCCTTCTCTCTGCGCCTTATTTGCTTCTAACACATACATGCATGTATACCGATCGATCTCCCTACATATACCTAGGTCGACTTTAACTATTTCCCCCCACCCATCGATAGACATACCTCACAATTTATGTCTCTCCTTTCTCCTACAAAGGACGATTGATCTTCCTATGTAGTTACGTCTGCTTACAACAGCCATATTGTCCCCCATCATAATTCATGCATGCCTCCTGACCCGTCTCTCACACGCACGCGCACAGATAGGCAGCTATCCCCTCTCTTATTGATATTGCAGGCGTGCCCTCCGTTTGTCTAGCAAGCCTCTCCCACTATTTGTTATAAGCAACTCCACCACAAACCCCACTGACACTCTAGCTTTGTCTCTCTCCCAACCTTATTACTCTCCTACACATATGCATGGATGTCGATCGATCTCCCTCAGTACATAAGGTAGTTTTCTCTCCTCCTCCACACATATACTAGCCATTGTACCTCTATAGTTAATTAGGTCTCCCCCACACCCCCACCACACACCGATAGTCGAGCGCTGTAGGTAAGTATCCATGCCATAGAGACAAACTGCACCTGTCCCCTCTCACATTCAGTAGGCCAGCCACCCTATATATTTGACGTGGGCACACACATATTCAATGGCACTCTTTATCGATAGCGCGCGCGCACACACACACACACATCATCACCATCCCTCTCTTCGATTCTATGGATACCTCAAGCCGATGATACCTCCACTCTCTTCTCGTTGATGGCCCCCTCTATATATATGATATATCCACGACTCTATTTCACACACATTGCATATGTTACATTTTTTGATTGAAATATCATCCACACATATTGCTTGTCTATTTCTCAACCCCTCCCCCCCCAAAAAAAACACCCACAAACCCACACACTATATCTCTCTACGTTTGTATCTCTCTCACACAACCCCACATAGGTGGTGTACGTACACAAAGAGAATAGGTGCACGTACTCACGCTTCGTGCCCAGCCGCACCCGCACGGTACACGGTGGAGCTCATTTCTGTATGAAATGGCAGCCCACGTGCTGTAACATCCCTTCGATTTGGATGTTAATCATTAGGTCATCATATGCATCCATGATTTTTGCATTTTTAATTTGGTTTATTTGGACATTTTGATCCTAGACACCTTAAGAAACTCAAGGATCTTTTGAGAGAGTTGGAGGTTTCATAAAATTCCATTTTTGAATTTTCAAAATTGGTAATTTGGATCAAAGTGATTTTTATTTGAAATTATTTTTCCAATTATTTCAAAATAAATAAAATAATGAGAGAAGATAATATGACTTCTTCAAAACAGCGAGGAAATAATGGAAATTTAATTTTGAAAAAAATATATATTTTATTTCAATTTTATTTGGTTAAATTAGGGAAAAATATGCATTTTTCAATATTGCATTAACCCAGAAAAATGTTCACTTTGTCCTAAATATTAGGAGAGGACCGTGAAAATTATTTTTAGGATCTTAGGATTTTTATTTTATTTTATTCTAGATTTTTTTCTGTGCGGTAAAATTATTTTAAAAATAAATCTCGCGCGCCGACTGGGCTGGCCCGGCCAAAGCCAGGTCAAGGCCGAGCCCCGCCGACCGCCTTCCCCCTCCCCCCCTGCGCTGCCCGTGTCCTCGCTGGACTCCGGCTAGGAGTCCAGGTTGGAGCCGCCGCCTCCGACCCCCTCCCCAAGTCCGCCAACCCCCCCCCCCCCTTTATAAGCCGACCCCGCCTTCCCCTCCTCCTCCCAAGTCACCGCCGTCCCGAGCCACCACCGCCCGCACCGCGCCACCGCTCGCCGCCGCCCCGACCACCACCGCCCGCACTGCGCCGCCACTCGCCGCTGCCGTCGCTTATGCACCCCGCCGCCGCTCGCCGCTGCCGCCCCACCACCCCGCCGCCGCCCTGCGTCACCAGAACCGCGTCGGAGTTTGCCGCCTTCGCCGCCAGGTTTTTTCCCAAACCGGTATAAACCGTTAAAACCCGCCTCGGTTTTTATTTAGTTTGGTTTTATTTTTCTTTTTTAGATCGGTTTATTTATTAGGTTAAGTTAATTAGTGAGCATTCACCCGATTGGTTCTGTTAACGAACGAATTCGTTCGTTACCCTCTGTTAGCGGACGTTCGTCCGATAGATTTTTCTTTTTCAGTTTATTTTCAGCCGAGGACCTATCCGCGATTAGTTTTCTTACAGACCTGTCCCTGATCTTTAAACCCTCACTACTTTTTTCTTGTTTTTCCAAATCCAATGAAACCAACGTCAAAATTGTTGTCTTGTTTCCCTCTATCCAGATAAACAACTTGAACATGATTTTGAAAATTTAAAATTTGGTTTCAAGCAGATTTGAATTTGAACTTCTTTTGACCGTAGTATGTGTTTCGTAACTCCGATTCGATTGATTCTTTCTGCAAATCGAAGCTCTTCACTTGAACTTTCTGTTTAGATCTTTTCTTTTGGTTTTACCTTTGCATATTATGCTTGAGTGATTATGTATGCTATTGTCTGTTCACGATAGAGTTTCCGGAGTGTGAGGCTTGCTACTATGAATCTCTAGGGTTTTCTGATCGTCAGCAAGGCAAGTAACACATTGATCATATCCCTTTATTACCCAGTTTTATGCATTAGTTTCAACCCTCACAACATTGCACGAGTAGTATTTGAGAACATGTGGGTGTGGGAAGTAGTTGATGAGGTAGGAACCTATTGTCTTATATCAAATCTCGGGTATTATACGTTATGCTTATACTACATTGCTATGCTCGTAGACGTGGATTGGTATGTGAGATTCATGAAACATGTGAGAGTAATATTTTAACTAAGGAAAACTTAAGTTGGCTACTTTAATACACATCTGGGTAGATTGGTTGTGGGCACCTTGGGAATCCAGTGTTCTCGTAGAGATCTCGGGGTACCCGTGTGATCATCCTATGGAATGCCACCCAGGCTCAAAGGGATCATAAGATTATTCATGCTACAAGCCATTATGGGCTCTGGCATAGTTGAGTAAGTTGTGGGAATCCTTTCCATGATGGGCTAGCAGACGTAGGGGGTTGTAGGTGTACCGGCATATCTATCGGTTAAGGGGACCTCTTCGGAAAGACTGTGTCTCGATCATCCATTTCTGAAACATCATGTTGTGCGAGAAATCCAATGGAGGATATCGAGCCTTGTGGGGAAAAGTGCGCAAACATCTGTAGAGTGTATAAACTAATCATGCTTAGCCGTGTCCCCGGTTATGGACATTTTGAGTATCTGGTACATGAATTATTGTTTGATCTCATCACTTTACTTAAATGAATTTGTTGCAGACTAAGGCATAGCCTAGTGGTGGGAAGGGACTGATGCCTTCCCACCCACCTAGGTTCAAGGCATGGTACTTGCAATTTGGGTTTGTTGCACCAATTATACTTTAGGGGGTTCCCTTACAGTCTTTCTGTCAAAAAATGAATTTGTTGGGTTATTAATATTATTTTGGGATTGAGTTGGGGGTTCCTTCTCAATAATGACATAAAATTTCTAGTTAAATAAAATGTATTCCTTTGTTGTAGGGAAAAATTAGCTTTATGAAAATGATAACCATAGAGCCTCCACCAGCAAAATATGCATGTAGTGATAGTTGTTATTTGTTCATTGCTCTATACTATTACCTTGCCAGTATATTCCATGTCCTGACGTACACGGCTTCAAGGTATCATGTTGCAGAGTTTTTAGACGAAGAGTAAGGTGCGATAGGTCATTGTCATGCACTTAGTTTTGCCTTGGAGTTGGATGGATTCATTGATCTTCGAAGCTTCCACAGTTATCTTATTTAGATGGCCTCCAGCCATATTATTGTAATAAGTACTCTATTTGAGACACTAGATGTAATAAGTGTGTGGTTGAACTCTGCAATAAATCCTCGAGTACTGTGTGTGTCAGCAATACTGATCCAGGGATGACACTTAAGCAGGGAGACTACGGTCCATTGGGATCGGGTTGCTACAAGATGGTATCAGAGCACACGCTAACTGTAGGACGCGACCACTAGGAAAAGCCACAAGATACTCTTCTCCACTCGTTTCTAACTCTTCTCCATTTCTACTCTATAGATGTGTCGGAGTAAATGGCCATGGGTAGCCTAGCCGGCTTCCCCTGGCACTTCTGCAAAATTACGAGCCCGCCCGGCTCTCAAGAATCCAAGACACGGGGCCACCTTCCCCCCCGCCGGCTGCGATCTAGGCCAGCTTTGGGAAGGCGGTCCGACTTCAACCTTCATGAGAGGGCCGACTCCAAGAAGCCGGCTACGAGAAAGCCGACTCCTTCAAGCCGGCTCCCCATAAAGTAGTCAAGACCGTACCCACAAAGTTTGCACCCACCTAACGGCGGTGCGACGGGGCATGGCTACAGAAGAGCCTGCCACCCCCGAATCCTGGAGCACGCCTGGCACAGTGCGCCGTACGAGGTAGGCATGACCCGTCCGGCGCAGCAATGTTGCCATGTTGACCCTGGCGTCACCCATGACGGGCCGCCAGCGTGGCCCACAGGCGGTGGGCCCCTTAGGGCAGGGAGACGGCCAAAGGCGGCCGCGCTTCCAACCAGCCGGCCCAAGACGGAGCCGGCTCCACCAGCCGGCCCGCCGCTTCCCTCGAAGAGGACGCCCCATTAAGGAGACAAGACGCGGTAAGGCTACAGCGATCACCCGGCAGGCGGCGGTACTGTAGCCGCGCTTACCACGATGAAGCTCACGTCAGCAAGATAAAGCCACAGTGACCAAGGAGTTGACAACCGGCGGGACCCACCAGCCGGCGGGCCCCAGCAGTCGGCGCAGAAGCCGGCGAGTGCAGTCACAGACGGCTGGGCCCCGCGCCCAGCCGGATTACCATTTTACCCCCAGGGGGTAGGCCTATATAAACCCCCCGGGGCACCCATGCAAAGGGTGGGACCCCCCGCTAGTTCTAGATACCATACAAGGAGGAGAAGCAGGCTAGCCGTGCCCTTTCCTCCTGCTCCCCCCCCCAAACAGCTCAAGGAGCGTTGTGCTGCTACTGGATTCATCTAGTGAGCATGCGGAGACCCCGTAGAGCAGCAGTAGGGGTGTTATCTCCTCGGAGAGCCCCGAAGCTAGGTAAGATCCGCCGACGAGCATGTCTTCGCCTCATCCCGCTTCCAGGCACCGGCGACGTCTTACTGGTTCCCACAAAGATAAGCCACCCGTTGGCATATGTCGCACCTACCACCCGACATTTGGCGCCCACCGTGGGGCCAGGCGCACCGTCGTCCGGAGACCTGTTCTGGACGGGAACTCTCTTCCTCCCCAGCGAGCGTAGCCAGCCCAGCACGCCCGATGGCGCTTGCCACGACGCGCTGCAAGGCGTCGCCAGCATCTGTGCGGCAAGCGGCCTCGCCGATCTCCCCGACGAGCTCGCCTCCGATGCGGGCGCTGACCGCCTCGCCAACTTTCTCGGCCAGCTCCACGTCTCCAGCGAGCCCGCTGCGGACCTGGAGTCGGTTGGCTCCACCGACCCGATGCCTGTCGACTCCGACACGGCCTCCTACGACGCCTTCCCCACCAACGTCGCGATCTACGACGACCTGCTTCCTCGAGCCGACGGCCACGATGCTGTCGCCGCCGAAGTGATGGTTGTCGGCCTCAGTGGCCCGGCCGACGAGAGCGCCCGCGACGCCTCGCGCGCGGCGGCCCACGACTTGTCCGCTCCTCTCCCGGCCGACGCCGACGACGAAGCCATGGAAGCACGCCGCCTCGCCCTCCTCGCAGAGGGCCGGAGGCTGGCCTCCGTAAGACGCCTCACTGAGGCCTACCGGCGCGAGGCTGACCGCGCCGCCTTCGGCACGCCGGCCCCGAGCGGGCCAAGCCGGGCCGGCCTTGTCAAGCAACGCGGCGCCGTCATCGCTGACGCGCTGGGAGTCGACCGCCCGGTCTATGCCACTCCGCTCGAGAACTTGCGTGCCGCCCAGGCGGCCGTAGACGAGCTGGACGGCCTGGAGCCCAAAGACCTTCCCCACATGACCCGGCGCATCCAGCAGTTGATCGACGCCGCCACGCAGCGGCACGAAGCCGACGCTCGCGCGGAAAGCCTCCCCCCGCGCCGAGAGCACGGCGCGACGTCTCGGACGCCGACTACGAGCGATACCCGCGCGCGACGCGAGAAGGAGCCGGCTACCAGCCGCCGCCGGACCCGGATCTCCATCGAGCGGATTGAAGCAAAGCCGATCAAGAAGCTGAATGGGCCGACTGCCGTGACCTTCATCGCAGACATAACAACTCGGTATGGCGTGCCGCACAGCATCATCACCGACAATGGCACGAATTTCGCCAAAGGAGCCTTGGCACGTTTCTGTGCAGCCCAAGGCATCCGGCTGGACTTAGCGTCCGTCGCCCATCCGCAGTCAAACAGCCAGGTCGAGCGAGCCAACGGCCTCATCCTCTCCGGCATCAAGGCCCGATTAGTTGTACCCCTAGAGCGCTCGGCCGGCTGTTGGCTCGATGAGCTGCCGGCTGTCCTTTGGAGCCTGCGCACTACACCCAACAAGTCAACCAGCTTCACCCCCTTCTTCCTTGTGTACGGTGCCGAGGCGGTCATCCCAACTGACATCGAATTCGACTCGCCTCGAGTAACCATGTACACGGAAGCGGAGGCCAAGGAAGCACGAGAAGACGGGGTCGACCTACTGGAAGAAAGCCGGCTGTTAGCTCTCAGCCGGTCTGCAATTTACCAGCAGGGTTTGCGCCGCTACCACAGCCGGAAGGTCAGGCCAAGATCTTTCCAAGAGGGCGACCTTGTGCTCCGGCTGATTCAGCAAACAGCCGGCCAGCACAAGCTCTCAGCCCCTTGGGAAGGCCCTTTCTTCATCAGCAGAGCTCTAGGCAACGACTCCTACTACCTGATCGACGCACAGAAGCCGAAGGCACGCAAAAGAGACGACTCCGGCAAGGAGTCGGAACGGCCATGGAACGCCAACCTCCTTCGAAGATTTTACAGTTGAAAGGCAGTATGTATCACGCTAACTTTTATATTAAGTACAAGACAATAGGCTCCCCGAGGAGGGCTCGGGGACTGCCATCCCTTATTTATGAATGAAAATATCATGCTTGTCGTACCATTTACTTATTCTGTCCGGCACCGAGTCCGCCTAGTCGGCTCGGGGACTGGCCGACTGAAGTTATATTAGAAGTCCTACCTGCAGTCAGACAAGTAGTGTGCAGGCTCTCAAGCCTTCCCTTGCCAAAGTCGCAGTTCGAAGAATCGGCTGCCCGACTGGCAAGGGTCAAAGGTAGGAACGACCGCCCACACGAAAGACGGCTAGGGACTAACGGACTAATATAACAAAGCCGGTTTCTCCCACACCGTCGACCGGCTACCAGAGCAGCCGGCCGGCTGGTTTCCATTCATTTTACTTTAAATCCAAGAAAGCTCAAGTACTTGCCTCCCCAAAGAGGGAAGGCGGCAAAGGAAAAGCCTAAGGACAAACAAGCATACGTGAGTGGAAACCAAACATGCACGTGATAATATTTACATAAAAAGACCTCCAGGAGGACAGCATTCAACATAGTTTGGATACACCCCCAGTGGGTGGAACTGCGAAACTTAACAAAAATTGTTCAAAGACAACAAAGCAGGAAATCTAAAGACGGCAGGTCAGGCTGGCAGAGCGGCCGATTGGTTGGCGGAGACGGTCGCGCCGGCTGAAGGAGCGGCCGGCTGACGAACTTCGGCTTGGTCGCCGCCTCCCGCAGAAGGCGCGCTTCCACGCGCCTCGTTGCTGGAGGCACGGTCGGCCTGAGGTCGGCTGGTTGTTCCACCAGCCGGCTCGACGTCTCCGCCGTCGTCGTCTTCGTCCTCTTCGCCCTCGTCGCTGGAGGCGATCTCCTCCACCGAGTCCTCGCCCACCGCCGGGTTCAGCCCGAACCACTCCTCTGGCTGCGTGACACCGTCATCATCGATTTCGGGTGCGAAAACGCTGATGTCGGTGCACTCGGCGATCGTCGAAGCTCGCTGGGCGATAGCCGGCCTCACCTCCTCCAGCTCTGCGTCGGCCTCCATCCGCCAAGTACGCAGCTGGTCCAGGCTCAGTCCTGGGTACCAAGCCCGTATGAATTCCAACGCCTGCCCGGCTCCGAGGCGGGCCGCTGACGCCTTCCAAGCCTCGAAGCGTCCGACTGCGACTTCCAGCCAGTCGGCAGTTCGGCTCGGGGTGCGGGGGATCGTCTCGCCAGGCCAGAGGGCGGCCAGCACTTGCGCCCCGGCACGTTGGAGCCGGCGGAGCATCCGGTGGGCCGGCTGCAGCCGCGCCTGGACAGCCAGAAGCTGCTCCTCAAGGGTCCGGTTTGCGTCCGGCGCAATGTCGGCCCTCGCTTGACGGCGCGCTTCGCGATGAGCCTCGATGGTTTGGGCAGCGAAGACGGAGTAGCCCGGGAAGTAATCTGCAAGAAAGAACAAGCAGCAGTCCAAGATAAGTCAAAAAAAACCCAGACGGCAAGGGACGGGGGAAGGCCGTGGAAAGCAGCTTATCGTCGATCAAGTCTTCAATCCGGCCGTAGCCTTCCTCCAGGCCTCGCCGGGTCTCGGACCAGGTCGCCGCCGCTATCTCATACTCCGCCAGCACGGCGGCTTCGCTCTCCTTCGCCGCCTGAAGGGCCGTTTTGTGGCTCCCCTCTTGGTCGGCCAGCTTCTTGGCCAGGCGATCCCGTTCCTGAGCCAAGGCAGTGCACTCGGCCTCTTTGGCAAAAAGGGCGGCCTTCGCTTCGCCAAGCTCCTTCCTCAAGTCAGCGTTGGCCCCTGAAGACAAAGAAGAAGAAAAATCAATAAGAAAGGAGTCGTCAAGAAAGATTCGACCCGACTACGCGGCAGTCGGCCCGAATCTCGGGGACTACACCCAGTGGGTGCGCTGACGCGCCCCCACGGAAGAAATCAAGAAAGCAAAGCAGCCAAGAGCGAAGGACTTACCCGGACAGAGGTTCGTGTCGACGAGAACTCTTGGTTGAGCTGCTGCAGCAGGGCGGCTTGAGCTCGTAGCCGGCTCCGGACCCCTTGAGCCGCTGCTTCTAGCTCGCCGGTCCCCCCGATGGGAGTCCACTCGGACACGGCGGAGCTGGCCACCTCCAGATCTCCTGCCGGCTGGCCTGCGACCGCGGCTCGGCGTGACTCCGGCGGAGCGGTGCCTCCTTCAGCACGCCGGCCCGTCGCCAGCTGCACCTTGAGGCCGGCCCGGCTCCCTGGCTCACCTCCGGCCGGCTCCTCCGGCGCCGTTAGCGATCGACTGCCTTGGCCCTCCCCGGTTGGCGCCACAGGCGGCGTTCTCCCGGCCAAGACCACGGGCTCCTCCTCCCTCTCCAACAGCGGCGGGTCTTGGATGATCTCCTCCGTCATGGGCAACGGGGTGTTGGGGGCCACGGCTCGGAGGGGAACGGCGAGCAGCGGAGGCTGGCTGCGCGAGCTTTCCGCCTCCGTCTCTGCAGGAGCCGCCTCCTTCTGGGCCTTGGCTACGGCTTCAGCCTGCCCCTTTGCCGCCTGGGCGGCCGCCTTCTCTGCCGCCTCGCGCTCCTCCCGCGCTTCGCGGGCGTTCCGCTCTGTGGCCTCCCTAAGATTGGCGCGGGGGTCCACGCGGCGGGAGCTCGAAGAACCTACAGCCGGCCCCACGACGGAGCCGCCTGGGCCCCGCTCGAGAGAAAGCGGTGCCCTGTCCAGCAAACGAAGAAAGCTAAGAGTGCATTTGAAGAAAAAAGAACAACGTCGAGACTACGGCAAGCGGTTAAAAACTTACGCCGAGACCGCCTGGGGCTGTTTCACGGCTTTGCGGAAGCGGGCCGCCTTCGCGGCCGCCTCTTCTCGCTTCGTCGCCGCGGCGGAGGGCTTGGACTTCTTCGGCAAGCTGCCGAAGAGGCCTAGAGCGGCCCGACGTTTCTGCGCGCCGCCGGCAGCCGGCGCGACGGACGAGCCGGCGCCCTGTTGGTCGGCCGCCGGCTGGCGGCGCGGAACGACTTCGGCTTCGAAGTCGTCCGGCCAGTCCTCGAAGCTCGCGGTGAACTTCGAGCCTCCGGGCTCGGCGTTGTCCCCCACTACGGCGTCCTCCATGGCGGCCGCCCCCAAGTCCGGGTCGTCAACATCATCCACCGTGCGGTCGGGGACGTACTGGCGCTCGATCCCTGCCGCCCCAGCCGGCGGCGGGAGAAGAGGGTTCTGCACAGAGAGCCGGAAGGTCAGAAGCCGGCCGTCGCGAAGCCGGCTGACGACAAAAAAGAGGATAAAGAGAGAAGCTTACCACAGGTGGAGGATTCGCGCGAGAGTACGGTGCCTTGCCGTACTGCCAGTCCCCGCTGAGCTTGCAATTGGCGATGTTATTAACCATAAGCGCCACCTCCGCGTGGGGCATCTCCCATGTGCTGAGCCAGCTTGGGTCAAACCGGCCGCTCATCTGACACATCATGTGGGGCCGGCTCTGGAGAGGAAGGATCTGGCGCTCCACGAAGGCGGCCACCAAGTCGGCTCCGCGCAGGCCTTCCGATTGAATGAGCACCCGAAGCCGGGAGATGGCGGCGTTCCCGGCCGGAGACAACGACCGGGATAGGAAGCTCCACGAGGGCTGCCTCCCAGCCGGCGGGCCGGCTACGTAAGCGGGCAAGTTGATGAGTCTTCTTGCTCGGCGACGTTCTTCACATAGAAGTAAGATCTCTGCCAGACCTTCACCGACTGGATCAGGGGGATGGGCGGGAACGGATTGTTCTCGCTCGCCCTCCTCATGGCGATGAAGGCCCCGCAGGGGGCGGGCACGCCGGCGACGACCGTGCCGAGCTTGCTCTGGAAGAATTCTCCCGAGAGCTCCAGGGTGGGGAGCAGCCCCAAGAAGCCTTCGCAGAGGGATACGAAGGCCGACAGCAGCATCACCGCATTGGGCGTGAGGTGATGCGGCTGGAGGTTGTAGAAGTCGAGGAAGGAACGAAGAAACCCGCTCGTCGGGAGGCCAAAGCCGCGCAGGCAATGCGAGCGGAAGACGACCCGCTCGCCCTCCTCCGGCGCCGGCGAGATCTCCCTCTCGGGCGCCAGACGGACCTGAACGCGGTCGGCGCCGGGCAGGCGCCGGGTTTGGCGAAGGAACTCCACGTGATCCTCATGGACGTTGGAGCCGTCCCAGGAGCTTGATAGTTCCATGGCGGCGAGGTGGCGTGGAGACGCGACGGCGTTGAGGAGGAGGCTGCGGCGGCAGCGAGAGTAAGGAGACGAGGGCAAGGAGGGACGGAGTGGGAGGGAGCGCGCGAACCTCTGTCGCTCCCTCTCCTCCCCCTACTTATAGGCTCACGTGACGGAGTCGAGGAGGCGGGGCGTGGGGAAGCGTGGTGGTCGATCGTGCCCACTTCCCACGCCCCACGATTACCGATCCTTAATGGCGAGGCGAAACTGCCTTGAGAAGGCGAGCGGCCCTGTGGGCCACGGGAGATCCGCGCCCGGACCGGGGCTCGCGAGTGGCGGGCCCGGGCCTGCGACGGCGTCCCATCGGGCGCGTGCGCTCGCAGAATCCTGCCGCCACGTGGCCGCAAGAGGGCCCGTGGTTAGCATGCAGGCCCCCTCTCCTCCCGCTTACGCGGGTTATCAGAAGTCGGCGTACGCCCGCGAAGCCGGCTCTCCGAGATAGGAAGCTGACCAAGCTTCTCGTCCCCTTGTTCACCTCGGAGCTCGATCAGCTTCGGGGACTACTGTCGGAGTAAATGGCCATGGGTAGCCTAGCCGGCTTCCCCTGGCACTTCTGCAAAATTACGAGCCCGCCCGGCTCTCAAGAATCCAAGACACGGGGCCACCTTCCCCCCCGCCGGCTGCGATCTAGGCCGGCTTTGGGAAGGCGGTCCGACTTCAACCTTCATGAGAGGGCCGACTCCAAGAAGCCGGCTACGAGAAAGCCGACTCCTTCAAGCCGGCTCCCCATAAAGTAGTCAAGACCGTACCCACAAAGTTTGCACCCACCTAACGGCGGTGCGACGGGGCATGGCTACAGAAGAGCCTGCCACCCCCGAATCCTGGAGCACGCCTGGCACAGTGCGCCGTACGAGGTAGGCATGACCCGTCCGGCGCAGCAATGTTGCCATGTTGACCCTGGCGTCACCCATGACGGGCCGCCAGCGTGGCCCACAGGCGGTGGGCCCCTTAGGGCAGGGAGACGGCCAAAGGCGGCCGCGCTTCCAACCAGCCGGCCCAAGACGGAGCCGGCTCCACCAGCCGGCCCGCCGCTTCCCTCGAAGAGGACGCCCCATTAAGGAGACAAGACGCGGTAAGGCTACAGCGATCACCCGGCAGGCGGCGGTACTGTAGCCGCGCTTACCACGATGAAGCTCACGTCAGCAAGATAAAGCCACAGTGACCAAGGAGTTGACAACCGGCGGGACCCACCAGCCGGCGGGCCCCAGCAGTCGGCGCAGAAGCCGGCGAGTGCAGTCACAGACGGCTGGGCCCCGCGCCCAGCCAGATTACCATTGTACCCCCGGGGGGTAGGCCTATATAAACCCCCCGGGGCACCCATGCAAAGGGTGGGACCCCCCGCTAGTTCTAGATACCATACAAGGAGGAGAAGCAGGCTAGCCGTGCCCTTTCCTCCTGCTCCCCCCCCCCAAAACAGCTCAAGGAGCGTTGTGTAGCTACTAGATTCATCTAGTGAGCATGCGGAGACCCCGCAGAGCAGCAGTAGGGGTGTTATCTCCTCGGAGAGCCCCGAAGCTGGGTAAGATCCACCGGCGAGCATGTCTTAGCCTCATCCCGCTTCCAGGCACCGGCAACGTCTTACTGCTTCCCACAAAGATAAGCCACCCGTTGGCATATGTCGCACCCACCACCCGACAGATGGCGGACCCAAGGAAAAAGTTCACTCAACAGGATGACGACACCCCTTTCGGACAACACTTGAAGGAAGTCACTAGGTACCTAAAAATCGGCATACCAAGCTTCACTGGAACCCACACCGCCACTTTAACAGAAGAGGAGCGCTGGACAATTCAAGTTCGTGTTCCAGGAAGGACTTTTAAACCAGTTACCGAGCCCATCGAATGTTCCTTTGATGCACCAACCTGGAGATTAGGAAAGAGCATGGCCGCCCACATCGCCTTTCATGCACCAACCTGGATTTTAAGAACCTGGAGTCAGGGATCTTAAGGACACCATTGATACGTCTCCATCATATCTATAATTTTTGATTGTTCCATGCCAATATTATACAACTTTCATATACTTTTGACAACTTTTTATACTACTTTTGTGACTAACATATTGATCCAGTGCCCAGTGCCAGTTCCAGTTTGTTGCATGATTTTTGTTTCACAGAAAATCCATATCAAACGGAGTCCAAATGGGATATATACTTATGGAGATTTTTTGGAATATATGTGATTTTTGGGAAGAAGAATCAACGCGAGACGATGCCCGAGGGGGCCATGAGGCAGGGGGCGCGTCCGAGGGGGGTGGGCACGGCCCTGACCCTCGTGGCCACCCCGTAAGGCGGTTGGTGCCCTTATTTTGTGGCAAGAAAGCCAATATCTGGATAGAAATCGTGTTAAAATTTCAGCCCAATCGGAGTTACGGATCTCTGGGAATATAAGAAACGGTGAAAGGCTAGAATCTGGAACGCAGAAACAGAGAGAGACAGAGAGACAGATCCAATCTCAGAGGGGCTCTCGCCCCTCCACCGCCATGGAGGCCATGGACCAGAGGGGAAACCCTTCTCCCATCTAGGGAGAAGGTCTAGGAAGAAGAAGAAGAAGAAGGGGGCCCTCTCCCCCTCTCTCCCGATGACGCCGGAACGCCGCTGGGGCCATCATCGTGTGACGGTGATCTACACCAACATCTTCATAACCTTCCCCCATCTATCTACAGTGGTCCACTCTCCCGCAACCCGCTGTACCCTCTACTTACACATCGTGCTTTATGCTTCATATTATTATCCAATGATGTGTTGCCATCATATTTTCGTTGTACTATCGGTAATTGGTGAATTGTTATGATTGGTTTAATTTGCTTGTGGTTATGTTGTTGTCCTTTGGTGCTCATCAAATGAGCGCGCGTGGATCACACCATAGGGTTACTTGTATGTTGATAGGACTATGTATTGGAGGGCAAGAATGACAGAAGCTTCAACCTAGCATAGAAATTGATGCATATGGGATTGAAGGGGAACCAATATATCTTAATGCTATGGTTGGGTTTTACCTTAATGTACGTTAGTAGTTGCTTGTCACCGCTCTAGAATTTTGCTTGTAGATAGTTGCATCTGCATCTAGGCATCATATTTAAATTCCTGAAATTTGAATTGAGGATTGTTGGAGCCTCAAAATTTTAATTAAAAGAAGGGCAAAGAACCCTGGAAAATGCATTCAATGTCTCCAAAATGGCCATAAATAATGTTGGTTATATTTTGGAAAAGGTTTCTGTACCAAACCAAAAATAATGAACATTCTTGAGGAATATTTTTGGAACTGAATTTAATTCATTATTTTATTTGCATTTGGAATTATATTCATAACATGTATAGAATATATTTCCAAATACCCTGAAACATTTTATGTGCATGTGGAATAGTCCATTCAGCAACATAACACTACTAGGAAAAGGGCTACTAATGGCGTACCAGTTTTTCCTACTAATGTCGCATCACTGGTGCGCCATTAGTATCACGCCACTAGTATTTTTTACTAATGGCGCACCACTGGTGCACCATTAGTATAGGCCACTGGTGCGCCATTAGTATAGGCCACTGGTGCGCCATTAGTATTTTTGAATTTTGAAGGCGGGAAAATACTAGTGGCGCACCGTCTAACCCCCACCGTGCGCCATTGCTATTTTTGAATTTTGAATTTGGATCTAGATCGTGATTTTTTTGCTCATTTTTTGCTCGTTTTTTTGCTCGTTTTTTGGCACGATATTATTTCAAATTTTGTTCCTATTTTTGGATCTTGTACGTTCTTTTGCCGTGTTCTTTTGCCGGAGAGGAGTTCGCCGGAGAGGAGGAGGAGGAGGTCACCAGAGAGGCGCTCGCCTACATCGCCGGAGAGGAGGAAGAGGTCGCCGTAGAGGAGTTCACCGGAGCATCGGAGAGGAGGAAGGAGAAACCATGAGGTGATGGGAGGAGAGGAGGGAGGAGGAGCTCACCGGAGAGGAGGGAGGAGGAGCTCACCGAAGAGGAGGGAGGAGGATCTCACCGGAGAGGAGGGAGGAGGAGATCACCGGAGAGGAGGGAGGAGAAACCGTGAGGGGAGGGGAGGGGAGGAGAGGAGGGAGGAGGTGGTTGCCGGAGAGGAGGAGGAGGTCGCCAAAGAGGAGGAGGGTAGTATGGTGGAGGAGAGAAGGGAAGATGGAGTGGAGGAGAGGAGGAGATGGAGTGGAGGAGAAGAATGAAGAGGTAAGGAGGAGAGGACCACGCCCAGCCATATATACGGCATAGTAATGGCGCACCGCGGGCAGGTGCGGCATTACTAACTTTTTTTATTTTTTTATTATTTTTGAATTTTGAAGGCGGGAAGATACTAATGGCGCACCATGGGCAGGTGCGCCATTAGTAAATTTTTTTGACTTATTTTGAATTTTGAAGGCGGGGAGATACTAATGGCGCACCATGGGCAAGTGCACCATTAGTAACTTTTTTTTTATTATTTTTTGAGTTATTTTGAATTTCGAAGGCGGGAAGATAGTAATGGCGCACCATGGGCAGGTGCGCCATTAGTAAGTTTGATTTTTTTTGAATTTTTTTGCCTCCCCAGATCTTAAAAGCCCTGTATCTTTTTTTGTTAGGTTTTTGAGGATTTTAAACATGTTTAACGGGGTTCCCCCGATTAAATTCGGATGTAACTTTTCGAGTAGATGATTTTTCATATAAAAAACTTTTTCATCCGAGTTCGTACGCAAAAGTTATGCCCATTTTACAAATTCTCGAGAGATTTCGCAAATAAAGTCGAAATACATATTTGTAAATTTTCACAACAACTAGACCACATATCACATGGGAAACTTATTTTCTTTTTTTGACATTTCCATCATTTTTTTTAAAACTGACGAGGCGGTCCACGGGGGGGGGGGGGGGGGGGGGGGGGGGGGGGTGCATTCAGTGGAAGTGGTGGCCAAGTTACTAATGGCGCACCGTGGCATGGTGCGCCATTACTAGTTCAACTAGTAATGGCGCACCACTCCCACGGTGCGCCATTAGTAGTTTTGAAAAATTTAAAAAAAATTACTAATGGCGCACCGTGGATGTGGTGCGCCATTAGTATTTGCACACTAATGGCGCACCAACACATGGCGCGCCATTAGTATATGCTAATGGCGCACCACATGTCTGGTGCGCCATTAGTGGCCTTATCATCTATAGCCCTTTTCCTAGTAGTGTAAAGATATTCAGAGGAATTTTTTCACTCGCTTTGGATTTGTTCTATTTGAAAACACTGGAAACAGAAATAAACAAAGAAAGTAAAACATAAAATAGAAACCCATAGAGAAGCACTTACCTGGCCTCACCTGCCAGCCCACCAGACAGCCCAACACTGTGTGGCCCAGTGCCAGTCATCTTCTTCCCGGCGCCAGTAGGAGCTGCTGCGTGTTGACAGGCGCAGCCACCCCTGGCCACCTCCTGCTTGCCACCGAGTCGCCCCCGAGCCTACCCGGCGCGTCTGGAGACGACCCGCAGCCCTTTCTGCCTCTCCCTCTCTCCCTGGACACCCTCCTCCTCCTCTGCTCCCTCTCTCGAGCACGACCGAGCGAGCTCGCCAACGCCGATCGTCGTACCCGTGACCACCGACCCCCCCTCGCCATGCTGATGAGTCCAGAAGCACCGCCGCATCTTGCTCGTCCTCTCCATCGAGCTACGTGATGCCGGGCACCCTGCAACGACGCCGTCGCCGTCGTCTTCCACCTCAGGAGCTGACCACCGCCGCTGTCGATCCGCCGGCCACAGGACATCCCCGAGCAAGCCGAGCCCCTCTTCGTGATCACTGTGAGCTTCACCGTCATTTTCTCCTAACTCCGATGCGTAGCGTTTGCTATAGCCGCTGTTTCCCATGGCGCTCAAAGCACGCCGCCGGACGAGCTCGTCGCCGATGAGGCTCTAGTGGCCAATCGGACCTATTCATTTGCTCATTGGCTTTGTGAGAGCTTGCAGAACGCGTAGGTCCTACCCGTTGAACCTCTCGTGGACGGTGTCATCGTTTTCCTCGGCACCCGAACTCCGGCCGCCACCATAGCTTGTCGCCGGCCTCCATTCCGGCCACCCTAGGACAAACCGCAGCCAACACTAGATGTGCGCGAGCACTAGCAAGCTGCAACAACAAACCGCGCTCAAAACGGAGCCCCGTGGGCGATTTCCGAGCCCCTCCACCGTGACAGCCATCGCTGGCAGCTAACCACCGTTCATTTTGACCAGACTTGACCACCCTTTGACTCCCTGGAGTCATTGACATGTGGGCCCACTCCATGGTTAAAGCTAGGTTAGTTGCTAAATTGACCTCTAGTTAGTTAGTTAACTAACTGTTTCACTGACGTGTGGACCCCACACGTCAGGTTTGACCTGGACCCAGTCAGTTGACCTGCTGACGTCACTCTGATGTAATGCTGATGCAGTAATCACTTTTCTGGATTTTAAATAAATCTAAACGATTTATTTATTTCAGAAAATAGTTAAAACTTCTAAAGATCATAGAAAATCAACCGTAGCTCAGAATGAAATAAGTTATATATGAAAAATTATCAGAAAAAAATGAAGAATCTGTTTATGCCATGATCATGCATGTTTGAACAAGTTAACCTCACTGAATAGGACAAATGATGATTAGGGAGATTTATGAAATAACATTTGGAGTTGGAATTTGATCTTGTTTGAATTCCACTTCAATTAACTTGGCTAGATATTGCATTAGGTGAATTCAGTACCATAACATGACATGTCATTCGTGTGAATGTGCATTGCATTGATTGTGTTCCTTCTTTGCTAGTCGGTGGTTGTTCCCCCTTAGTAGACGTATGTTTCAACGATGAGTTCGATGACGGACGATGAAGAGCTATACTATCTTCAGAAGTGCCAGGCAAGCGGAACCCCCTTGTTCATTCTGATATAACCCCACTCTCTCGCTCCTGCTCTCTTTTACTGCATTAGGACAATAGCGATTCAACTGTTACATGTTGCGGTAGTTGAACCCCCTTTCCACTGCATGACCTGTCATTGCCACAGTAAATAGATGAAACCCACTGGCATGAGCAGGAGTTGTTTGAGCCCTGATGTGCCTACTCATTCATGCTAGTTTTTCATGCCTGCTATTGCTTAGAGTTGTGTCAGGTCGGATTCATCGTGGATGAATTGGAAAGTTGTGAACATGTCCTACTGTTGAGTGCTAAGTGTGTGAACACGATTTGGTAAGCAGTGAGAGGCCATGTAGGAGTACATGGTGGGTTGTCTCATTGCAGCCGTCCTCAGGAACTGAGTTCTATAATTGTGATCCATGAACAGTTACTACCACACATTGGGCTCCGGGCGCTCCAAGCTCTCTCGACTTATTAATTAACCTGATCTCTGTCTAGGAGTTGCAACTAGTTTTCTGGTGTTTGTAGGTAGTGTTAGTAGTCTACCAAGTGGCACCGGGTACAGGTGCGCTTGGGACAGACTAGGCACTGTGGCCAGGTATACCAAGCGTCGCCCGTTTGGTGGAGTTGGAACCCTGTACACATTGTTTGGAGCCGTGAGCTACACCCCGGCCGGATCTCCTTGCGGATGGAACCCGAATAGGCGATAAACCTGGACTAGAGACTTGCGTGGTTAGTCAGGTGGTGGCCGACTCCCTCGCCAGGCTTCCGCTTGAAGGTTGCTGAGATACACGACGTGTACATGGTGGTAAGTGGCGAGAGTGTGTGTGAAGAAGTACACCCCTGCAGGGTTAACATGACATATTCGAATAGCCGTGTCCGCGGTAAAGGACTTCTTGGTTGCCTGTACAGTTCATAGACAAGTGAAAGTGGATACTCTAAAATGTGCAAGATAAGCGTGAGTGCTATGGATGGCGTTCTCGTAGGGAGATGGGAGCGGATCCATAGTGGAGTATTGATACGATGAATATGTGGACTCGTGTGCGCCACCTCAAAAGAGTTACTTGAAGTTGTAGTACATGATAGCCACCGAGTCAAAGCTGGCTTGCTGCAGTCAAACTCTCACATAAGTCTTGTTGGGTACATTTGTACTCACGTTTTCTTAATTTATGTTTTTGCAGAGAGACTTCAGTCTCACTAGTAGTTCCGCGTGGACTTCGACGTTTTGCTTGTTACCTCAGCTACGATCTTGTACCCTTGGGAGGGTCTTGTGGATAGTCAGGCTTCTCAGCCTTTTTTTCATTTGTAGTTGTCTGTACTCAGATATGTTCATGCTTCCGCTTGATGCTTGTATGCTCTTTATGTTGGGTCATGAGACCCATGTTTGTAATACTTGGCTCTTCGGAGCCTTATGAATAAATACTTTGAGTCATAGAGTTTTGTTGTGATGCCATGTTGTATTTACACATATCGAGCATATTGTGTGTATGATTTGAAATGCTTGGTATGTGTGGGATCCGACAACCTAGTTGTCTATCCTTGGTAGCCTCTCTTATGGTGAAATGTAGCCTAGTGCTTCCATTGAGCGATGGTAGCCTGCTACAGCCCGGTTTACCGGAGTCCTGTTAGCCCAGTTGTTACTGCTCCGGAACACTTAGACAGGCCGGCATGTGTCCTACTTTGATCCTGTGTCTGTCCCTTCGGGGAAATGTCACGCGGTGTATACCGAAGCCCTGCTAGCCTGCTACAGCCCGGTTTGCCGCAGTCCTGCTAGCCCAGTTGCTACAGCCCGGAATCACCCGCTGATGACTAACACATTCGATGATGGGTCATGTATGTCTGTCCCTGTAAGTTAGTGCCATTTTGGGTTCATGACTTGTCATGTCGGCTTGGGTTCTCTTTCATATGGATGCTAGAGACACTATCATATACGTGAGTCAAAAGGCGCAAATGGTCCCGGGCCAGGTAGGGTGGCACCCGTGGGAATACCATGCGTGAGGCCGCAAACTGATATGATGTGTTACATGCTAGATCGGTGTGACTTAGAATCGGGGTCCTAACAGCATTGGTATCAGAGCTTGACTGCCTATAGGATTACCAAGCCAACCTGGTCGAAGTTGAGTATAGAAATGCTTTAGTTATATATAGGGGAATTGATTGTGGGAAGGAACGTAAGGCTCTTTTTACTTCTTTACCTTATGTCCTTCTGATCTGAGTCATCCTATCTTTTCTACGGGGATTAAGGAACTAGGCTTTCTCTTCTTCCATCAGGATCATGTGTTACTAATCCGTAGACTTATAGGATTGTTGAATTCAAGTCTCAATTCAGTTTCTAGTATTTCTGTGTGTTAACAGTTGGTCTCGAAACCTTGATATTGTGATGTTGAGTGGTCATGCCACTATTTTGCAGGATGTCTAAAACCTTTTTGAGCATTTACAGTCGTTATGCTGTCCATGTCATCCTAGGTTTCTAAACAATATGATGCATTTGCAAATTCCTTCTTATTGCTCCGAAGTTCCTTTATGTCAGATTAATCACACTAACCAGTGTGCTAGGGTATTTCATTGCCTCGGTATATATGTTGGAGCTATTATTATGACCCTAGGTGTCTTATGAAACCATCTAGTAATCTAGCCATGTTTTGTGTTCCTATTGTGATGAATCTGGCCATCATTCTCGAAAGCATCCCGTGATGCCATTTAGTTAGCAGGCATTCTATTCCTGGGTTCTAGAACCCGAGATCCACCCTGCTTACCTCCTGTTGATAGTGTTTGCTTGTTCCTTTAGGATATTAGTAACTTTGCGATAGTCCTCGAGGTCTGTGGTATTTCCTTCTTCCAAATACCGTGAACTGCTTATGGCAGAAGTTCTTTTGAACCTAAAGATCACAACAAGAGTGCTCTTGATGATTTCTCCATTCTATATTGTCACTCTGCCAATTCTACCTATCCGCATGGATTATCCGGAAGAAACCTGTTGAACTTGGTTCGACAGACAAATATATGAATCCACAACTCAGAAAATCATACGTTCCGTTGAGTTGTCCCTCTTTAGTTGTTTTCTAACATTCATCTATGAATTGATAGTCGAGAGTATGCGTGCATTCGTTCATTGTTGCCTTTACTCTTGCGTTCCGTCAAGCCATTCTATCTCGGAATGGCTAGGAGAAACAAACTCCGGCACCTCATCCATATTGAGGATTCGGTCAAAGTAGTTGTGTTCAGCAGATCAAAATGCCAATCTAGCTTTTGTTCTGTTCTACCCTGGAGTATTACCCCCTTTATGTCAGGATTCTCATGAGAATTGCACCACATCTTATGAATTCTTGACGCAGTAATACTTCTTGCCATCATTGTTCATTCCTCAGTTCCCGTGTTATTGTAACTGGAATGCCGACAAGTGTACTATGATGTGCGAAATCAATACTCCTAGCAACTGTGTTGCTTGGTAGTTAATGGACAACACTATCATTCTTATTGTGCTGGTTATTAAATCATCATTCTAAGATTGATTGTGCTACCTAGTCCTTATTTCTGGTGCAGTCTTCGATTAATGAGTTAGGATTTTGTCAAACCCTTGCTCTGTTGATCATATCGTCTTGCCCTGAAAAGCAAGATTGTTCTCGAGCTTAGTAACATATCGGTGGTTCGTGATTTTTCGAATACCTTCTCGGAGGTATCACCAGGTTGTCACCTGACCGCTATGTTGAGTTCATGATCAAGTTGGTTTCTTGTAGCCACCCTTTTCTCCAAGAATTTATGTTGGATACCCTTGAGCTAGTTGGTTAATCTTAACAACAACTTCGAGAGTTGGAAGATAAAAGCTTGTCCGAGCACACTCATCCCTAAGGGATATCTTGTATCTGTGTTGAAGAAAGATGATATCTTCATCGATTGATCCACGTGATCAATTGTTGGCGCTATTGTCTTATCAATCCTTTGATTTGAGTGTGGGCTATCGTCAAATCAAATCAGAACCAACGATGTTCGTAATGTTGTCTTAATCGTGGTTGTATCCTCGAGCATACATCATTACATCTTTTGGGTTTGACCAATGCTATCACCTTGTTCACATAGTTATGGAATCCCATCTTGATGGAAGTATCGATGATTTGTTGTTGAGCCCATTAACAATATTTTCATCTTGTCCATGACTCATGTCGAACATCTAAGTAGTGTTGGAAACTTTTATAAGCATTATCTTCATGTTCCGTTCATGAAGCGTATGTTCGGATGAGAGAACTGACTTCCTCTAATTCATGTGCATTTGATGCAAGTTGCCGCCGTGAACTCGAGAAAGTCATTGTTGCTTCCTCTGGAATCATCCCAAGTCAGTCATGCATGTGCGAAGTATACTTTGGTTTGTGAGATTAGCTACCTCCATTCTATACGTATCCCTAGCACGCCAAGCCACTAATTGATTTGTTCAAGATAAAGGAGTCTGTTCTAGAGTGTTAATCCTTTAGACTTCCGCGCGGAGACTTCAATATCATTAATTATGGGTCCCAGCCAGAACTCGGTAGTGTTTTTGTTGTAAGACTACTATGTGGTCATGCTTTTCTGGGATAGCATGTTCACATGTGTGTAGCAGAACCAGTTCATGTTTTGGAGCTTGCTATCATAGTTCATCTCCCGGGAATCTCGCAACGCTATCTCGTCGATTTGGGTTGCAAACTTTCATTTTTCTTTCTAGACTTGATGGGTCTGGAATATCCTAACACCAACCAGATCTGAATCTCAGGTAGATATGATGATTGGAACGTTTCCCAAGAACTATAATATTGGTCTCTTTGTAACCCGGTAAATTGGATGTCGTGGCCAACACACCCAACCAGAAGACCTACTATTGTAGTATCTTGATTGAGGAAGTTGGCCACCTCCCCATAAGGATTCCATAGGATTTACTCCAGTAGTTGGTCCTTATGGATTCTTGTGCTCCCGAAGTCCGAACTTTTACTTGATATTCTAGATACCAAACCATATCTATAAATGGGTTATGCTAGCACATCAAGGAGAACATTAGAAGCAGAGTGCTAAATGTCTCTCGGTTGATCATCCAGGTTTTTGTTTCCCTGGCCCCGCTAAGGTGAAGTCTGAGAAGGTGTTATCTTCCTTTGCATCAGCATCCTCCATCGATATTCATCATGGTATTATGAGGTGTCACCAAGATCTTGGCATAGATGTTGGTAAGACCCGGATGAATATGGAAATGCTCAAGTTCCTGAGAGCATGCTCAGACACTAGGTTATATCCTCGGTATCAATTGGAACGTGCCTTCCATTTGCCGAGTTGTCTTATAACTCTAGTTTCCTTTCCAATCTGAGTATGTAATTCTTTCGAATTCCTTCAAATGATCAATTGCGATTTCCCTTCGACTGGTATAGATAGTTTCAATGATCTCTGTATCAAAAATAATTCGTTTTGCCACTTAGGGGATTAATTCTATGAGTCACCTTCCCGATGTGTCCCGCTATGGAATCATGGCAATTATCTCCTCACTACCTTGAAAACCATGCACCATCCTACTTCAACGTGGAATTGTTGCCTACCAAATTGAGCAATCACCATCTGTTTCCTTTCACCCCTGATGTGTGTCTTGTGTCTCAGCTCAAGAGACATTCTTCCATCTCACTCCATGAGCTGATCTTGAGTGCTCGAACTTCGAGGAGATCGATCCCTATAGAGTTTCTTTCTGTCGTCATCATGTTGGATGAAGATCTCGAAAGAAAAGACGTCAAGATCAATTTTAGGCATTGAATCAACAACTTCGAGAAGTTTGTGCTAGCTCCATGTCCCCTCTATCTTCTTGCCTCACGTCTTGAATCTCGGGACGAGATTCTTGTTTAGTGGGCATGAGTTGTCATAGCCCTAGAATTTTGCTTGTAGATAGTCGCATCTGCATCCAGGCATCATATTTAAATTCCTGAAATTTGAATTGAGGATTGTTGAAGCCTAAAAATTTTATTTAAAATAAGGGCAAAGAACCCTTGAAAATGCATTCAATGTTTCCAAAATGGCCTTAAATAATGTTGGTTATATTTTGGCAAAGGTTTCTGCACTAAACCAAAAATAATGAACATTCTTGAGGAATATTCTGGGCACTGAATTTAAATCATTAGTTTATTCGCATTTGGAATTATATTCATAACATCTATAGAATATATTTCCAAATATCCTGAAACATTTTATGTGCATTTGGAATAGTCCATTCAGCAACATAAAAATATTCAGAGGAATATTGTCACTGGCTTTGGATTTGTTCTATTTGAAAATAGTGGCAAAAGAAATAAACAAAGAAAGCAAAACATAAAATAGAAAACCCAGAGAGAAGCACTTACCTAGCCTCACCTACCAGCCCACCAGACAGCCCAACATTGTGCGGACCAGTGCCAGTCATCTTATTCCCGGGGCCAGTAGGAGCTGCTGCGTGTTGACGGGCGAAGCCACCCCTAGCCACCTCCTGCTTGCCACCGAGGCGCCCCCGAGCCTACCCGGCGCCTCTGGAGATGCCCCGCAGCCCTCTCTGCCTCTCCCTCTCTCCTTGGACCCCCTCCTCCTCCTCTGCTCCCTCTCCCGAGCACGACCGAGCGAGCTCGCCAACACCGATCGTCGTACCCGTGACCACCGACCCCCCTCGCCCTACTGATGAGTCCAGAAGCACCGTCGCGTCTTCCTCATCCTATCCACCGAGCTATGCGTTACCGGGCGCCCTGCAACGACGCCATCGCCATCGTATTCCACCTCGGGAGCTGACCACCGCCGCTGTCGATCCGCCGGCCACAGGACATCCCCGAGCAAGAAGAGCCCCTCTTCGTGATCACTGTGAGCTTCGCTGTCGTTTTCCCCTAAGTCCGATGCCTAGCGCTCGCTGTAGCCGCCCTTTCCCATGGCGCCTGAAGCACGCCGCCGCACGAGCTCGTCGCCGACGAGGCTCCGGTGGCCAACCAGCCATGCTCATACGCTCGTTGGCTTTGTGAGAGCCTGCAGAATGCGTAAGTGCTACCCGTTGATCCTCCCGTGCATGGTATCGTCGTTTTCCTCGGCGCCCGAACTCTGACCGCCACCATAGCTCGTCGCCGGCCTCAATTCCGGCCACCCTACGCCCAACCGCAGCCAACACTAGATGCGCGCGAGCACCAGCAAGCTGCAGCAATAAACCACGCTCAAAACGGAGCCCTAAGGGCGATTTCCGAGCCCCTCCGCCGCGACTGCCGTCGCCGGCGGCTAACCGCCGGTCATTTTTACCGGGTTTGATAACCCTTTTACTCCCTAGAGTCATTGACATGTGGGCCCGCTCCCTGGTCAAAGCTAGGTTAGTTGCTAAATTAACCTCTAATTAGTTAGTTAACTATCTATTTCACTGACATGTGGACCCCACACGTCAGGTTTAACCTAGACCTAGTCAGTTGACCTGCTGACGTCACTCTGACGTAATGCTGACGCAGTAATCACTTTTCTGGATTTTAAATAAATCTAAATGATTTATTTATTTCACAAAATAGTTAAAACTTCTAAAGATCATAGAAAATAACCGTAGCTTAGAATGAAATAAGTTATATATGAAAAATTATCAGAAAAATATGAAGAATCTGTTTATGCCATGATCATGCATGTTTGAACAAGTTAACCTCACTGAATAGGACAAATGATGATTAGGGCAATTTATGAAATAACATTTGGTGTTGGAATTTGATCTTGCTTGAGTTCCACTTCAATTAACTTGGCTAGATATTGCATTAGGTGAATTCAGTAACTTAACATGACATGTCATTCACGTGAATGTGCATTGCATTGATTGTGTTCCTTCTTTGCTAGTCGGTGGTTGTTCCCCCTCAGTAGACGTATGTTTCGGCGATGAGTTCGATGACACCGATGAAGAGCTATACTATCTTCAGAGGTGCCAGGCAAGCAAAACCCCCTTGTTCATTCTGATATAACCCCACTCTCTACCTCCTTCTCTCTTTTACCGCATAGGACAACAACGATTCAACCGTTGTATGTTGCGGTAGTTGAACCCCCTTTCCTCTGCATGACCTGTCATTGCCACAGTAAATAGATGAAACCCACTAGCATGAGTAGGAGTTGTTTGAGCCCTGGTGTGCCTATTCATTCATGCTTGTTTGTCATGCCTGCTATTGCTTAGAGTTGTGTCACATCTGATTCATCATGGATGAATTGGAAAGTTGTGAACATGTCCTACTCTTGAGAGCTATGTGTGTGAACACAATTTGGTAAAGGTAGCAGTGAGAGGCCATGTAGGAGTACATGGTGGGTTATCTCATTGCAGCCGTCCTCAGGAACTGAGTTCTGTGTTTGTGATCCATGAACAGTTACTACCACACATTGGGCTCTGGGCGCTCCAAGCTCTCTCGACTTATTAATCAACCTGATCTCTGTCCAGGAGTTGCAACTAGTTTCTGGTGTTTGTAGGTAGTGTTGGTAGTCTACCATGTGGCACCCGGTACAGGTGGGCTTGGGATAGACTAGGCACCGTGGCCGGGTATACCAAGAGTTGCCCATTTGGTTGGCTTGGAACCCTGTACACATTGTTTGGGGCCGTGAGCGACACCCCATCCGGATCTCCTTGTGGATGGAACCCGAACAGGCGATAAACCTAGACTAGAGACTTGTGTGGTTAGTCAGGTGGTGGCCGACTCCCTCGCCAGGCTTCCGCTTGAAGGTTGCCGAGATACACGACGTGTACATGGTGGTAAGTGGCGAGAGCATGTGTGAAGAAGTAAACCCCTGCAGAGTTAACATGATCTATTCGAATAGCTGTGTCTGCGGTAAAGGACTTCTACGTTGCTTGTACAGTTCATAGACAAGTCAAAGTGGATACTCTAAAATGTGCAAGATAAGCGTGAGTGCTATGGATGGCATTCTCGTAGGGAGACGGGAGCGGATCCATCGTGGTGTATTGATATGGTGAATATGTGGACTCGTGTGCGCTGCCTCAAAAGATTTACTTGAAGTCGTAGTACAGGATAGCCACCGAGTCAAAGCTGGCTTGCTGCAGTCAAACTCCACCACCCCTTTGTTGATACTGATGCATATGTAGCTAGTTATGACGTAAGTCTTGCTGGGTACATTTGTATTCACGTTTGCTTAATTTATGTTTTTGCAGAGAGACTTTAGTCTCGCTAGTAGTTCCGCGTGGACTTCGACATTTAGCTTGTTACCTCAGCTACGATCTTTTACCCTTGGGAGGGTCTTGTGGATTGTCAGGCTTCTCAGCCTTTTTTCATTTGTAGTTGTCTGTACTCAGACATGTTCATGCTTCGGCTTGATGCTTGTATGCTCTGTATGTTGGGTCATGAGACCCATGTTTGTAATAATTGGCTCTTCGGAGCCTTATGAATAAATACTTTGAGTCATAGAGTTTTGTTGTGATGCCATGTTGTATTTAGACATATCGAGCATATTGTGTGTATGATTTGAAATTCTTGGTATGTGTGGGATCCAACAACCTAGTTGTATATCCTTGGTAGCCTCTCTTTTGGGGAAATGTAGTCTAGTGCTTCCACTGAGCCATGGTAGCCTGCTACAGCCCGGTTTACCGGAGTCCTATTAGCCCAGTTGCTACTGCTCCAGAACACTTAGACTAGCCGGCATATGTCCTACTTTGATCTTGTGTCTGTCCCTTCGGGGAAATGTCACGCGATGTATACCAGAGCCCTGCTAGCCTGCTACAGCCCAGTTTATCGGAGTCGTACTAGCCCAGTTGCTATAGCCCGGAATCACTTGCTGATGACCGACATGTTCGATGATGGGTCATGTATGCCTATCCCTGTAAGTTAGTGCCACTTTGGGTTCACGGCTAGTCATGTCGGCTCGGGTTCTCTATCATATGGATGCTAGCGACACTATCATATATGTGAGCCAAAAGCCGCAAACGGTCCCGAGCAAGGTAGGGTGGCACCCGTGGGAATATCGTGCGTGAGGCCGCAAAGTGATATGATGTGTTACATGCTAGATCGGTGTGACTTAGAATCGGGGTCCTGACATTGCTGATGCTTGCTAATAGTTCCAATCATAAGTGCATAGAATTCCAAGTCAGGGATGACATGCTAGCAGTGGCCTCTCCCACATAAAACTTGCTATCGGTCTAGTAACATAGTCAATTACTTAGGGACAAATTCATAACTCCTACCACCACTTTTCGACACTCTCTATACTAACTTTATTACTTCTTTACCTAAAACAGTCCCTAGTTTTTATTTACGTGCTCTTTATATTCTTGCAAACCTATCTGTGTACACCTACAAAGTACTTCTAGTTTCATACTTGTTCTAGGTAAAGCGAACGTTAAGCGTGCGTAGAGTTGTATCGGTGGTCGATAGAACTTGAGGGAATATTTGTTCTACCTTTAGCTCCTCGTTGGGTTTGACGCTCTTAGTTATTGAAAGAGGCTACAATTGATCCCCTATACTTGTGGGTTATCAAGGCCTTTTTCTGGCGCCGTTGCTGGGGAGTTATAGCGTGGGGTGAATATTCTCGTGTGTGCTTGTTTGCTTTATCACTAAGTTGTTTTTATGTTGTGCTCTTGTTTTCTATCTTTAGTTATGGGTAGGAAACACAAAATACCAAAAACATTAGTGGTGCCTACTGAACCAATGGTTGAAGAACCACTCAAAATCTATCACACTCCTGAAGCTTTTTACTTGGATCATCTTCAATCCCTATGTGCTCGTGATGAAACCCCAACTAGCTTAGTTGAGGGCAAATCTTTAGATGAGCATGCTTGTTATGTGCGACACTGCTTATCTCAAAAAGGGAAACTTTTACTGGATCAAATTCATCGTTTGCAATGCTATGCTTAGAATTTATGTGAAATATATGGTTTTACTTGTTGTTCTAAAGACCCTAAGAAACACCTTCCCTACCAATGTTAGTTTAGTGATAATGGAATCCTATCTTTGTATGCTAAGGGTGTTTATAATTACTATGGTGTTCAACAAATTGAAGAATTTGTTGCTTTTAAGGGTGCTTATGAAATTGCTTCTTTGATTGGAAAGTATGATGCTACTCTTTACAAATCTGAAAATTTTGCAATATTTAAATATTTTTATGATAATTATGCTTCTAATGCCTATGTTAAACCATATATTGCGGACTCCTCCTCTGTCCAAGAATAGACTAATATTTTGCAGGAGTCTACGGAAGAAGGAATTGATGAAACTGGGGGCTCATTGGATGAAAAAGATGATGAGGAGAGCGATGAACAAAAGGAGGAAGAGCGGATTAGCTACCCGTGCCCACCTTCTAATGAAAGTAACTCTTCAACTCATACATTGTTTAATTTCCGTTCGAATTTACCAAAGGATGAATGCTATGATGATTGTCATGATCCCGTTGACTCTTTTGAAATATCCCTTTTTGATGATGCTTGCTATGCTTGTGCCAAGATGCCAATATGAATTATGCTTATGGAGATGAACTTGCTATAGTTCCTTATGTTAAACATGAAATTGTTGCTATTGCACCCACGCATGATAGTCCTATTATCTTTTTGAATTCTCCCGACTACACTATATCAAAGAAGTTTGCCCTTATTAAGGATTATATTGATGGGTTGCGTTTTACTACTACACATGGTGATTTTGATAGATATAATATGCATGTGCTTGCTTCTCCTACATGCAATTATTATGAGAGAGGAACTACATCTCCACCTCTCCATGTTTCCAATATGATAAAATTGCAAGAAACTGTTTATACTATGCGTTGGCCTTTACTATGTGTGCATGAATTGTTCTTTTATGACATGCCGATGCATAGGAAGAGAGTTAGACTTGGTTTTCGCATGTTATATGTTACTTTGTGCTCACTACTAAGTCACAAATCATTGTTAATTAAAATTGGTCGTGATATACCCTAGGATCTGGGTGGATCCATTACTTGAGCACTATATGCCTAGCTTAATGGTTTTAAAGAAAGAGCTTCCAGGGAGACAACCCGGAAGTTTTAGAGAGTCATTTATTTCTATTGTGTGCTTTTATAAAGTTTAAAAACAAGAATAATGTGCCAAGATTTTCCTGTAGGATGTTTACATTGCTTGTTGGTTTGTGCGGTGTAAGACAAAAACTTTGGCTGTAGTGTGCGATTTTACATTTTTTTACTGGTACTTCAAACGGTTCTGAAATCATTTGCATTGTCTTTCTATACAAATTTTTTATTTTTCCTAATTTTTTCAGAATTTTTGGAGTAACATAAGTATGGTGAATGTTCAGATTACTACAGTCTGTCTTGTTTAAGATAGATTCTGTTTTTGATGCATTGCTTTCTTGTTTTGATGAAACTATCGATTTTTATCAGTGGATTAAGCCATGTAAAAGTTATATTACATTAGCTACAGTGCAAAAATAAAATATTAATTGGTTTGCAACAGTACTTAGAGTAGTGATTTGCTTTATTATACTAACGGATGTTACTCAGCTTTCAGTTGAGTTTTGTGTGGATGAAGTGATCAAAGATCGAGGAGGTCTCGATATGAGGAGAAGGAGGAGAGGCAAGAGCTCAAGCTTCTAGATGCCCAAGGCTCCCCGAGTAAATATTCAAGGATACTCAAGCGTCTAAGCTTGGGGATTCCCCGGAAGGCATCCCATCTTTCTTCAACAGGAATCTATTTGTTTTCGGTTTCGTTTCGTTCATGTGATATGTGCAAATCTTGGAGCGTCTTTAGCATTTAGTTTTCACTTTTCTTTCATGCACCATGCTAGTATGAGATAGTCCATGGTTGATTTATAGGATTCTCTTTGCACTTGACTTATATCTTTTGAATATGGCTTTATAGTATGCTTCAAGTGCTTCACTTATATCATTTTAGGTGTGGATTGCCTGTTTCTCTTCACATAGAAAACCGCCATTTGTAGAATGCTCTTTTGCTTCACTTATATTTGTTAGAGCGTGGGCATATCTTTTGTAGAAAAAATTAAGCTCTCTTGCTTCACTTATATCTATTTACAGAGATGACATGAATTGGTCATTCACATGGTTAGTCATAAAATCCTACATAAAACTTGTAGATCACTGAATATGATATGTTCGATTCCTTGGAATAGCTTTGCGATATAAAGATGGTGATATTACAGTCATGCTAGTGGGTGGTTGTGGATTGTAGAAATACTTGTGTTGAAGTTTGTGATTCCCGTAGCATGCACGTATGGTGAACCGTTATGTAACGAAGTTGGAGCATGAGGTATTTATTGATTATCTTCCTTATGAGTGGCGGTCAGGGATGAGTGATGGTATTTTCCTACCAATCTATCCCCCTAGGAGCATGCGTGTAGTACTTTGTTTCGATGACTACTAGATTTTTGCAATAAGTATGTGAGTTATTTATGACTAATGTTGAGTCCATGGATTATACGCACTCTCACCCTTCCATCATTGCTAGTCTCTTCGGTACCGTGCATTGCCCTTTATCACCTCGAGAGCTGGTGCAAACTTCGCCGGTGCATCCAAACCCCGTGATATGATACGCTCTATCACACATAAGCCTCCTTATATCTTCCTCAAAACAGACACCATACCTACCTATCATGGCATTTCCATAGCCATTTCGAGATATATTGCCATTCAACTTCCATCATCATCATATACATGACTTAAGCATTTATTGTCATATTGCTTTGCATGATCGTAAGATAGCTAGCATGATATTTTCAAGGCTTGTCCATTTTTTTGATGTCATTGCTATGCTAGATCATTGCACATCCCGGTACACCGTCGGAGGCATTCATATAGAGTCACATCTTTGTTCTAGTATCGAGTTGTAATATTCAATTGTAAGTAAATAAAAGTGTCGGTGTCAAAACCGGAAGATCTCGGGTAGGGGGTCCCGAACTGTGCGTCTAAGGCGGATGGTAACAGGAGGCGGGGGACACGATGTCTACCCAGGTTCGGGCCCTCTCGATGGAGGTAATACCCTACTTCCTGCTTGATTGATCTTGATGATATGAGTATTACAAGAGTTGATCTACCACCAGACAGATCGTAGAGGCTAAACCCTAGAAGCTAGCCTATGGTATGATTGTTGTTGTCCTACGGACTAAACCCTCTGGTTTATATAGACACCGGAGGGGGCTAGGGTTACACAGAGTCGGTTACAAGGAAGAAGATCTATATATCCGTATT